>NC_139806.1:6088400-6688400 GCF_963457635.1 Microchirus variegatus | reverse complement strand
CGGCAGCGACTCTGTAACTGCACCTCTGCATACCTGGAATAGTTGAGGGAGTGTGTGTGGGAAAAGGGAGAGGATGTTTTGCTGATTTAAAATGTCCGAAAATGTTGATCAGTGGAACGTGGAAATGACGATGTTCTCGAATGTCTTGTTTTTGTCCACAAAAATTATTCGGTTTGAATGATGTCTTTGTTTATGTGGAGCAAAGAAACGAAGACAAATATTCACATTTAAGAAGCTAAAACAATCAGAAATCTTGTTATAATCACGAAACAAACAGGAAAAAAAGACGAATATTCACATAATAACGTCAAAGCACAGAAAAGTCCTGTTATAGATAGATCATCTATTTAGCATTCAATGTTTTTTTTTGCTCCTGGATCACAAGAAAACATTCCTTCCCACTCGATACTGTAATTTAATTAAAGTTATTCTCAGTTTAAAGCTGCTTTGCTTTCAGAAAATCTGCGTATGAGGAAAAAGGTGCCGTGTTAAGGATGAGGGGCTTAGATGAGTTTTCTCTGCGGTGTGCTGTGTTAAATTAAAGTAAAACGATGTGCACCTCGCATCTTTCTACCTACGCGCAGGGCAAAAAAAAGAAAGGGGAACCAGAAGTGAAATGTACCTCCATCACCACTGGTGCATAACATCTCAGAGGAACCGGCAAACTCACACATTCTTTTCTTATAAAGTGGCCTAACCCATTTCCTCACGTAACCTGCTTTTTTTTTTCTGGTGCACTTCATCGTCCTCATTCAAACCACCTGAATATTCATGTATTCGAGAGGCTCCCCGAGCAGCTAACGGCTAAAACTTTAATCTGTGCTCAAAAGCCGAGCTGCGAAAGACAACCTGTGGTGCAGGGACACGCTCTATTCTGCTGCTGCTGCTGCCGATCAGCATCCAAGCTCAGATCGTGCCTCGTGTTTGTTAAAAAAAAGATAGAAACATGTATGCGAGTTGTGAGTTTGTGTATCTGTTCGGGCTGCACTGATTGTGGGGGTTTATGTGCACATGCAGGCCAGTGTGTGTGTGTGTCTAAAGAAAGAGTCTCATTCAAAGTCCTGTGTGTCCGTGGGAGAGGGGGGAGCACTCTTTTCACACTCAGCTGGTGGGAAACTCCTCACCCTCTCCTTTGGTGCTGCCACAATTTGCATATCCCGCCATCCTCCACTTTCTCTCTGCACCCCCCCTCCCCTCCCTCCCATCCCTCTCTTCTGCTATACCTGAGAAACAGAGCAGAGGGCGGCACGGGTCATGTCAGCGAGAAATGCAGCAGAATTGCTGCCGACCCACAGCGGAGGTGCTGCGGAGCTAAAGACTCGGTCCAGATGTAATCCACGTGCATGGTGGTTATTGAAGAAGAGAGCGTGCCACACTTTGATTTGCTTCCATTTAGAATGAGGACAGATCTCAAAGGTAAAGCAAAGAGAAGCAGGTGTGTGTATATATATATAGATATATATATATCTATATATATATATATAGATATATATATATATATATATATGTAGAAGGAATTGAATGCATTTGAAATGAAAGTGGAGCTGACCACAGAAACTTGAAGAGAGTTAAAAAACTAGATTATTTTACATCAGTGATTCCCAATCCCCCCCAGCGGGCAACCGTGGTACTGCAGGTGGGGCCTTGAAAGGTCACTTTTCAGTTTTAAGTTAATTAAGTTTTGCTGTGAAGCCGTGCATTAAAAAAAAAGTGTACGGTCAGAGAAAACTGTCCTCTTTTCACATGGATAGAACACTCTTGACCCTCTTTTCTGCGTTCATTTGTTGAATCTATTCTTGTCTTTTAGCTTGGCGTCTTGGTTCAAAACCATCCCCCCAAAAACTCTCATATATGTATGTATATATATATAAACATATATGATTTTTCCTTCCATCCTCCCATCAGGCCGCAGATACAAACGGCCAGTCTAAAAAAACCAAGCGATAAAAAGATAGCTTTGTTCCCGCGGCCATCAGAGTGATTAATAAAGCCCAGCAATTATCTAACGGAGCTATTTCTGATCTATTTTTGCTTTGATGTTTTTTTTTTTTTACCTTGTATCGTATCATTTTTATTCACATTAGTCTTTCTTTTGATCCCACTGAGAAGGTCACACTCACTAACTAACTAACTAACTAACTTCACTCTAAATCAAATGATGCCTTCTGTGACCTTGGCCTTGCTGTAAAACATGTACAACAGATACAGGTTCTCTGGATCAAAATGGTTCTTACTGGAACCTTTAGTGTTACCAAGAACCCTTGAAAAACCCTTTCTTTGGGAAAGGGTTTTTGTCAGAAGCAAATGGTTCCAGGTAGAACCTCAGCCCTTGTAGAAGAACCCTTTTGGAACCCTTATTTCTAAGAGTGTAGGCCACAACAACACATCCAAACAGTTAGTGGGTTACATCCTTGGGTAGGAATGTACTACGTATAATTAAAAGGTTTTATAGTCCACACATTGTCCTTGATGACATCATCCTTTACCTAAACACACCACGTGATGTGGATTCTATTTCTTTGGTTTTCGATATTAAAAAAAACCTCATGTTTGTATCAAACATGGTAGAAACGGCTGGTCAAGTAATTGATTATTTGCCACGTGACAGAACATTAATTATATTGAGCAGTAATGGTTTGGCCCAACACGTAGAGGATTCAGATTTCCTCCTATTTCAACGGAGGAGGAGAGGGCTGAGGCCATGATGTCCCAGCAGCCGCAGCGGTCTCATGAGACATAAATCATGAGCGGTGGACAGGTGGATGAGGAGGGGCCTGGACTTACTAAAGACACCCCAGAGACCTCAGAGGGTACAGCAGCAGCAGGACAGGTGGGAGCTGAATAGGGAATTAGATTAAGAAGCGCACTACAGTGATTTATTTCTCCTCTTTTCCCTGTTGCTGGCTTTCCACTCGAGTCCTTTGTGATTCAGATGCGCGTATGACCAAAAAAAACCCACACACAAATAAGACAAACGATGATACACACATGTAAAGACTTGATACCGAATCAGTCTTGTAATGTCACTGGTTGCTGGGAACAGATCATTAAAGATGGACTTCCTTCTTTATGGGCCAGAAAATGACGAAACATTTCTGAGATTCTGAGGTAGTAAAGGGTCACACGGTGGTTCAGCGGCCAGAAAAGTCAGCTATGGACTTTTCTCCCAAACAAGATAATATGCTCTCTCGTCATCCTCCACTCAAATACCCTGGTATACACAGTAGAACAGTATTTCTGCCTGTGTACCACTGGTGGTACACGCACCACAGTTTGAGAACCATGGGTTTAAGCACAAGGAGCCTGCCCCCTGGTGGTGAGGCTCACTTCTGTGTCCTCAGCACCACATTATGGAAGAGAAGTTTCAATGAGAGTGCAGATGAGTATCGGTATCAATAAGCAGTATTGGTATCAGTATTAAAAAGTCCTAATGGTCAGTCGTGGTTATTAGATGACTCAGAGTGTATTTTACAGGAGACATATTATGCAAAATCAACTTTTTAATCATTTTAGTACTTATATTTGGGACACTGGAGGCCCTATGAGTCGGCAAAGTGTGAGAAAATATGACTCAGTCATGTTTTTGTGGTCCTCCTCAGTCTAAGTACAGGAGATAAAACACACAATGTTGACTTCCGCACTCATTGCTATGTCACAATGAGACATTCCTGCAATTGTTGTCTCGTGGAGCTCCACTTTGTCCCTAAAAAACGCGGGAGTGCAGGCGAGGGCAATAGTATCCGGAAGAGCGGAAGTCCGCAAAGTGTTTTATTGTTGGCTGCATAGTGCAGCACAGAGTTCTACACAAACTTCCAGCCTCAGAGTCCCGGCCTGAAATTCCCCATGTTTTGACGCTGTTGTCTTATTCTTCTGTGGAACCAGCTTCTTGAAATATTTATGGGTTTAAGCCAGGCTATGTTGAGTCCAACTCTGATTGGGGTGTGTTAATTTGACTTTGAGAACTTTAAAAAGGGGACATATTATGCAGTGCAGCACAGAGTGCTACACACACTTCCAGCCTCAGAGGATTTACGTGTCTAGTGGCTACATTTTATATATGGCGGCAGTAATGATGGCTTTTCCAAATGCTAACTGCTGTTAGCTGCCGGAGCCTCAGTGACGCTGACGTAGTTTCCTGTGTCTCATTTGCATATTTAAAGAGACAAGCACTCAAAAGTGAGCGTTCTGAACAGGGCTGTTTTGGCAGAGTGATTGAACTGCTGTGGTGCTTCATCCTTAAGGTATTTTGACCAAAGCATGTCACAGACATGTTCATTAGGACACCAGGGAACTAGGTTCACGTGTAGAAATAGGCTATAATATGTCTCCTTTAATGTATTTGAGTGCATCTTGGTTCTGTTCACGCTCCGTTCACCAGGTTTCTCGTTATTCCCCCCGTGATGTTATATTTGTTTTATAGATGACTGGCCACAGAGCCGCTGCAGGACGCATTTGCGAGCGAAGACGTCGAAATGGAACAGAGGATTTGATTAGAAGCCGAGTGGATGTGTAATGTGGATCCTCTCTCTCTCTCTTTGTGTCTGTCGTCCATCCATCCATCCCAGTCGTCCTGTGGGCTTGATTTGTAGCGTGCGGGGAGTGGGGGGCGGGGGGGGGTGGGTGACGTACGACGCTTGTAAAAACGAACACCGGGGGGAAGAAGAGAGGAAGACGCCTCTGTGCTTACCGACAAAGTATGCAGATCTATTCAAAGCTCTTAATAAACTGTCGGCGTGGATTTAGACGTGTCTGTTGATGGAGAGAACATTAGCCGTCATCCCTTCTTAAATCACGCGAGCAGCGGAAGAAAGAGCTGAAGAGGCTGAAAGAAAGGGAGCATTGTTATTGAATTACAGGTGATGGCTGCTAATTGGGCCCTCCAGAGGTTGTGTGTTAGTGTGTGTGTGTTAGTGTGTGTGTGTGTGTCTGGGGATGCAGAGTTGATGAAGCTGTTAGGGTAAAGAGCGGGGGCCCCAGTGCGCTCCCTGAGTGCTGTGCTTCAGAGGCTGTCCTGTCCCCGCGGAGGAGCGCTAATGGAGGCCATCCCAGCCCTGTTGAATAACATGGATGGATGGATGGATGGATGGATGGATGGATGGATGGATGGATGGGAGGACGGTGGTGGAGCGGTGCTGCTGTAATTGAGGCGGCTGCTGGGTGAGAAGAGTTCTCGGGGTTTTGATGAGCAGAAGGCATGAAGCGACACGTTTTCGCGCCGGAGCTGTGACCGTAACCACATTAGCCCCCCCCACCATCCACCCATGTCTCTGGTGCTCTGACGCTCACACTGCACAAGCTTTTTGATGCTAATACGCTGATTCATGTGACATAATAGTGACTCAGCTTATCGTCTCTCTGCCCTTCAAATTGTGAAAAGGCCTGAGAGCGTCCTTTATCTAGCGCAAGCAGAGGGTTTTTGTTATGTGTAATGTAAGTCATTCATCAAGCACAAATGCCAGATATTTGCGTATACAGTAGAATATTTTGGACTATTTTTTAGACTTTTCATTCACTAAATCTCTGCCGGGCCCTCATCTCTTTGATGAGCTTGTGACAGAATCAACACAGGTTGTTGGGGGGGAAACAAAAATGATCAGAAAGTGTTGCTTTTAGCGAGGTGCATGCACTGCACAGTGCAGCACAGAGTTCTACACAAACTTCCAGCCTCAAGAGTCCCGGCCTGAACTTCCCCATATTTTGACGCTGTTGTCTTATTCTTCTGTGGAACCAGCTTCTTGAAATATTTATAGGTTTAAGCCAGGGCTATCTTGAGTCCAACTCTGATCGGGCTGTGCTAATTTGACTTTGAGAACTTTAAAAAGGGGACATATTATGCAGTGCAGCACAAGTTCTACACAAACTTTCAGCCTCAGGGGATTTATGTGTCCAGTGGATACATTTTATATATGATGTCTTTTCCAAGACATCATTACAGTAGAATATTTTGGACTATTTTTAGACTTGAACACAGGTTGTTGGGGGGGAATCAAAAATGATCAGAAAGTGTTGCTTTTAGGGAGTTGCTTACACTGCTTGGACCCAAATGCACGAGACAAATGATTAAAGAGCCTTTTGTCGTTCCTCTTGAAAAGAAACAAACAAAGCCACAGCAGATCTTCGTTTCCTAAGTTGAAAAATAAAGCAAAACTTGAGCACTGAGCTACAGAACGAGCCAGACAAGATGTTTTCTCTCTTAGCATAAACGACGCACTGGTGGATGACAGAAGGTCTGGGAACACTATATAGGGGAAGAGGGAATCAAGGGCAGGTGCGAGTGATCGCTTAAGGATCACCAGGTGAAGTGCATGAGGGAATTAGGGGAGATGCGTCAAGGCGGATGAAGTGACAGGAAGACATGAACGACCTACCAAAATAAAAGGGGAAGTGAAAATCAAACCCAACAACAAAAAGTGGCACGAACTTGAAACATAAACTAACACAAGAACTTAAAAGTGCATTATGTAATAAATCTAAATCAACTGGCCATAAAATCCTCCTAATATGTCACAGAGACTCAGGAATAATGTTCATATAACAAACTGAACTCACCAACAACAACAGTACAGACAAAATATTTGCATTAAAAAACATATTTTGCAGACTGCAAATCATGTTTATGTTTTGAAATCATGTTTTTGGCATGTGGCGCCACCTACCGCCGTCTACCAATCATTGCAGTCAGTAGAGTCTCAGCTGCCGAGCAACCACGGGTTGCCAGTTACGTCAAAAAACCTTTCACTTAAATGGTAACTTTTATAGCTTAATGAAGTGTACATAATATAATAATATACTTTTTGTACCGTGTTAGTGATATTTCCAGCTGTAACAATCATGACAAAAATGATAATTATGATGAAATATGAATATTTTTCATCAACTGTATATAAATTCTTCTATCAATCTTTCTTTTAACCTGTGTTTTTTGAACAGAAGTGCACTTGTTTGGTTGTTTGTGATGACTTTCGTTAGCGTTGTTGTTTGACAGTTTAGCTCAGCGGTAAAAGCGAGTCGTCTCTCAAGACGGCCATCTTTATTTGTTGTTTATTGGCGCAGAGTATGTGTTACACAGTTAGAGCTTTGTTTTTTTGAAACGTCGTTGTTGTTGTTGTTTACAGCTCGACTGATCAGGTCGGTGTCAGTATCGGTGTCAGGCAAGAAAAAAAAATGTGTGATCCCTTAATGATATGGAACAGATGTCCTTACACTTTTTTTTCCCGTCGTCCTCCCGTAATTATTGTGATTCTCTTGTTCTGCTGAGTGTTCACTGTGCAGGATGTGAAGACATCTGCAGCTTTTTCTCTCTCTCTGCTGTCACTGAGAAACCTGCTGCCACCGCTCGCTTGTCCACTTTGGTCGATTCATGTTGATCAGAGTCGTCGTGGCATCAGTTGCTGCATCTGCATCTGCTGCTGCTGCTGATGATGATGTTGCTGCTGATGCTGCGTTCAGGGACGTTCAGGTTACAAGAAAACCTGGAGCGACGACTTATCGCTCGCTTATCTCCGTGCCGCTGCGTGCCATTTTAAAGACGCCTCCCGCTGCATTGTTCATCTTTACGAAAACCCCTCATTAGGCCGCCATTACTTCCTCACAGTACACACACACACACACACACACACACACACACACACACACACACACACACACACACACACACACACACACACACACACACACACACACACACACACACACACACACACACACACACACACACACACACACACACACACACACACACACACACACACACATACATGACTTATCGCCGCATCCCATTTAATGATGGTTGTGGCTCCCTGTGCCCTAGTTGACTAAAGCATTTGAGACAAGGCTAATCCACCTTTAAATGTGGCACAGCAGGATCAAATAAATATTATTTAGTTGTTCCCACATCACAAAAGCCACTTTAGTGTGATTATTGTTGAGCTTTATGGCTGTTCATACAATTTGTATACATTACCGTTCAAAAGTTTGGGGTCACCTATACAACTTGTTTGTGTTTTCAATTAAAAGTCACACTTTTATTCATCAAAAGAGTTGCAAAGTGAATAGAAAATACAGTCAAGACATTGACAAGATTAGAAATAATGATTTTTAGAACCAGCAAAACTGTTTTCAGCTGTGCTAACATCATTGCACAAGGGTTTTCTAATCATCCAATAGCCTTCTAACGCGATTAGCAAACACAACGTACCATTAGAACACTGGAAATGGGCTTCTATACACCTATGTACATATTATACATAAAAAAGTGATTTTCCTTAAAAAGTAATGACATTTCTAAGTGACCCCACATATTATTACATCATATGCGCTGTAAGTGATAACAATCCAAAAGCCGCTGTGTCAAATGGTTGATCATCAGCAGACCTTCGACAAAGCTCCAAAGCCTTTTAATTGTGTGTAGAAAGGTGTGTCCGTGTGTTGGCAGGATGTCAGTGAACGCCTCTCGACGGTGCGTGACCTTACAGAGTTTCCTCCGCATTGATGCCGCAACACAAGTCTTTGTCAATGCGCTGTTTACAAAAATTGTATTCTGCCCAGTAAATGCAGGGTGTAACATCTGTGTTATCTGCACACACACAACACACACAACACAATATGAAAACATGCCACTGTAATATGCTTTAAATATTGGTTTCAGCTGCATCACTGCAAATTAACTGCTGACTTTATGGAACACATTGACAGGTAAAAAGCTTCATTTCCTGAAGCAGAAGTCTGTTTTAAAGTTATTATTTTTTGGATAAAATTGGATACTAATATGAACTTCATAGGAAAAGTAAGAGAGAAAGACAATACCATATCTATATAAATATGCATACATACGTTCAGCTTCTGTAAATGGAGTGAGGGGGGGTTTTAGTTTCTCTACATCCTCTCTCATCATAAAAGTTAATAATCCAAGTCATTTTCACATGTTTTACATCACAGGTGTGCTTTAATATTTTCACCACCTCTTCCCCAAAGGGTGTCAAGACCGAACATGTAAACCCCCCCCCCCCTCCAAAAAAAAAAGAAAACGTGTGTAATTTGTGTGTCTGGCTCACTTTTCCAAGCATTACTTTTTGAGTTATTATTATAAGAGCGAGCGCCGGCACAGGTGCAGCTTTTTTATTCCTTAATAACGTCACAATGAGGGTTTCTATGAGAGGCCGTTTGAGAAATAATTCAGTCTTGTGCTCACATGTTACATCATACTCTCTCACAAACACTATCATACTCTCTCACAAACACCATCATACTCTTTCACAAACACTATCATACATGTACATGACTATAGTAGTGTTTGTGAGAGAGTATGGTAGTAAATGTACGTGACTATAGTAGTGTTTGTGAGAGAGTATGATAGTAAATGTATGTGACTATAGTAGTGTTTGTGAGAGAGTATGATAGTAAATGTACGTGACTATAGTACTGTTTGTGAGAGAGTATGATAGTAAATGTACGTGACCATAGTACTGTTTGTGAGAGACTATGATAGTAAATGTACATGACTATCGTACTGTTTGTGAGAGAGTATGATAGTAAATATACGCGACTATAGTACTGTTTGTGAGAGAGTATGATAGTAAATGTACGTGACTATAGTACTGTTTGTGAGAGAGTATGATAGTAAATGTACGTGACTATAGTACTGTTTGTGAGAGGGTATGATAGTAAATGTACGTGACTATAGTACTGTTTGTGAGAGAGTATGATAGTAAATGTACGTGACTATAGTACTGTTTGTGAGAGAGTATGATAGTAAGTGTGCATGACTATACTAGTGTTTGTGAGAGAGTATGATAGTAACATGTGAGCGCATGACTGAATTATTTCTCAAACGGCCTGTGTCTGTGGGAGTCTGTGCTGCGCTCATACAGGAAGTAGCGACCAAATCTTTTTAATTAACTGAATCTAATGATTCAGTACTGTGTTCGGTACTATGCTGAAATATATAACCAACTAAACCGTGTGTTGCTGGGACCATGTCGTGGAAAAGCGGCACTCATGAGCGTCGTTATTAGAGCTGAAACAGTTCGTTAAAATGAATCGTCAACTATCTTGATAATCGATTAATCATCAATGATTAAAACAAGATTTCTGATGGTTTCAGCTTCTCAAATGTGAATATTTCTGGTTTTGTTGCTCCAAAAAACAATGCGATCATTAAAAAACTGAATCGTTTGTGGACAAAAACAAGACGTTCGAGAACATGGTAATTTCCAGTTTTCTGACAATTTATGGACCAAGCGATTACTCGAGAAAACAGTCGACAGATTAATCGCTTCTAAAAACTAATCTTTAGTTGCAGCTAGTTGCTGTGCCGTGCCGTGCCGTGCCGAGGCGAGTCGGAACCATGTAGTGGAAAAGCGGCACTCGTGAGTGTCGTTATTCACCAATCTCTTTGACCCTCAGTGTCACCACAGAGGCCAAAGGACCAACAGCAGGGCCATCTCCACTGTAGTCACTCTTATCTTATAATTGACTAAGAGCTGAAACACTAATTGATTTGTCGATCTACAGGAAGCTCATTATTTTAAGCACAAATGCCCAAACCTTCCCTTTTGTGTATATGCATTGGGTTTAAATCGCCCTTTCATGGTTGTAAAATGAAAAATTAAGGTAAGCACTTGTGATTCATTAACATGCAAAGTCTAAATGATGAATTCATAAAAGAAAAACAACTTAATCAATCAGTGAGTTTAATCACGATTGATTTAAGCAGCAGCTCTTATTCGATAACGTGCGTCAGAGTGCTCACAGCGAACATGCTAATACGTACAGGGCGGATTATAAAGCTAATTAATGCAGAACGGGGAAGTGGAAAATCTGTGTGCAGCGTATTTACATACGTGGTGCCACAATCACCGTAGTGTCAGAATAAACTAAATCTAGTGTTTTGGTGCAAGCATAAGCGCACTTATGTGTGTGTGTGTCTGTCGTATACCTCTTTCCCAGCATAGCAGGTGTGTCTGAGCTTTTAGCTCCATTACAAGCCTCATAAATACCATCTGACACCGTTACAGCAGGCAGGCTTCAATATAAAGCAGTTCTCCCGTGGCGTGAGCATGCAGCCCTTCAGGCACAATTATATTACAGCACACTATAGGGGAGGGAACGCTGCACCTTACTGCCCAGCACCTCTGAGCTGGTCTGAGCACTTTCACGACTCCTGTGTTTAATACCTCGTGTCGAACCTGTTTTCTTGAAATCGCTTCATAAATCAACCTCGGTCGGATTCCTTTTCTTTAAATGTTTTGTGCGATGTTCACAGCCCGATGTGCATTTGAGAACTGATTTCGGCGCTGCAATCATTTTTTGGATTATTAATTGATTACTAAATGAGACGTCAGCTATTAGAAATAAATAAATAAATAATCAATCAAGAAGTTGTTTGGTCAATATAATGTCAGAAAGTAATGACGATTTTGAGGTCCAATCCAAATAAATTCACTTTTTCTTGTATCTTGTTTTACAGAGCAAAGTATCCCCCTTTATTTAAGGGATTATTGATTATTTAACTATTTTTGATAATTGATTATTCAGGGTTTCTCGTGATTTTTCTGCTCCTTAAATGTGAATATCTTCTGTTTTCGTTGACCCGTTTGACAAATAATGATTTTTTTTTTCACATTCTAGGACATTTTATGGACCAAACATACACTCACACACACATACAATTAATCTCGGAATTAATCAAAGGATAAATCGATTTAACCAAGTCCAAAATCCACACACACTCAAGTATGAGCAAAAATAACAGAGCAGGGGAAGTAAAATTAAAGCTGCAATGTGCAACTTTTGGCGACATTTGTTGTTGTTGACATTATTATTATTGTTCTGCCTCTGTTTGGTCTTCATGAACAGAAACTGATGCAGCAAATGTTGTATGCTGCATCCTTCATCAGAAAATAGACCCGACCGAGAGAGCGTTTGTAAATAACCACTGGCAGCGCCTGGACGGGAGGGGACAAACTGTTGCAAATCCCCTCGTCTCAGCCGAATTCACTTCTGAAACTTTTTCGTCTTTGTTTTTCTAAGTCATACTTTCAACCCAACTCACACACGTCACCTTTAAGTTGTGTCGATTTGGGACACATCTGTGGCGTGAAGTTGGCAGAATCATAAGCGTTTGTTTTGCATGGACTTTGTGCAGACACACCTCTGCGCCACGTTTTCCTTGTTGCATGTGGATGACATTTCAGTCGACTTGCAGTCTGTACATGCTTGACATTCTGCTAAACTGTGTTCTGAAGGTCCTGCTTGTCCGTGTGTGTGTGTGTGTGTGTGTGTGTGTGTGTGTGTGTGTGTGTGTGTGTGTGTGTGTGTGTGTGCGTGTGTGTGTTCCTTCCCTCTCCCTCCTCCCTGCATTGTGTGACCGGGTAAACAGACGTAGCACATACGTATATCCTCATAGGCGGCATGTACATCTTGGAAGTTTGCTTTTGTGACCTTTGACCCTTTTCGACTGATTCATTATGTGTTTACATATATATTTTTTTTTTCATCAGCACTTTCATTTGTAAAGGTTTGCCTTTAAGTAAAAACTATTTTAAGTGTGATTGATGTTGCCTTGTCCTTTTTATACCATATTTCTCCAAGTTAACCTAGTTCCATAGTGTCCTAATGAACATGTCTGTGACAGGAAATGACATCAGCCACAGAGGCTACTGGGAGCTAACAACAGTTAGCATTTGGAAAAGTGATCATTTGCAGGCTCTAGCAGGCACATTGCCGTCATATATAACATGAATCCACTGGACAGATATATCCTCTGAGGCTGGAAGTCTGTGTAGAACTCTGTGCTGCACTGTGGAGCCAAGAATAGAACCTTTCGCAGACTTCTGGTTTTCGGATACTTTTACCCTCGCCTGCACTCTCTCATGATTTATGGACAAAGCGGAGCTCCGCGAGACAACACTTCCAGGAATTTAGCGCATTGTGACGTAGCAATGAGTGCGGAAGTCAACATTGCGTGTTTTATCTCCTGTACTTAGACTGAGGAGGACCACAAAAACATGACTGAGTCATCTTTTTTTCACACTTTGCCGACTCAAAGGGCCTCCAGAATCCCAAATATAAGGATTTAAATGATTAAAGTTGATTTTGCATGATATGGGACCTTTAAACAAGCTACTTTTTTCACTTTAACTACTTCAGTAAAATGTTATCAAAACAGTGGCACTTTAACTTGAGCCCCCTTCCCCTTTCATCTTTGAGGTTTAAGCCGAAGTTTCAATCCATCGTCTCAAAGCACATGGAGATCACCCTCCCGCTCTGAGATAACGAAGCCGCCGCTGACACTGCCAGCGCTCTGGTACCCGGGCTCAAGCTCATACCTTCCCCCCCCCCCACTTTGATGCTATAGCCCCTTTTTCAGCCACTCAAACCTAGCTAGCACGCCACACGCCGTTCATCCAGATGGCAGCGGCATAGTCTTCATTTAGCGAGTACAGGAACCGCTCAGCCAACCGGGGCTTTGTGCCAGAGAGCTCCCCGTACGGCACGCTGCTGTCGCGGCTGCTGCCAACTTCTTGACATACAGTAGATGAGCATTTTGGCTCCAGCTGTGCCAGAAATACAGTAGTCTGATGAAGTCGTATAATGGAAGATGATAGGATGGTGAAATAGCCTGCAGGATTAATTCAGCTCTGTCCAGTGACTAAGAAATCAGGTTTCCTCCACGTAAAAAAGTTCTCTTGATTTACATCCCCTTTGAAATCCTAACTGAACAAGTTACGGTTAAAGAATATTCAATAGCGATTTGTCTGATTCTCTGCGGATTACTCCAATGCAAATTTGCTTATTTATTAAACCGGATCCATCTGCTGCGTCTATAAAACTCTCAGAACCGTCTTCCTGTGTATTTCTCCGAGAAACACACAGCTAAACGTCTGGGTGTAATTACGAGGCACGACGTGAGCAAATCTGTGCGAGATTAAATTTGATTCCTCGAGCGTGTTTGGGACTTTGCAGAACTGAAGAGCAACAGCAACAGCAGCAGCAGCACAGATATATTTAACCCTTACACACACACCTCCTTCATCTGTGTGTATTTACATGATATCTATACACACACATACTGTAACATACCTACACACTTAATATACACTTTGTCTACAAAGGCCACAGTTACCTTATATGGATAAAAATACCAAATGTGGCTGAAATCTCAGCTCAATATCATATGTGATCCACTCGCCAACTGCTGCACAAGATAACAACTTTAAAGGTGCCATATGTAAGAATGTGGCCAAAAACGGTTACTACATTCAAATATAAAATACCGTGGTCTTTTCTGTTTCGTTTTCTGACGTAACTGGCAACCCGTGGTTGCTCGGCAGACTCTACTGAGTGCAATGATTGGTAGACGGCGGTAGGTGGCGCCACATGCCAAAACATGATTTCAAAACATAAACATGATTTGCAGTCTGCAAAATATTTTTTTTAATGCAAATAGTTTGTTTTTTGAACATTATTCCTGAGTCTCTGTGACATATTAGAAGGATTTTATGACCAGTTGCTTTAGATTTATTACATAATGCACCTTTAATATGTATATTTCTATTTATTTATAGTGTCTTTTTTTAAATTTAGCCAGTACATTTAACCCCCCTCCCCCCATACTCATGCATGTTTTACTGTAAGTGCAAAGCAAACATTTTGACGGACAGTTTACCACACAGTTGACCTCACTCGGTCCAGACAGCCGAGGTCAGCAGTGATAACACAGTTTTGATGTGACAGCATTCGTGAGTGCGTGTTTACCCAAAAGATCAAGGCAGAGCCACACAAAGCATCGCCTGCCCCCGAGTGCTAGACTTAGTTTGGCATCACAGAAACATAGAAGCCTAGCGAAGCATAGCACTGGTACAGAAACTGCTCAGGGAAATGCACACTTCCCCCCCCACCCTCACCTAAAGGCTCGACTTTGTTGCAGACGTAGCTACTTTTCACATGCGCATGGTGCCATGTTCTACGTGTCACCATGTTCTGCTTTTGACGGACTCCAAAGCAGGTCTTTGTAATCAGTGGATCAGTCTGCACTTCTGCGACCTATTTCCCAAGGAGTTTACTGGCAGGGAGAGAACAAGCATGATGTGAATACTGAGCAGGTGACAATGGGAGGGAGATGAAGGCGAGCTGATGCTGAGCGGGGGAGATCGTGAACCACAGGCACACAGTGATGTACCTGCTGCAGGCACAAATTAGCCTGACAGATTATTATTGATATGATTCTAGTTGTTTTATCGGGTTAAAAAGCACAGTGCGCAGACTTTTGAGCAACTTAAGGGGTGGGATGGATCGATTTCCACAATCACTGCTTGAGTATATCAAATTTTTATGCTAAATCATGACTTTTTTTTTGGGAAAAGGTATGTATTTGTGAGAGAAAAAATGAACATTTGGGATACCCTTAAACTTGGGACATACTATCCGTGACCGCAGAGGTCTGCTATCATCCATGTAACAGTAAATGTACTCAGTGGTGGGTGAGGACCCTCTGCAGATAAATTCAAGCATCTCCTCCCCTTTTTTGGCATGGTTTTCAGCACACTTTTTTACAGTTCATTCAGGAATAGTACACTCTTAGAAATCAGGGTTCCAAAAGGGTCCTTCTACAAGAGCTTGCTTCTGAAAAAAGCTTTCCCGAAGAAAGGGTTTTTCAAGGGTTCTTGGTAACACTAATGTTTCAGTAAGAACCATTTTGATCCAGAGAACCCTTTAAAACCCCTCTCCTGATTAAAGGTTTTCAAAAGGGTTCCAGATGGAACCTTTTATAAAAAGGTTCTACCTGGAGCCAAAAAGGTTTCTCCTATGAGGACAAGCCCAAGAACCTTATATGGTTCTACTTATCACTTTTATTTCTAAGAGTGTACCAAAATGACTGGCCCCAACCGTTCCATTTTTTTGGTACCCTTCCCTTGGGGTACCAGAGTAATGGTACGGTATAGTATGGGTGGAGCTAGACCCATGACAGGGATGAGAGAAAATTGCCACTCCAAACCATTCCAAACCATACTGTACCATGATGGAAACACGGTTTTTGAGACTTACAAGGATAACTAGTTGTTGCACTTGGTGGAGCACTCTAGTTTTGGTTAAAAGAGACAACGAAGAACATGGTGACCATTGGCACGTGCTTAAGGTGATGTGAGGAGGTGTTATGGTCACCACACATGTTCAACTCATCATACGAAGCGTATTAGGACATACGAATGAGGGGAAACAAGGAAAGCCAGACTGCTTTTACTGCATTTTAGTATGAACGGAGCATGTACGTGTCAGTCTTGGTGATAGTTTGTCAGCCATCTCTTTCTTTGTAGGTTTACCATAACCCACATACACGTATTAGCCGCGCAGAATCAGAATCAACAGGGACAGTTTACGTGGCAGATATACGGACGGTGAGTAGTTCATCGATCCAATCTATGATTAGCTGAATGCCTCTGCATTACCTGAGTCCCTGAAGGATATCCTCTGTTTGGCTCCAGTGAAATAGAAAGCCTAATGGCTATGAAATTAGTCCTCACGCAAATTGAAAACACATTACGATGAAAGCGCCGTCTGGAAGAACCGGGGTGTAGATTGAAACTCAAGATGTGTTGGAGGTATCCGAGTCCTCTGCTCCGTGCCCTTGCTGTCATCTCAGTGGCTCCGGAGCGTCATCGCTCCTATTATATTTTACGATAATCATTACGTTATGAATGGTTTTTAAGGCGGTGACAGGCGAGGGTGAATGTCTGGGAGTGGAGACAGTGTTCTGTGCAATTAAAGACTTAATAGGTTCAACTTGAGTGACATTTTCAGCGCGATAAGCCCGGCTGTGTTACACTGAAGGTCAATGGAGGCAGTGGCTTCATCCATACTAATAATTTTTAGTTTTAAATGGCGTTTTTAAACAAGCTTTGACTTGATGGACATTTTTGCTTAGTCTTAGAAATAAACTCTGTCCAAACAAACCTGGAAATGACGATGTTCTCGAATGTTTTGTTTTGTCTACAAACTAAAACGAGACCGTTTTAATGATTTCTTCGTTATGCGGAGCAAAGAAACTAAGAAAACATTCACATTTAAGAAGCTGAAACAGTCAGAAATCTTGTTTAATCATGAAAAAGCTGATTAATCGCTTATGAAAATAGTTGACGATTCATTAAGTAATCCAAATAATAATCGATGGACTAACTTCTACTGGATCACTGACAGTGTGGAATTCTTATTGACGGCAAGCTTTGCACTCATTTATGGTCAAAAGGACACTGATGATAAGACACAATCATTCACCAGGGTCTCCATTTGTTCTCCAGTAAGTGTTTTCAAAGTTCTCCATCTTTCGGGGCTTGCACATACCAGACTACCATGCCATGTATTTTTAAAACTGAAACAATACCATTGATGACACACAGCGTCAAATCCATGGCCCTCTGTAGCTTCCACGAGCTCTTCCAGAGTGTTTTCCTCGTTCTGATTTGATTCAACAACCTCACTCTCGCCACCCTCTCGTGACTCAAGTTTGATTGAGGACATATTAACCTTGTTGCACCTTGAAGAGATCGACCACCCCCCACTTGCAGTGCACAGTGACAGAAGAGATAGAAGACAGACAGAGGGGGGGAGGGTCAGTTTTTGGGCCTTGGGTTAAAGGCCGCAAGGCCGGACTGTGAACGGCACATCAGTGCGCATCAGTTCACTGAGCAGCAACCCGCACAGATCCGTTCTGTCACCTTTGTTTTGTGATATTGTCCAATCTAATACCTGACGTATTTCTCCTCCGCCCACACAAGGGATCAAAGGTCAAGATCGGCTGCGTAACAGCTCTTCTGGCACGAGCCTGGTTTCCCTGTCAAGGACACTTTAGCGGGTAATGCTTTTTGAACCCCAGCCGTTTGGGTTTAAAGAGTCATTGCCACTCCACTGTCCATCAAAAGTGCGCCGGCCTCATCGAGTGGCCCTAAAAAAATGAGAGCGACAACAGTTATGTATATTATTAATTCATCTATTAATTATACTCTTTTATGTGGTCAATAAATCTTCATCTTTGGAGTCTAGACTCAAAAGTTTAATGTATCATCTCAGGCTTTAGGGTCATAAAATTATACTTTATTTGAACCCTTTTGGAAGATAATTAAAAACATACTTTAGCTTGTTTCTTCTTAAGGCTCACATAGAGTGGCCCTGTTGCACATATATGTGAGTTATGGAGGTCTACTTACATACATTGACTTGTTTTTATGGTCAAAAACCTCCTAGTTGTTGTAAATGAGATAGATCTCTCCTAACTGAAGCTCTTGTCAGCCGCTGTGTCTCAGCCAGCGTAGAGCCTTCCCAACTGCATCGTGATTGGCCAATTCCGCTTTAAAAATGGTGAAAATTCAGCGATAGAAAAAACGGAGATAACGTGCTCAAGGCGGCAGAACGCTAAAAGCATTATTATCATAATATTATCAAGTTTTTCAACTGTTTTTCAGGCATTGTGTGCCTCAGTTTCACACTTTAGCCGTTCATGCTAATGCTAGCATCTGTGTGTTGGTGTGCAGAGGTTTTAATCCTCATGCTCTTATTATGTGTTATTTCACGTGAAAATCTCTTATACGAGATGCTTTTATGAGCTACTGCTACTTGCAGTTGTGGATGCATGTGTTGTTAAGACTCCTGCGTCCCACAGCATTTTCAAAACCCACGATGAGCTCACAGCAGTGGGTGAAATAGAAACGCCGGGCATCTACAGCAGCTTCAGTTATGATGACCTACATTTTGCTCCCACCAGTATCTGTCACTCCATCACAACAACAACAACAACACCGGAATCCTGAGGGACTACAAAGACGAAGTCACATACCTACCCCAGGACTTTTAAACGTAGCTTCGCGTCTCGTCTCGTGTTTGTTTTGTTCGTCACGAGGCCCACAGGGCTGTGTGTTTGTGTACGGCACAGGAATCTGAGGCTGGATGATAATCAGCTGGTTTGGAAGGACTTCCTGTTCCACGTTTGCTTCCAAACAAGCCTGACACATGACAGAGAGCGAGGAGCTGTTTGTCGTTGAGGGAAACACCTTCGCTGTGGTTTAATGCAGTTTACAGCATTCCCGTATCCATTCATGTTGTAAGAGTGGAATAGAAACAGAAAGTATCTTGGGTTTGTTTGGAAAGCAACATGTGTTTCTCTGTGCTGGCCTTTGGAGGGACTAACCTAAATATTGTGCATGCAGCAATAATAGTAATAGCAGTAGAATAAATTGTTTAATAACTAAATGATTTCAAGAAACTCAAAAAACATGAAAGGTTTGCCATTTCCAGTTTCAGTGGGAGTTTTTATTTGACAGCAGAATGAGTAATATTGATATTTAAACCGTCGTGTTTCCATGTGTTGTACTACCAGAAGACAGGTTATATCTGTTAACACGTTGGCTCATATATGGTATGAAAAAACGCTGTAGAAACATCAATACATTCACAGCAAGAACATTTGAATCTGCAAGAACATGCTCGTATTGATATTTAATAGAATATACGATGATCCTTGATATTGGTACAATAAAGTGAAGTACTTCACTTGACAGTGGTTGTGATTTGCATTTAAGCCTCCAACCACTAGTTGGCAGCAGAATTTTTGTTCATTTGACTCTCTGCCCAACACAAACAAAACTCTTTTGTTCATAAATATTAGTGCTGGGCACGCAAACGGCGTCAACGTTCAAAGCATGACGCGTTTCCATGACGACTGACTGGAAAAAGACGCGCGTGACGCCATGTTTATGCGACTCCCAATAAAATTAAAATTAGCGTCTCTAAAGTAACGCTAAACTTTAAAAACACACACATGCAGTACACAGGTACGCTGGTCATTTGTAGCGCTGCTCTCTTCCAGTTTGACTGTAGGCATGCTAACGGAGCTAACAGGTAAACGGTGCATGACGTAACACGCGTCTTTTTCCGGGTCAGTTGTCATGCAAACACGTCAAATGTTAACGTGCGTCAATGTTGCCGTGCCCAGCACTAATAAACATATAATTACTATCACCGTTTTCCAAGTGGATGTTTGAATGTTAGCATAAAAAGTGACTTCTGTTCGTCCGCACACAGTCTCTGTCGGTGACGTGAGATGCATGAGGTTGTTATTTGTGTTGGAGTTTGGAATACGAGACCCTCGTGACATGTGTCGATGGTGGGAAGACCCCCCCCCCCCCCCCCCCCCCCCGCAGCTACTGCTGCAAGATAAATCCACTTATATTCAAATGATTGGATTGTGAAGCACCTCTGGCTCTGTCGTCACTGGTGCATTTCAAACAAAAGTAGTAGTCTGTGCCGCTTTCTTCAGTCCTCCTGTGTGTGTGTGTGTGTGTGTCATATGGTTTCAGGCCATGCGCTCAGATCCCACCCCCATCCTGCCTCCTCCTCCGCCCTCCACACTTTGTGTCGCCGCTCGTTCCTCGTCAGTGTGCGCCGGCCGGCAGCCGGGCAGCGACCTTTCCGACCTCTTTAGCACCGATTGTGTAGCATGGCTGTTAGCTTGGCTGCACTCGCCCGTCTCTGGCCTCCAGTCTTACACTATGGCTCGGCTGCTCATTGGGGGGGCCGTTTGCTCATCCGTTGAACTTAATGCTCATCTGCTCTTGGAAAATGAGGTACGAAAAAATTCCTACCACGCAATCTTTGCTGTCTCGTTATCAAGGTTGAAAGACCCATGTTGACGTCACGTTGGTGTCATTTGAAATAACACTACCGTTCAAAAGTTTGGGCTCACCTACGCAATCGTTTGGTGTTTTCCATTAAAAGTCACACTTTTATTCATCAACAGAGTTGCAAAATGAATAGAAAACGAAGCCTCGAGCCGTTTTCTCAAAAGGAAAACCGCTCAGTGAAGGTCGCCCTCGCGCTCGCACTGCAGTCTATTTGTGCGCCATAATAAAATCGAAGAGCCACATCCAGGTGATGTATGGATAATATGTAGCCTGTCACGAGCCCTCGAGGCACCGTGAAAAGAGCACAAGCGCGTGCATTCATTGAGCCAGACAACAAGATTTAACGTCTTAGTCCTGACTCAGTGTCTGTCACAGTGGACGCTGATGTAATCATGGAATTACAATAAGAAAGAAAATTGCTAGTATTGTAGTTTTGTAGTTCTCTCTCTCTCTCTCTCTGTGTCTCCATGCCTGTGAGTAACAGCTGGGTTTCTTAGGTAAATTGAATCAGCTGCTCCCTGGTCTGTCGGGCTCTTGTGTGGCCTCTTGGCATTGAAACCCAAGCCATCAGATTGATTTTCGCTCTCTCTTAGTCGGCCTCCCCCTCCACCACTTTTATTCCTGCCTGGTGTTGCACAGCTGGCCTCACTAGCAGAGCAGAAACCCTGAAGGGTCCGCTAACTAACTAACGCTGGATCCTCCAGGACCGCGGCCTCATCAGCGTGTCCTCCTCTTTGTGCTCCATTTCCCCCCCCCACCCCCCTGGACAGTCGGCGTCCGTCTGGTCCGGCGGTCACTCGGTCTCTGTGCGACCGTGACTGTGACTGTGGCTGTTACGCTGACAACTGGATGTCAGGTTTCTTCTGGGAGTTGAGCTTATGTAACCACCCCTCATCTTTTCTCCCCCCAGAGACGAGAAGGAAACGGGGTCAGTTCAGCTCCTGTTAATCGCGTATTTTTGGCGAGGTAGCCTTGAGACAGCACACACACACACACACACACACACACCTCCTTCAGCTATTTTATCTCCGACTTCAGCTCCTGCTTTCAAACCTGTTCTTAGCCCTTCAGACTCAGAAGGCTATTTAGGAGCATCTTCTTCCCCAGGGGGCTGTTTGTTTGTCAAACCTTAGGGAAGCAGGACAGGCAGGCAGATGACGTCACTGTGATTACCTGATGCTGCACTGTTTGTCCTAAAGCTGTCCTGGAATATAATATAACATGAGTGATGGCTCCACAGTTATACACCTGTTTATCCCCAGGTTTAAATATTGGTTTATGACCAGTGGGTACGTGTTTAAAGGGAGAAATCCACTTTTTAATGATTTTAATACTTATATTTGGGACTCTGGAGGCCCTATGAGTCGGCAAAGTGTGAAAAAAGATGACTCAGTCATGTACAGGAGATAAATCACGCGCTGTTGACTTCCCCACTCCTTGTCCCTAAAAAACGTGAGAGTGCAGGCAAGGGCAATAGTATCCAAAAGAGTGGAAGTCCGCAAAGTGTTCTATTCTTGGCTGCACATTGCAGCACAGAGTTCTACACAAACTTAAAGCCTCAGAGGATTTACATTTTATAATATGACGACAATGTGCCGGCTAGAGTCGGCAAATAAGTAAGTACAGGAGATAAAACATGCGATGTTCACTTCCGCACTCATTGCTACGTCACAATGAGACATTCCTGGAATTGTTGTCTCACGAAGCTCCGATTTGTCCCTAAAAAAACGCGAGAGTGCAGGCGAGGTCAATAGTATCCGGAAGTGTTCTCTTCTTGGCTGCACAGTGCAGCACAGAGTTCTATACAAACTTACAGCCTCAGAGGATTTACATTTTATATATGACGGCAATGTGCCGGCTAGAGTCGGCAAATGATGGCTTTTCCAAATGCTAACTGCTGTTAACTGCCGGAGCCTCAGTGACGCTGACGTAGTTTCCTGTGTCTCATTTGCATATTTAAAGAGACAGGCACTCAAAAGAGAGCATTCTGAACAGGGCTGTTTTGGCAGAGTGATTGAACTGCTGTGGTGCTTCATCCTTAAGGTATTTTGACCAAAGTACGTCACAGACATGTTCATTAGGACACCAGGGAACTAGGTTCACTTGGAGAAATAGGCTATAATATGTCTCCTTTAATTGACATCCACCTCGAGTCCATTGACTCAGCAATAAATGCAGTTTTTTTTGTACCGGTTTCAGTTTTAATTCACATCAGAACGAAAAGCAAGAACCTATAATTTAGACTCTCATTTCTTATATATCTGCTTCATTTCTGGACTCACATTTATCTTCTGACAGTTACTTTTTATTTGATCTTACTTCATTTTATGAGCAACTTAAAAATCGTTCACTCGCCCCCATGAATTTGAAAGAGGGGGCCAAAGTAAAAGCGACGATCGGTGTCGAGATAAAAACATCATCATTCTTCACAGATGACTAAAGCGTCTTTGTCACACTTGACAGTTTGACCTGCCAACGTTTCCTGAACGCCACACGGCTGCTTTCGTTTCTCAGCTTCACCACCTCGTGCTGATTTCCTGTATTTCATCACCATTCTTACCTGATTGACGTCGTTTCCTTTCTTTCTTTCTTTCAATTAAACGACAAACTCTGTAAACACGACAGACTTTCGCTATCCTAAATGGGTCAGATAACGTGCGGTTTAATTAATTTTGACCTTGCGAGCGTGTGTTTGCGTGACTTAATTGACGCAGAGGAGATAAAAAAAACAAACAGTAACTGTATACAGTAAATCAAGCATGATAGATTACTTTGTAAAACCTTTTAATCCAGGAGGGGAGAGCTGGTATGGATGGTCTTTTGACAGAGGAGATTAGTGAGTGTGGGCACATATATATTCTGTATGTGTGTGTGTGTGTGTGTATGTGTGTGTATGTGTGTGTATGTGTGTGTATGTGTGCATCCTGATGCAGCAGATTAATGAACTGACATATTAAATTAAACTTAAGCTTGAGCATGAGCCGTGATGAGGGGGGAGTGGAGAAATAGTGTGTGTGTGTACGCACTTGTATTTGTTACCTCTTTAGGACCTTGTCAGGACCAGTAGTCGTCGTCATGGAGACCAAAACCTGGTCCTAAATGAGACAGAACTGCATTTATGACGTACTGGTTAAGATCTGGGCTAAGATTTGAATTGTAGTAAGGTTAAGGTAACTCGTTTTGGGGGTCAGACCTTAAAAGGATAGCTGCGCAAACCTTTGTGTGTGTGTATGTCTTGTATTTACATATTTGTGAGGTCCAGAAAAAACCCTTTTTCAGGTGTTAAGACCTGGTTTCAGGGTTAGGAGTTAAGAGTTAGACACTTACAGTTAGGGTAATATGTCCATGATGTGTCCTCACTAACGTATAGAAACAAGTTTGTGTGTGTCTGTGTGTGTGTGTGTGAGAGAGAGAGAGAGGGAGGGAGGGAGGGAGTGGGTATGTGGCATTTTATAAGTGAGTATGACAGTACAGGTTGTGTGATGGACTGCCTGCTGAGCTCATCCTTCATACACCTCACATACACACACACACACACACACACACGCACACCCACGCACACACACACACAGTATAACCTGGCACGGTCTGAACGCTGTTAAGCATTCACTGTGTTGAGGTGTGCACTTCTGTTTCTTGTCCCCGTGCAGCATTAGCATTAGCATTAGCATCAGGGGGTTTCTATGAATCTCGCTGATGTAGCTCATGTCCCCCTCATTTCCTAGACGTGAGCAGGTGACACACGAGAGAGAGCAACAAGCTCTGTGACTCAGCTTGACTCAGTCTGACTTTGTTGCGTCTCTTTCATATTTTGCATATAAAACACAAGCACAACACAAGAGCTCGGCTGTGATTAGGGCCAGAACTAACGACTGTTGTCATTATCAATTCATTTCCTCCTGACTAATAAATGGTCGCAGCGTTGACTTGCTGCGTAGAGCAAAAGAGTGGAGCTGACGGTGGAGGAGGATGGAGGTGAAGGCAGGAGCAGGGAAAGGCACTGAGGTAAACAGGAAGTGACCAGTCACCACTTTTAACAAACCCCACCGCCAGCCCACTTCCTGTATGTGGACGTCAGGCCTCGCCGAGGGTGTTCGGGTCACTGTGAGAGATTTAAAATAACCTCGCTCTCGTCCTGTCGCTGGACAAGAGGTGACGCCTGTGTGTGTGTGTGTGTGTGTGTGTGTGCATACACACATGTGTGGGAGTAAATTCCTCAGAGCACAGTGTGACCCAGTTGTTGTCAGACGGAGTTAAATCCTGCTGATTGTGCAGTTGACGCGCACACGCGGCGGATAGGAGTGTGGGTGTTTTGTTTTTGTCACACAGGTAGTGATATAAGTTGCTGTGACAAGGGTTTGTCAAGGAAGCATCCAAACACCAGGCTCAGTGGGATTTAAAGAAAAATAAAGAAAAGAAGAAAAAGGAAAAACTGCCTTTCACCGTGGAACCTCTTTCACAAAAGCACAGTTTCTTTTGTCTCGCTCTGTCGCCGCCTCCCCCCCCCCCCCCCCCCCCACGGGGTCAACGGTCAGAGGGCAAGTAGCATGCAGAGAGATGCCCTGGATCTGGCAGCAGCAGCAGCAGAGATAAGTTTGACTTTTAAAAGCTGAAAACTTCAGGAGAGCAAATACCTGTGGTTATTAACTTAACCCAAACACCTCAACTAAATATGGCACTTATAGGTTGTTATTTTTAGTTATTATTTTTCAGTTAAAAATTAAATATTTATATAATAATATAATAATTATAATATAATTATATGTAATTCAACCAACTCAGAGAGACAGACCAGTAAATATCAAGCCCACACTGTCTATAATGTACATTCTATTTTGTTAATATCTTTCTATATTGTACATTCACACATGGAAATGCGTGAATGTTTATTTTTTATTATCTTTATTTCCCCATTGTGGCATTAATAATATATTTTCTTATTGTATTATTATTATCAATAAATTACAAAATGTATTAGATAGAGTTATTAAAAAGGACATTTTTGTGACGTAGACTGAACTGAACTTCCCTTAGACCAAATTCAGGAGACTAATAATAATAATGATAATAATAATAATAATAATAATGATAATACAAAAGGACTTTAAAATGAAGTGTTTGTTGTTTTTAAGCAGCGTCAGTCCTTCCTTCACTCCCTTTAGTGTTGATGTGACTGATGATGAATCCCAGTTCACGAGGCAGCTGCGACAGGTTTGAGCTCAAAGTTGTTATGTAACACCTGTGTGTACTGCCCCCTCCTGTGGAGGATGAATCACTACAGCCCCGTGCACCAAATACAGCACGTTAAATACTCGTGTTACATCATTAACATCATTGATCGATAAAGTGATCTTAAAAAAAGGGGGAATCGTGTACCTCTGCTAAGATCTGTTTCCAGCCTCGGGAAAGGAAAGGAAACGTGGCTCATGGTGGGAGACTGAGACTAATTAGTGAAGTTCAGAGAGAGGACACTTCTTTTTTCTTTTTTTTTTGGCTGAACACATATTGGCAACACGTCTTCACGGCTGCAGAGCAACCTTTTTGAACCTAGAAAACAAAAATAACGTGAAAAGAAATCCCCCTCACGTCGTCTCCTGAGTATTTTATGATTATTGTTTTTCCCAGAACTTCAGATATTTATTTACACAGTTATAATTATCATGTCATTGAAGTTAAATCACAGAAAATGGCACTCGTAGTTAGAGCTGAAACCGTTAATGGATTACTAAATTAATCTAATGTAATCGATTTTGAAGCTTTTTTCTTGAATAAAACAATATTCCTGATTTTTTTAGCTTCTTAAATGTGAATATTTTCTTTGTTTCTTTGCTCCACAGAACAAAGAAATCATTAAAGCTAAATCATTCTGGTTTGTGGACAAAACAAAGACATTCGAGAACATCGTCAAACATTTTATGAAGACATTTTATGGACCAAACGATTCATCGATTACGAAGACAATCGTTAGTTGCCGCTCCACTAAAGTGTTGTGCCAAGCACAGCATCACCTGGGACTTCTGGGATGTTTGAAACATATTTTTCTCACTTTATACCTGGATTTTTCAGCAATTTGAAGCACGGCCGTGCGAGCATTTGAACTTCCCCCCCCGGTTTCTTTTGGAACAGATCCCTTTATGACTCCCTTTTTTTGCCGTAGACGCGGAATTTGAGTTCCGTTACGTTAAAACTACGTTTCAAGCCATTTAAGCGTCATCCTCTTGATACTTTGTGGACACATTTTGAGATAAAAGCAGCACAGATGAGTGTCAGTTTCATTTGCTGTGTTTTACTGGATGAATTTAACAGTTTTTTTTTGGTCTGTGTATAATCTTTCTTTCACAAACTTCTTTTCTCTCTGTCTGTCATTACACCCGAGCGACATGAAAGAGCGTCTCAGCTCTGAAGCAAAACTGTGATGTCTTTTCTCTGCGCAGTGTGTAGGTGTCAGGCCTTGTGTAAGGATCGTGCAGAACAGGCCGTTTGCTTTTTGCTTTTTTCTTCTTTTTTTTTTTTCCTCCCCCTGTTGTTCCTTCTGTTTCCCCCGCTGAGGGGCCAGTCCTGTAAAAGAGAGGCGGAGAATGAGAGAGGTCTGATGGGGTCTGATTGAGCACCTGGGCCGAGCAGGAAGCAGCTGGAGAGCCTTGATTACTGTGGACACACACAGGTTTAGGGCAGCTATTCTTCTCAGCGCTTCTACATCGATTTCCATTTATTAAGACAGCCTGAAGGAAGGGTTACTATCATCTCGCTAATGCTTACCCGATCTTAACTAGTTAACTCAGAAAGGTATTTTAATTAAATGTACTGGGGAGAATGAGAAGAAGATATTGTCAAGATTCTGTTCGTCAAACACGTGCATGTGTGGGTTTCATCTGTCACAGACGGACATCATACAAGTGGCAGATGTTCTTGTCTCTGTGGGAGGAGCATGGATGGGGGGGTGTGGGGTGTGGGGGTGTGTCCTGTCCCCTGGTCTGTGGGTGACTTTGCTGGCTGCGTTCACAGGGGGTTTTCCTCCGTGTCCGTGCATGCGTGTCTTTGTTTTGCGGGTATTTTCTCTGCATGAGTGCGTTTGTCTCGTCGAGGTTGTCGGTGATGTTGTTGTTGGTGCGGTTGTGCTAAAACGCGGTGCCGATGGAAACGCGGTGCAGCGAAGCCAGGGGAAATAAGCAGCCACACCCCTCCTCCTTCTCCTCCTCCTCCCTCCTCCCGCTCCTGCTCTCCTGTCTGGGCGGATGACGCAGCCTCCGTCTTACCTCATGATGCCGACTTTTAACAGGCACCTCGACAGAATGACTCAGTGCTCAGCACTCAACGACTTTGAGGACTACACCGGGTCTGCGTCTGTTCTGACGCGGACCTTTTGAGCTCGAGTGCATCTCACGTTAAAGTAGACATATTATAGCCTATTTCTACCAAGTGAACCTAGTTCCCTGTGTGTCCTAATGAACATGTCTGTCACATGCTTTGGTCAAAATACCTTAAGGATGAAGCACCACAGCAGTTCAATCACTCTGCCAAAACAGCCCTGTTCAGAACGCTCGCTTTTGAGTGCCTGTCTCTTTAAATATGCAAATGAGACACAGGAAACTACGTCAGCGTCACTGAGGCTTCGGCAGCTAACAGCAGTTAGCATTTGGAAAAGCCATCATTTGCTGAATCTAGCCGGCACATTGCCGTCACATATATATATATAACATGTATCCACTGGACACGTAAATCCTCTGAGGCTGGAAGTTTGTGTAGAACTCTGTGCTGCACTGCATAGTATGTCCCCTTTTTAAAGTTCTCAAAGTCAAATTAACACAGCACGATCGGAGTTGGACTCAAGATAGCCCTGGCTTGAACCTATAAATATTAGAAGAAGCTGGTTCCACAGAAGAATAAGACAACAGCGTCAAAACGTGGGGAAGTTCAGGCTGGGACATTTTTTGTTTTTGGACTGATGACGATACAATGATTTTTTGCACTGTCAGCACTGTTTCAAAACTCATGGACGGTAGGAAGACTCAGAATGGTGCAAATAATGAGCTCAACTAAAAAAAAAACGCCTCATAATAACAAGCTGAAAAGGATGGGGGGCATATCGCCACCTTGTGTCACGGAGGTGGACGCACTTCAGTCAATAAATAAATAAATAAATAGATTCCCACAGTGCTTGTTTCACTTATACATAATGACATTTCCAAATAAATGTTGACTTGTCAGTTGTCAGATATTTAAAAGACTCAAAACAGTGTTTTTATATGACAATCTCTTGCTTTTTAAAAACAATGTATTCTGATGTACTTTACTTTAAAATCCTGGTCAATGTGCATTGATAAGAATTTGTCCCACAATATGACTGACAAAAAAAAACATAAACAAAACAAAAAATTAGTTACTGTCCCTTTAAGTGGGCCGTCTCTGTGTGCAGCTGCTCAGCTTGTTAAAGTCTGGTCACATCGAGGAGCAGACAGACAGCTTCAGTGATGCGCGCACAGACGCACACACACACACACACACACACACACACACACACACACACACACACACACACACACACACACACACACACAGTGGGGTAATTGTCTGTTAAAGGCTTGGCAAAGTTCCCATTCTGCGCAGCTGCACTGGGTCAATACACACACACACACAGACACACACACACCAGGCAAAGCCACTGTGGTCATGTCATACACTCTAATGTTTTACTCACTCACTCGTCTTTCTTTGGGACTTTTTCCGGTGACGGCTCATAAACAGAAGAGAACGATGACTCACTGTGCTGCGAGTGCTAGTTCAGCTGTGAGAGGAAATCATCGCGTCTGATCGGCAGTTATGATTGTGACGGTTATGCACCGTTTATTAGTCACGTCACGCTGTAACACGCCGACTTTGTTTGGACTGATATTGTGCAGGACGGAGCGTTTCCACACGACACCATCGAGACTTTCACTCTTATATTCTAAAGCAAGGATAAGAAAGATATGAATTGATTGCAACGTTTTTGTTGTTATGCATTTTTTTAAATTTGCATTGAACAAAAAAGAAAAATGGAATTGCAGTCTTTGTGACTAATGCTAATTGCATTGTTCTAAACTGTAATTTGCATTTTGAAAACTTTAAAGATGAAGATCAGGGCTTTCAACCAAATTACTTTTGTTCCAGACTGAAATATTTCACATATCTGATGGAAGCTTTTTCCACTTTTACAATCAGCCGATCAGTGTCCAGACTTCATACAGCGGCGACAAAGATATTCCTGACTCTTGGAAGTTCCCGAAAAGTTCCCGAAAGTTTGCAAAGGAAATGTTTTGCTCATCATGAGCAAACGTCTGTTAGCATTTAGCTCAAAACTAGAGATGTGAATCTTTGGATGGCTCACGATTCGATTCGATTCCGATTCTTCGGCTCACGATTCTTGATTCAAAAGTTGGTACAACGCATAGTGTGTTAGGGCAAATTATGGCATCAAAACAATACAGTTTGTATCAGATAATGTGATAATGTGATCACACAAAGGCAAACTTAAGACAAAAGTTAACATTTATTCATTCAAAAATAAATAAACACTTACTTACTGTACAAAAAAAATAACTTGCATCAATAAAAGCTTAGGCTAGCTGCCTTTTTATCCCAGAAGTTAACACAAATAACACAAACTGGTGTTTTGTGTGCTTGCTTTCTTTCAAAAATCGATTTTTGAATCGCGATTCCTATGTGAATCGATATTTCCCCCCCACCACTGCTCAAAACACAGCTTTCAGACAGAGCTCTTCTTCTTCTTCTCCGAGTAGATTCTGTGCAACGCTGCCCTCTACTGTTCAACGGTCATTTTGCAGTTCTTCAATCACACACTGAAGTTGCCCGTTAATGTTCTTTTTTTCCCCCTGTTCTTGAGTCAGAGTTATGTCACAGAGGCTGAATGTGCAAGCTTCTGTTTTTACTCTGAACACGCTCACTACCCCCCCTCTCTCCCCTCTGCCCCCTCCCCTTCCTGCCACTGCGGCTGACCTTTGACCTACATACTTGGCCATGTGGTCCAGTCAGGCTTGTGTTGTTGTGGTGTGTATGAGTGTGTGTGTGTGTCCCTGACACATGACTTCCCCTGCAGGGCCACGTGTTGTCTCACTGACACTGTAACACAGAGGAAGTTGGATGTTTTTTTTTTTTCTGCTCGCTCAGTGAACTGCTGCTGCTGTTTGTTGTCATTTTATTTATATATAAAGAAAACATAGACCTATCTTCTTCTTTTCCAATCAGCGAGAGTTAAAAGAAACAGAAGACTAGTACTTATGTTGACATAGCTACGCGGAATAATTCACGTTTATTCAACAGACTTTGACGCTCGTCAGTGGTGCAGCAGCATCTGTATATTAACGTGTTATTGCTACACTCTTAGAAATAAGGGTTCCAAAAGTGTTCTTCTACAAGGGCTGAGGTTCTACCTGGAACCATTTGCTGAAGAAAGGGTTTTTAAAGGGTTCTTGGTAACACTAATGGTTCCAGTAAGAAACATTTTGATCCAGAGAACCCTTTAAAACCGCTTTTCTAATTAAAGGGTTTTAAAAGGGTTCTTGGTGGAACCCTCCAAAAGGGTTCTCCTATGAGGATAAGCCCGAAGAACCTTATATGGTTCCACTTAGCACTTTAATTTCTAAGAGTGTAGTTTTTTTTTCTTCATTCACTAAGGTTACGTCATTAAATGAAGGTCAGATTAAGACGAAGCAGACAGGATATTATGAATTCCTCCCTCCGTGTTATTGCTCTTGACCTCTCGCTGACTTCGTTTAAATTACCTGACGAGAGTTTTACAACTCGGATGTGTTTTCGTTCACGTAAATGAAGACTTTTCTTTTGCAGTTGTAGTTAGAGGTTAAAAAACAAGGCTTCAGTCGGAGGTTTGGGAAACACTTGAATTGATGTTTTATTGATCGATTGAGAAAACAATATTTTATTCCCTTTCCTGTGATTCAGTTCAACTTTATTACAATATGTTTATTAGAGCTGCAACTAAAGATTATTGTTCGTAATCGATTAACCTGATTAATTATTTTTTTATGCTTGATTAGTGTTTGTCAAACCTGGAAATGACGATGATTCAGTTTTAATGATTTCTTTGTTATGTGGAGCAAAGAAACGAAGAAAATATTCACATTTGAGAAGCTAAAACGATCAGAAATCTTGTTTTAATCATGAAAAAAGCTTCAAACCGATTCATTGATTATTAAAATAGTTGAATTTAGCTGATATTATTGATTAATAATCGGTAAATTGTTTCAGCTCTAATATACATAATGGTGTGGTAGCAGGTGATATTTTAAGACAGATTTTCAGTAAAACACATAATTTTTTTGCAGTAATAATAATAATAATAAGAGGCATGTTATGAAACATAATAATAATAATAAGAGGCATGTTATGAAACATTTTAATCAGAGATATGGACGGCAGGGAGGCTGGAATGCTGTCGTCTAGACTTCCCTCTTCCTCTCCGCTGTACAGACGTCCAGATGGAGGATTAACATGGCATCACCAGGTTACTGCCTCTCTTTGACACAATAACTCTTTTCAAAGACACGCGATACGCCGTTGCCGTGTTGTATTTATGGTGTGTTTACATCTCGTGTGCTGGGAGCCTCCAGCAGTTATATCCACCCTCTTTTCTCTGCTCAGTGCTGCCCCCCGTCTGCCGTGACGGTAACTACACTCTCGAGGAACGGGGGGAAATTTGCGGAAGTGCCGTTCGACGTCTCCGGATTCAAAACACATCGACCAAAACTGGGAGTAAACACGGACCATGCGTCTGCTGCCCGTTGTTATGCATGCGTCGCTCAGCTGATTGCTGCTCCCTGCAGCCGACACGGTTAAGAATAACTCACCCGTGTTCGGCCTTGTGGCCTCGGGTGCGTTGCACAGACAGAGGCTGTTTAATAACTGAAACTACAGACTTCTCTGTGTGGACGAAGTCAACCACAGTGTTGATTTTTTTTATTTATTTTTTTTAGGAACTTAGGAGCCGCCTGCACTCGGGCCTGGCAGTTACCAAGTTATCGAGTCAAATATTGATGCTCAGGTTACATCGACAGCGCCTGCGATAAATAAACTGAACACAAACGGGGAAAGAATTTTTGCAGATTGCAGCAAAAGAGGGAACTGAAACACAAACGTGAATTTGCTGTTCTTTTATTTTTAGATATCTGGTTCGATGACTTTGACCAGTATTGGATAGCGATGCTGAATATTGCATTAGCTCATCCCTAGTTTGCATCTCACACTCCTTTTCTTTTGTTCCACAACTCGCTCCTGCCTCTTACATCGATCCAGACATGCATTGATCTCATCTCAGCTCCTCGCAAACACACACTCACACACACGTGAGGTTTTCCTGACTTCAGGGGACATTACATTGACTTACATTCATTTCCTGGAGACTTACTCTAACCTTAACCATAATTATTACTGGCCTAATCCTAATCCTAAATCCTAATATATATTCATTTACATTATGAGGACTTCATAAGTCCCCATAATAGGACTGTGTAAACAGTTTGAGGTCCCCACAACATTAGTAATACACACACACAAACTTGTTTTTCAAATCTTAGTGAGGACACATCACTAAGATGTTTACCCTAACCATCACAACCCTTACCCTGACCCTAAAACCATGCACTTAACCCCGAAAAGCCCTTTCAAAATGTCCCCACAAAGATAGGGTTTTGCATTTTTTGGGGGCCTCAAAGAAGATATAAATACGAGAAAACACTTCAACACACTTGAACATCATTCTGAGCTCCACTCGTCTGCCTGTATCGATGACACAAGTCGAGTCATCTCCGAATAAGATCTCATCCTCTGTGAGTCGCGACATAAAGTTGTAAGACACTGAGTGTGTGTGTGTGTGTGTGTCATTATACACACATGTAAGTGGGTTACCATGCATGGTCTGCAGCATGTGCATGGAAGGGTGTGTGAGCGGTTAACGGCGCTAACCTGTAGCAGCTTCCTATTTCATGCAGAGGTGCAGAGAGAGAGAGAGAGAGAGAGAGAGAGAGAGAGACGCACATGCATTGTGTTGTGGTCTGGGACGAGTGTGTGTCGGTGTGTGTGTGTGTGCGAGTGTGAGTGCACACACCTGTCACCTGTGAATAAACAGCCTGGGCTCAACTGCTCATTAGGCATCTTCAGCACCTCCAACGGGACGTACATCTTCCCCGCAGAGCGAACACACACAGACACACACACAGACACACACACACACACAGGTTCACTTTACAAACTCATTTCAGCTCACACACACAGTCATAAGCACAAACATGCTGACAGTGAAAAGGCAATTATACTACCAAGAGAGCCGTGCTCATCATCACTTACACCCCCCATACGCCCTCACCACCATCTATGCCTTTTTTTTGCACACACACACACACACACACACACACACACACACACACACACACACACACACACACACAGACGCACACACACACACTTGTACTTGCTGCATACTGAGGACCGGGTAAAGGTGCTGGCAAAGTGAGGACCAGCATATCCACATTATAAATCAACACAACTACAAATATCTACTTCATGAATGACATCTATGAAAAAAAAAAACTACTGTGTGCAGTACCATGAAATGTCTGCAGGTGGAGCCCCAGAGCAAAACGTTTCTGAAACACCAGGGCCAGAAAAAAGGGTTTTTGTACCAAATGTGAGTAAACAGAGCATGTTTACAACCTCAGGAAGTGATTTCAAGTGAGGACCGGCAAACATGTCCTCACCTAGTAAAAATGGCCTCACTTTGTTGGTTAAAAACCCTCACTGGTCCTCAGTATGCTGCAAGTACACACACACACACACACACACACACACACACACACACACACACACACACACACACACACACACACACACACACACACACACACACACACACACACACATACACATATACTCCTCTAAGTTCATTCTAAACAGTCCACTCGGTCCATTCGTCTTCCTGAGCTTCCATTACGAGGCAGTAACCCACAGACAAACTCACCGACTGCTGCACCAGCGCGGAATAGATTTGCTTTCCGAGGCCGATAAACAAGTGATTACCCCCCCACCCCCCCCGGCTGTAATTTGCCTGCTTTTATGTCGCCTCCATGTACGCGGAGAAAGGGAAATTGTGCGGATCTCGTGTCACGTTGATTGATACGATGTGATGAAAATGATCTTCTGCACTGTGGTGGTTGCAGACGATTCCGGAATTGGATTATTAGTTTTGAGCAGATGAGTAAACATTTGACCCACTTTGATAGTTTTCAGAGAGAGTGAACGCGCAGTTTAAAAGTGAAATATCACACAAGAGGAATATTATCTGTTTGAGGTTCATTTTCTTTATTATTTTTATGTGTACCCTCCAGTGGGAAACCACCTCATGCCTCAGAGGGCATCCAAGTACAAACTGCAGCTAACGATTGTTTTCATCATCGATTAATCTGCGTTTGGTCCATAAAGTGTCAGAAAATGTTGAAAAATGTCTCTCAGACCTCAAAATGATGACGTTCCACAATCCACCATCCAAAAAATAAAACTGCACAAGACCAACCCTTGTTTCTCTGTCTCTCCACCGCAGTGACAAACTTCAACAATGGCTTGGAGGCCAGTTCAGACTCTGACGATGAGGACAAGCTACACATTGTGGAGGAGGACAGCCTGCAGGATACTGAGGTCGCCGATGGGGACAAGACCGCGGCAAAGGACGGCCATGACGCTGCTGCTGCTGCTGCTGCAACAACAACAACAGTATTACCCCACAATGGAGGTGAGATGCTCAAAGAGAAACAAGAGGGGGATCGTGTGTGTTTATCAATATCAGTGTGTAAGGTTGTCGCATGAGCCGTGATATAAATACAGTCCGGCGATTTCCTTCCTGACTTCAGACTCAACATTAAAGTAGACATATTATAGCCTATTTCTCCAAGTGAACCTAGTTTCCTGGTGTCCTAATGAACATGTCTGTGACATGCTTTGGTCAAAACACCTTAAGGATGAAGCACCACAGCAGTTCAATCACTCTGCTAAAACAGCCCTGTTCAGAACGCTCGCTTTTGAGCCTCTGTCTCTTTAAATATGCAAATGAGACACAGGAAACTACGTCAGCGTCACTGAGGCTCCGGCAGCTAACAGCAGTTAGCATTTGGAAAAGCCATCATTTGCCGACTCTAGCCGGCACATTGCCGTCATATATACAATGTAAATCCTCTGAGGCTGGAAGTTTGTGTAGAACTCTGTGCTGCACTGTGCAGACAAGAATAGAACACTTTGCAGACTTTTTTGGGGGACAAAGTGGAGATCCACGAGACAACAATTCCAGGAATGTCTCATTGTGACGTAGCGGAAGTCAACATTGCATGTTTTTTCTCCTGTACTTAGACTGAGGCGGCGCCTCCAGGGTCCCAAATATAAGTATTAACATGATTAAAAAGTGGATTTTGCATAATGTGTCTCCTTTAAAAATCAATCTTCTAATTAACTCTTAATTCCTGGAAGGTTGTTGCTGTGTTGAGTAACACACTCTCAGGCAAAGTGCTGCCGACTACACTCTAAAGTGCAGACCTGACAGAGCCCGCAAGAGAAAGCTCACAGAACCTGACCCAACCCAGTTACGTCATTCGTCCTTAGCAAGGGCCAGTGTAACCTGAGTTTGCGCTGCCCCGAACTGAAAGGAACAGATTGATCACAGAAGTGTTGCTCTGTGATTTCAAGTAGGCTAAACCCACCCACAATGTGCTAGAACCTGACCTTGATACTTTGTGCAAACCCAAAAAGGCCCTCATATGGACTCCCCAGGCTCGAGTAATCAATCAATAAATGAATCAGACTTTATTTATAGAGCAGTTTTCATTTAGGCAAATAGTATTATGTCATTTCTTTTCATATTCATGTGAGAGAAATGACAGTAAAAATGGTCAGAAAGGCTTCTCATGTTGTGTTAAATTGTCAATTAGGTTGCAGAGGTGTGTTATCTTTAATAAAAAAGTGGGTCCCATTTGGGAAACACTGCTCTATGACATTGACACAAGCCGCTTCCCCTAATGGGGATTAAGTTAAAAGAAGTTCAAGAAGGTTATTGTACTGATTTTGGGACATTTAGACCAATAATTTGTACCCACATGTCTACCTTTACTGATCGCTATTATACACTACCTTTCAAAAGTGTTGGGGTCACCTATACGATTTTTGTTGTGTTTTCCATCAAAAGTCACACTTTTATTCATCAAAAGAGTTGCAAAGTGAATAGAAAATATAGTGAAGACATTGACGAGATTAGAAATAATGATTTTTATTCAAAAATAATAATTTTGCCCTTCGTCAAAGAACCAGCAAAATTGTTTTCAGCTTTGCTGAAATCATTGCACAAGGGTTTTCTAATCATCCAATAGCCTTCTAACGCGATTAGCAAACACAATGTACCATTATTGTGCTGATTTTAGCACATTTAGACCAATAATTTGGACCCAAATGTCTATATTTACCCTTATTGATCTCTAGTATAGCTGTAAAAATCTAAAATGTTGAAAGGTCCATCAAGCTGAGTGCTTGAAAATCCTCTCATCTTCATTTTGCCATATTTTCTCTCTCTGATTTCAGTATATATCTATAAATCAGAGCAGGTGGTGAGATTAATTATCCACTCAAGTGTTATCAAGTGCAGTAAGTCAGGACAGACGCTCACTTACAGTACGTTCAGCTGTGTTCTAACCCGGTAACACTGCTCTCTTAATTAAATACCGGTACACAGACACTTAGCAATCTGCTATGCCAGTGTTGTTCCATAGAAAACCCCAGAGTCAGCTGAACGCAGTCACGGCTCAGTGTCGCGTGACAATTTCAGATCAGCACGGAGGCAAAAGAGCGGTTAAAGCGCTAGAGTAGTAAGAGAATGGCAGGGAAAGAGAGAGAGGGGGGGGGGGAAGCAAACATGTCTCAGGAATAGACACGCATCAATAATGCCTTAAATAATGTATGATCCACGCCTGCAGTCGTGCACAGGTTTTTGTCTCCGTCATCTTACAAAACCTTGTTAAATCCCACACCTTGCCTTTAAGGTTTTTTTCACGTCTCTGAATAATACAGCAGCACTCTGCCCAGGGTGACTTGTTCACAGAGAATGTGAGTGCATCATGTGTGTGTGTTTGAAATCTGGTGTCGGTAAAACACTCGCACAATACGTGGCAGAGCGGAGAGGCAGAGTAGTCGAAAACATCACATTTTTTTCCACCAGCAAGAGTAAACTGAGTGAATGTTTTCACATAAAAATAAGTCATTAGTAACTGTTAGTAGCCAAATACAAGAGATGCTTAAATTATAGTTGAATACTGAGTCACGTTTCAGTGACTGCAACTCAGAATTCGACTTTAATCCGGTCACTTAACACTTTAAAAAGGAAAAAAAGAAAATTAAATGTACAGCCCATGATTATTTTTCTGTAAGTGTTAATGTTGATGTTCAACTCAAAACTAAATTATTCTAAATTGAATTCTTGGAATTCAATTGAATTAAATTTTATTTTATGTCAATGACAATAACATGCTAAAAAAAAAAGTTGATCAGTGTTTGTCAAACCTCAAAATGATGTTCTCGAATGTCTTGTTTTGTCCACCAACCAAAATGATTCAGTTTTTAATGATTTCTTTGTCATGTGGAGAAAAGAAACAAAGAAAATATTCACATTTAAGAAGCCAAAACAATCAGAAATTGTCTTTTAATCATGAAAAACCGATTCAAACCGATTAATCAATTATCAAAATAGTTGAGGATTAATACTAATCGCTTAGTTATCGATTCATCTCTTAGTAATCGATTCATCTCTTAGTAATCGATTCATCGCTTAATCGATTCATCGATTAGTAATCGATTCATCGCTTAAATGATTCGTCACTTACTCGCCGTTTCTTCGCTTCATCGTTGATTCTTCGCTTCATCGTTGATTCTTCGCTTCATCGATTCATAGTCAGTTCATCGCTTCATCGTCGCTTTATCGCTGCTTCGTCTAATAACCGCTTCATCGTTTAATAATCACTTCATGGCTTCATTGCTTCATCATAGATTCATCGCCTACTAATCGACTCATCACCTAGTAATCGATTCATCGCTTAATAATCAAATCATCGCTTAATAATCGACTCATCGCTTAATTGTTTCAGCTCTAGTTGTTTCAGAGATCGGCATCTTAAAGAAACCTGCACTAAAATGTAGACAACGACAGAGATGTGTGTCACACAGTCACTGATGCACTAACCATCCAATCAGAACACGCCACAGAATCCTGCAGAATATTCAGAGTGATGACGCTGCAGTGCAGAAGTGCAAGCAGACCTTTTTCCTCCTCGCATCTTTGTCTCGGGGATTCATCAGATTTTCATTTTTCTTTCTGGTATCGATTTACTCGTGGCAGCCCGCGGCACATTGATTTTCTTTTCTTTTGTCTTTTTCGCTGTTCCAAATGGGTCTGCGATATCAGTTATCGCGCAGCGCGCAGGGGGTTAAGTTACCCCTCGGGTGATTTAGTGTCCAATATGTCAAGTATAGGATTCTGTGCGTCCACCTGCCGTCTTTTTGATCAGATTAGTCTCCGTTTTCCCTTTCAGAGCCAGATGTTCTGATCTTTGTGTCGGGCTCACTCTTTACCGACTGCCCGTACATCACCACACCTGAAAGGCTAATCCAACACAGGCACATGAGCATAATCGCCGCCGTCTGCACTGAAATGTCCTGCATCTGCATCTCACTCACTCTCAAGAGCTTTATCTTCATGCCACATCATCTGTCCACTGACTTTCAGGGACTACAGTTTCACCTCGATTGGCCATTTTCCACCACATAGCACCCCTGTTTAAGTCTTATTAAAGGGGACGGATGATGCAAAATCAACTTTTTAATCATTTTAATACTGGGACTCTGGAGGCCCTATGAGACAAATGTTCGTTTTTCCAAATGCTAACTGCTGTTAGCTGCCAGAGCACGGTGCAGCCCAGAGTTCTACACAAACTTCCAGCCTCAGAGGATTTACGTGTTATATATGATGGCAATGTGCCGGCTAGAGTCGACAAATGATGGCTTTTCCAAATGCTAACTGCTGTTAGCTGCCGGAGCACAGTGCAGCACAGAGTTCTACACAAACTTCCAGCCTCAGAGGATTTACGTGTTATATATGACGGCAATGTGCCGGCTAGAGTCGACAAATGATGGCTTTTCCAAATGCTAACTGCTGTTAGCTGCCGGAGCCTCAGTGATGCTGACGTAGTTTCCTGTGTCTCATTTGCATATTTAAAGAGACAGGCACTCAAAAGCGAGTGTTCTGAACAGGGCTGTTTTGGCAGAGTGATTGAACTGCTGTGGTGCTTCATCTTTAAGGTATTTTGACCAAAGCATGTCAAAGACATGTTCATTAGGACACCAGGGAACTAGGTTCACTTGTAGAAATAAGGTACACTATGTCTTATTTAAGTCTTTTTAACTGAGCTACAGTTCGGCATTGTTCGGTTTGATTCTTGTGTCGGACGCCGAGGTCTTGTCTTTTCCTCATGATGACACTGACCTAGTACCTAGTACTAAGAAAACGTACCAGGTACCAGGTTACTATCACAAAAGTAAAATAATGTCCCATGCCAAGGCGAGTCTAGCCGTGCTGGGACCATGTAGTGGAATGCGTTCATGTACCCAGCCAGAATGTCAACGTGAACCCCACAAAGGTTATATTTGGGCTGACAATATTGGCCCCAGGCAGGTGTCTGTGGTTTCCATGGTGGCCCCTACCTTGTTTGGGCTTCCCATATGAGACCGGTATAATTTGACCACTTCCAGCTCAGCCCCACTTAGTATGTAGCCTGGAAAGGGGTATGAAATCTTGGCCCAGATATCCACCGTCCACTGACTTATTCACGGTTCAAGATGGGAGTATCAATTCCGGTATTGGTATTTTCTCAATGAATTGAGTAAACTATTGGTCGATAAAATGCACTGATTTTTTCCTGTCACACAAAGCAGGAAATCTGTACTTTTTTAGAGAAGCTTTGATATAATATGTATTACATAAAAACAAACCCTTGTAAGATATTTGGTTATCAAAGTTACACTTGATCAGCTTTTCACTCCCCCTTTTGTTGGAGACGGGGTTTTCAGTGATCTCTTTGAGAGAGAGTGAGAGGTGTGTGATGGAGTTATTAGCGAGATAAAGCTGTAATGAGCTGCCTCATTAGTGCTGCTGGGGGTTTGTGTCACTGCGGGGGTTGAGTCAGCTGACTCTTGCGTCTCTTTAGTCGGTGCAGAGCAGACAGCTTTTTGCTCTCGCTGGACGTCCACTTGTAGATTAAAGACCCTTTTCCACTGGTCAAAAAGTCCCACATCTAACATCTGGTGTTTTTGTCTGCGATGGTAAGAGATTCAATCAGCGTTTGCTCACGGGAGTCAAATGACTCTGCAACAGATGTTAGTTTTTATCACCACTCATGTAAACATGACACTAGGGTGAGCACGGCCTTTTTACCATATACTACTTTTGTCAATGACACCCCTATAATGTAGGAGCCATGTCTTTTTATTTGTGAGTTTCCCCCCTCCCAACCACTAGGGGGTTGTATTTGATTTCTTATATTCTGCCTGAGTAGGCAAAGTGTGAAAAAAGATGACTCAGTCATGTTTTTGTGGTCCTCCTCAGTCTAAGTACAGGAGATAAAACACGCGATGTTGACTTCCGCACTCATTGCTACTTCCGCACTCATGTCACAATTAGACATTCCTGGAATTGTCTCTTCCAGAGCTCCGCTTTGTCCCTAAAAAACGCGAGAGTGCAGGCGAGGGCAATAGTATCCTGAAGAGCGGAAGTCTGCAAAGTGTTCTATTCTTGGCTGCACAATGCAGCACAGAGTTCTACACAAACTTCCAGCCTCAGAGGATTTACATTTTATATATGACGGCAATGTGCCGGGCTAGAGTCGAAAAGGCAAATGATGGCTTTTCCAAATGCTAACTGCTGTTAGCTGCCGGAGCCTCAGTGACGCTGACGTAGTTTCCTGTGTCTCATTTGCATATTTAAAGAGACAAGCACTCAAAAGTGAGCGTTCTGAACAGGGCTGTTTTGGCAGAGTGATTGAACTGCTGTGGTGCTTCATCCTTAAGGTATTTTGACCAAAGCATGTCACAGACATGTTCATTAGGACACCAGGGAACTAGGTTCACTTGGAGAAATAGGCTATAATACGAGTCCTTTAATGGAAATGGAAAAATAAGCGGGCATTGGATGAAAATACATCGCTGATAGCAGCCAGTAGCGCCACAGTGCAGGACTACACTATAACAAAATGACCCTATAATTAAAGTAGAGAAATCATTTTTGCCCTTTGTATCCCTAATTTTGCAGCTTTTGGTGCTCGCTTGTGCAGGTTATAATCATAAGCGGCACTTTGACATGTAATGACCGTGTGAAATTTTAGCAGCAGTGGCACGTCGTCGAGGAAACACCGACTTCACTTGTTGAGGAGGCGTCTGCGAGGGGTCTGAAGCGAAATGAGAGAAGAAAGAAAGGCACAGGATGCTTTATTCTTTTGTGCTGCGCGTTGGTTGTTTACAGCAGAAGAGAAGAGTAGAACATGAAGAGACAAAGACAAACATGACTCGCTATAGGAAAGGAGTCATTTGCATTTTTCCAGCCAATTTTGTTATTAAAGAGGTAAAAAAGAGAGCAGATTGGAGAAGTTTGCTTGGACAAAAAAAAAATCCCTCTTAAAATCTCACACCTCAATAAGCAAGTTTGCAGAATTTACTCACTCATCCAGCACCAGGACTCTTCAAAACCATGGCGTTCCTTCACTTAAGAAAACTGCAACAGTAGTTTTAAGATTCAATAATAAGCAGAGGCTTCAACAACAGAGGTTGATTGGCTTGTGTTTACACCACTTTTCTGTGGCCCCTACCCCCTTTTTTTTTTTAATCCTCCTTTCCCCACAAACTGTTCAGCCCACGCAAGCATCTGCCTTCATCTCAGCAGCAGTTAAGTTACAGCCGAGCAGGAAATACTAAAACCATGGAGACGGCGAGAATGTGACGCTCAGATATTGCTCTCACGGCTCGTTTCATTGTTGCTGAAGAAAGCCTTACATGGTGTGAGCCGGCGCTCGTGTGTTTTTCTCCCTCTCTCTCCCACTTTTCTTCCCCCGTGTACCTGCATTTTTTTTCCAGCACTCACTGATTCCCTCTTTTTAAATCCCTGTATTCTTATACCTTATTGACCAATATATATATATATATAGGCCTTATATGACCTGTATGTGTTTTCGCGACATAACTCGAAAAGTCACGGACGGATTTGGATGAAATTTTCAGGAAATGTCCCCAATGGGACCAGGAACAAGTGATTAAATTTTGGGCGTGATCCGTGGTGGGGGCTGAGCTGCCTTGGCGGAGGTCTGCGCTCTCCGAATGCTTTTCTAGTTTACATTTGTCTCGTTAATTTCTTCAGTTCAACCTCACATAAGCATCACTTGGTTCGGACTTAGTTTTCTAACTTTCGCAGTGCCGATCAAGATGTGTTCACAGCTGCAGGTTTAAGCCCGACTTATTTGAAATAATAACCATGATGGAGCAGCCTGTGGACAAGTGGAAAGTGTAACTTGTAACCTTACAGGGGGGCTTGTAACTTTGGGGTTTCTAGTATCTAGGATGGGTTAAATGAAGATAAAGGACAAATTTATAATTGCATTTATTTGTCTAAGGCTGTGTAAATAGAGATGAGGCCAGAACATCTGGATTGCCCCCTGGTGGATTACTGCAGCATCAGTCCCACCATTCCAAAAACACACCTTTTAAATGCGTTGCATCAGCGTCCACTGTCCCTGGTCAAAATCACATGACGTGCGACACTATATTTACCCTGTAAACCTGCACCTGCCGTAATCTGGAAAAACATGAACAAACCAGGAAGGAGAAGGACAGTTATGTGGGGGGAAGAACTTGGAGGGATGTCATGGAAAAAAAAAAAAAAAGGTCCAGACGTGTTGCGGTGCTGCTGTGAAGCCAACCTGGAAGCCCTTTAAAAAGACTTTCTGTGATATTTTTGGATTGTCTCGACTTTCTTTCGCTCCTTTATTTCCTCCTCGCCCTCCTGTTTGTGGCAGAAGAAGAGGAGGAGGAGGAGGAGGAGAAAGCAGCGGGTGTTGAATGAGCGTTCTGGCGGTGAGAGAGATGAAAGTCTGCGACTCCCCCTGCAGTCTGGGGCTGCAGTGCAGCTCCGATCCATCCCGGCTAATAAATTCACTGTGGACTCGCTGTGACAGGTCCTGGCAAGGTGCAGGAGTGCAGTGTGTGCAGAATATGTTTGTGTGTGTGTGTGTGTGTGTGTGTGTGTGAAGCTCATTTCTGGAACTGGTTAAGTTTAGGGCAAAGATTTGAAGAATTGTGGTCCCGTCCAAAATGAACGGTGTCCTTAAAAGGAGAGCTGTGCGAACCTGTGTGTGTACGACACAATTTCCTGTTTTCATTCCATTCTGCTTTTCCACACAGAGAGAGAGAGTGTGTGTGTGTGTGTGTGTTGCCGGGTACTGGTCGTCGTTATTGTGTTGCTTTTTTGTATGTGAAGCATTAAGTGTAATTGCAATTGAGTGTTGTGGGAAACTATGCAGAGAAGGTGTATGAGAGTCAGAGAGGAGGAGGAGGGTCAGGAGGATGACTGATGGAGGGAAATGATGTGAGCCTCTGAGGGGGAGGGGTCAGAAACAAAAGAGAGAGGCGCGGGGAGGGGAAGAGATGAAGGTGCAGAGGAAAAGATGGAGGTAGAAGAAGTCACAGGAGATGAGGAGTGAAAGTGATGCTCGGGGAAGGAGGAGAGAGGGATAACTTTCTTTCATTCTAACCTGGATAATTGTGAAAACAATCAGCTGTATCAGTGTTTTTGTGATATAGTTGTCGTTCTTTCATCCTTGTTAAACCCCCCGTCCGTCACTCTGCTATCATATACCCATCTGTGGTTTAACTCGACTTAAAGCTGGTGACCCTTTTACCAGCTTTTCCTGTGGATTCAATTATATTTGTATTGAACCAAATCATCTCCATAGACAGCATCATGCAGAGCAGAGAAACCCAACACTTCACAGAGAAATCTCTGACAGATCCAGACTCAAAAGATGTGCGGCCATCTGCCTAGACCGGTTGGGGTGAAAGGAAAAATGGGGGGGGGACAGAAAAGACAAGAGGGAGATGAAAAACAACAACTGCCATGTATTAACTCTGTCGTGCTCCAGCGTAACAGGTGATGTCACACGTCTGGTTTGCACTAATGAATCTGAGCTGCAAATAGACATATGGAGGGAAACGCACAGCCTTGTGTCATTGTGTGGTTATTTAAAATGACTGATCACAAAAAGGTTTAGAAGTGGAGAAGGTTCTCTTTTTTTTTTTCTTTTTTTTTCTTATTTGCAAAATTTTCCTTGAACCCTTAAACCAGGGGTGTCAAACTCATTGTTCTTCAGGGGCCACATACACCACAACTTGATCTCAAGTGGGACGGAGCAGTAAAATAATAGCATAATAATCTACGAACAACAAGAACTCTTTTATTTACTTACTTTTATATAACTTTTTATTTAATTAATTCATTATCTTTTTCCAAAACATGACATTTATGGAGAAATATAAGTGCAATTCAAACAATATTATTATGCCTAAATGTACCATTTACACATCACACTGGATCTATAAATGCACAGACATTTAGTCACAGGTATCTGGAAGTGAAAAATATTGTATTCGACATTGCCATTTTAACAAATTCATCCTGTGGGCCTGATTGGACCCTCTGGCGGGCCAGTTCTGACCCCCCGGGCCATATGTTTGACACCCCTGCCCTAAACCATGATGCCGTCAAATTCATCCACTGATTCAACACTTTTTGGTTTTTTATTAAAGATCAGTTTTCAGGTATCAAATATTGCACACCCACATTATTTTACTACACACTTGCTGCTCTCATGGTCTCTAAAAACGGAGAAGATTGAAAACTCTTTTGTTGAAAAACAGGGAACTTTAAAAGCCATGACTCAGTTACCTGCATTGACTTCCTGATTGGTTCTTATTGGCCACAGCTTGACTTCAAACGTACTTTCAGAAAAGAAAAAGCTCTTACTTAAGCCGACAAAAGCAGAGCAGAGAATCAGCTTTCTTTAAACCTGCATGTGTGTGTGTGTGTTTTCAGGCGTGCAGATTAAAGGCCGTCTGGATATAGATGAAAAGCAGCAGTTTTTTTTTGAAAATGTAATGTGGACATAGGTCTATTTTGAGAAAAAGAAAAGCAGGCTTACAGAGTGGAAAAAGGTGCGACTGAGCCAAATAGAGATGTAGAGTTGAGGAACGGTGAAGAGGCTCCAAGAAGAAAAAGAGGTGCGAGAAAGGAAAAAGCACGAGAGGTAGATGAGTGCGTCTCTGAGGGGATAGAGATATTTGGACAACTTTGGGATGAGATCATGGGAAGCAAAGATCCTTTGCCTTAAAAATGAGCCTCTGCCTGGGCCCGCCCCCGACTCCACCCCTCTTTTATGAGTGTGTGTGTGCAGGATCTGCAACCACACACACACACAGTGACTCACAGCTGCACCTGTCAAGGTTTAAGTAGGAAAAGGCGTGGCCTTTGGCACGGGTCCCGGCCGATCTCCATGGAAACGCGAGGTCACATTTTCACATCGTGTGCACACAGAAAGCAAAGTTGCTCCTCTGACCTGGTTTTTTTCTCATTGTTGATTAATTTATGACATTAATAATTAATATTTGGCTGAGAGAAAGAAAGACGATGAAGAAATCAACCCCTGCAGCCTCTGTTGCTTGCGTTTTAGTCTTAACTTGTATATATACACACTTTTTTTTTTGCTGAATCACCAAAAGCATGGCTTTAATATGCGCATAAAGCTTTTATAGGCTGCTTTTTTTCCCCTGTTTCTCTGAGCCTAAAAACCTGAAAGATTTATCAGAGTTGAGCTCTCCAATTACACCGTAATCCCGTAAGTGATTCTCGTATGGAATAAGAAAAACGGCTGGAGAATGCGTCAGTGTGTCATTTCAGGACAGATCCTTACAGGTCAAAATAAAGGTCTGTGATCTTAAGTTGACATTTGGGTAACGGACTGATGACTTCATCCTTTGCTGCAGTGACTTTAAAGGTGCATTATGTAATAAATCTAAAGCAACTGGCCATGAAATCCTCCTAATATGTCACAGAGACTCAGGAATAATGTTCATATAACAAACTGAACTCACCAACAACAACAGTACAGACAAAATATTTGCATTAAAAAAAATCTTTTGCAGACTGCAAATCATGTTTTTTTTTTGGCATGTGGCGCCACCTACCGCCGTCTACCCAATCATTGCAGCCAGTAGAGTCTCAGCTGCCGAGCAACCCATGGGTTGCCGGTCTGAGCCACAATGGCGGAGAAAACGAAACCTAAAAGACCTCGGTATTTTGAATTTGAGTGTAGTAACTGTTTTTGGCCACATTCTTACATATGGCACCTTTAAGTCTCTCTTTATAAATCTTAGATTTAGTCTTTGAATTCAAAGATTCAAAGATAGTCATGCGCAGACACAAAGCCTGTGTTTATGTTTCGGTTTATGAGCGTATGCATTCCTGTCCGCCCTGCTGCACGTCTCTTACCTGAGGTAAAGTTCACCACAGACGTGCGTTTGGTTTTAATGAGCGGACCGTGTTGGACTGAGGACAAAAAAGTGTGTCAGTCCTGGAGCCATTTTTCCCTCTGACGCGCCTCATTAAAGCCAGTTACTTCATTCACTCTCTGTAAAGAGACAGGAAGACTGACCTGTCGCTTTCAAAGTAAACAATCTGTGCCAGGTGAACTCGAAATGCAGATTTAATTTCAATTTCCAAATCAGGTCGTAGTACTTTTAAATTTGGAGATTTCCTTCTTTTATTTTGACTTTTCACTCCATAATTAATGAACAAATAACTGTCTTCTACCAGAGGTGGACAGACATCAATAAATTCTCTACAAGTGTTGCTTTGTTTCCCCTCCTCGCCATAGTTTTATTTTGGAAATAATTATTGCATCCTGTTTGACAAAACTTTAGAAAAGCAGATTGTTCAAAGATGCATGAGTGCGCTTGAAAATATAGCCTTAAGAAGTGCAGTGGCGCCATCTAGTGGTCTAAAAACAGAGCACATAAACATGCGGTGGTCATAAACATGTATATATCTTTTGTGTGCCAATGTGTGTGTGTGCACGATTCTCATATTTTAAAAGTGAATTATTGGGGTCTTTCCTCAGAACCTACTTAAGTTTCTACTCATGTATCACATGTCATGTTTTAGAAATGACAAGAAAGATCCTCCAATCCTCCACAACCGTTCAAAAGTTTGGGCTCACCTATACAATTTTTTGCTGGGTTTTCCATTAAAAGTCACACTTTTATTCATCAAAAGAGTTGCAAAATGAATAGGAAATCTAGTCAAGACATTGACAAGATTAGAAATAATGATTTTTAGAACCAGTAAAACAGTAACTTAATTGCACAAGGGTTTTCAAGGGTTTTCTAATCATCCAATAGCCTTCTAACGCCATTAGCAAACACAACGTACCATTAGAACACTGGAAATGGGCCTCTATACACCTATGTACATATTCCAATAAAAACCAGACGTTTGCAGCTAGAATAGTCGTTTACCACATTAACAGAGTGTATTTATAATTCATTTAATGTTATATTCAATGAAAAAAGTGATTTTCCTTCAAAACTAAGGATGTTTCTAAGGGAGCCAAAACTTTTTAACAGTAGTCTAACTTTATTCCTTTAGTGACGGAATTGGCCCATCATTCTGACGACGGAATGAACCCTAAACTCAGCACCCGTCTGGTTTCAGTGAAAGAGGAGTGTGTGTCCGAAGAGGAAAAGGAGGCGGTGAAGGATGCACTCGTGGAGGAGATTCTCCAGCAGGGAGACACAGCCATCATCTACCCCCAGGCGCCCGAGGACGAGCAAAGTCCGGTCGAGCCGGGAGGAGCCGATGAAAATGGTAAAACTGAACACACACACACACAGCAGTCGTCCCAACTGCTGATTATGTTAATAATATCAAAGTCAAAAAAGATGCTTTGAAAAGCTTTGTTTCAGAGGCTTTTTTTTTTTTTTTTTTTTAATCCCAGGCACGCCGGACTCCTTCTCCCAGTTGCACACTTGTCCCTACTGCTCTCGGGGCTACAAGCGCAACGCCTCACTGAAGGAGCACATCAGGTATCGCCACGAGACCAGCGACAGCAACTACAGCTGCTCGCACTGCAGCTACACCTTTACCTACCGCTCTCAGCTGGAGAGGCACATGAGCCACCACAGAGGCAACAGGGAGCAGGTAACGTCCGCTCTGTCCATGTGCACGGTGTCACTGGAATACACACACACACGCACGCACGCACGCACACACACACACACACAGAGCCTGATTTGTGATTAATCTGAGTACTTTTTTGGGCCATAAAATGTCAGAAAATGTTGATCTGTGTTTCCCAAACCTGGAAATGATGTTCTCACATCTTATTTTGTCCACAAACTAACATTTTTAATGATTCCTTTGAGCAATGAAGACAGAAAATATTCACATTTAGGAATCTGAAAAATCTGAGATACATCTTATTTTGTGTTCTCTATAAACCTGTGTCATTTTGGTGCTGATCTGGATACAGGATTTGGTTTTAAAACAGTCGTTGACCTTCCAAAGTAGCATATTGACACTGTCGATAAAGTGAAATATCACAATATTTTGCGTTGCGATATCATATTTTGCTTTTGAGAGACCAAATATAGTTTTTTTTAAGCTTATCATTTTTTAAACTGATGTTTACAAACATTAAACTTGGTGTCTGACAACCACCATACACCATACTATAATTATTATACTACATATTTTCTACTATATGAACTCCTTAAGGCCGTTTTAGGTTTGATTAATTTCTTGATTTGATTTTTTGATTTCCAGGTAATTTAATATGAACATTTAGCTTCAGTCTGCTAAGTAAAAAAAAAAGTGTGTGCACAGATACTTTTCCTTTGAAATCTTTGATCTTTTGTTGTCCTTAAGGTCAAAGCCTTTATTGCAACTTTTTGTTGTTATGACTTCCTTTGTTAAAAAAAACTACCTTCCTTTGAACTGCACTGCTCTTTAAAATTAAGCTAATGTTCCAATTCCCACAGCAGTACAGTTCGGATTATGTCACCGCGTCTTTTTAAACTTAATTCGTGTTTGTGTTAAATAAAAAACATTAAAGTTTCTTCTTCGCCGCTCCGCAGTAGGCGTTGTGTGTGTGTGTGTGTGTGTGTGTGTGTGTGTGCGTGCGTGTACGTGCGTGGGCGTGCGCGCGTGCCGTCCTCCTGTCACTGCTGTGTTTACAGCGACGAAGAAGAAAGGTGACTTCCGGTTTACCTTAGCGTTAGCCCTCAACGTGCTAACCTGCCTGAGCCACCTGGCGATTTGTCACGCGTGGGGGTCTCTTATGTAAAAAAAAAAAACAACAACCCCGCGGTGTTTTATCGAGAGCACGGCAGACCGTGAAAGAAACAAACGCAGGTATTTGATATGACTGTTATGACTGTAGCTACACGTTAGCTGTTATTATTTCAATAACCGCGTTTTGGGTGTCACATTTGTTTTAACCTGGAAGTTGTTGCCTTGTTGTTTTCTAGTTTTACTGTGAACGACACAGAAAAAAATGTGTTTTATTTATCTAAAGGTGTCGCATTGTTGTTTACTACAAGAGTTCTGGGTTACTCCAAATACTTTTGTAAATACTTTTTGTTTGAAAAGTGCTCAATCTGAACCAGGTCATACAACAATTTCTATTATGTACTTCTATACATGGTTTATAGCATGCAGCTGCTCAGAGTAATAGAAATAAACATGTATTTTAAGTGCACTCAATATAAGCCGTCACACAATGTTCAATAACAATGAGGGGGTGGAAAATACCATGGGGAATATCATGTGTTTGTTCTTATTGTTTTATTTCTCTGTCTCAGCGTCACGTGTCCCAGTCGACAGGAGGAACAGGTGGAACTCGCAAGTTTAAGTGTACTGAATGTTCCAAGGCCTTCAAATACAAGCATCACCTGAAGGAGCATCTGCGCATTCACAGCGGTGAGTTGTTGTCATAGTACACATAGTGCACATACTCATTTTCACTCATTTGATGTATGAGCTGTAGCGATTGCAGTCATTTTGTAGTTAACAGTTGGGCAAAGTCTGGTTTTAATCAGAAATTATGTCAAATTAAGTGGCCAGGATTTAAGTGTGGTCTGATCCATGTCAGCACCTATGATTATTTCTCTATTATAAGCACTTCTCATTGCCTCAAGTGCTTCTCACTTTGGCACTTCATGCTGTAAACACTTGTTAAGTCAAGTGTCCCTTTTTGTGACTGAGCTTAATGTAAGATTGGCAAGAAAAACAAAACATTAAAGCATATATTTGATATTACAATGCAGCTGAACTTCTTTTAACACGTGTCTCTGTGCGCCCCCCTTTTAGGTGAGAAACCGTATGAATGCTCGAACTGCATGAAGCGATTCTCCCACTCAGGCTCCTACAGCTCCCACATCAGTAGTAAGAAGTGTGTGAGTGCGACACATCCCAACGGCGTTGCTCGGACGTCGATAAAGCCCCCTCCACCCACCACCCAGGCCATACCTCTCGTAATAGCCCCAGCCCGCATGATCCTGAAAGAAAAGGGTGAGAGTAAACCCCTGCAGGAGCAGCTCCCTGTGACCCAGATCAAATCTGAACCTGTGGAATACGCGTGCAAGCCTGTGATGGCTGCACCAGCAACGTCAGCTGGTACCAATGGCGTGGTGAATGGAGGGACTGCGCAGCCTGCCACGGCGACGACCCTGTCGCAGGGCGTGGCTATGGTTGTGCCCACAGTGGGCCTCATGTCTCCCATCAGCATCAATCTGAGTGACCTGCAAAATGTGCTAAAGGTAGCAATGGACGGAAACGTGCTCAGGCAGGTGATGGGTTCAGCCAACGGGGTGGTGACGCAGGGGAAGCAGGGAATCGTCGTCCAGCAACCCCAGCAGCAGATCATCAGCCTGCCGGCATTCGTGGATCACGACGGCACCACGAAGATCATCATAAACTACAGTATCGGCCCCGCAGCCACGACGCAGCCTACGCCGCTCATCGTCAAAAACAATCCTGTTCTAACTCCCACTGTGATTAGCACTGCTGCCGCCCACTCCCCCACTGGCAAATCCACAACCCCCGAAGCGGCTGACCTCAGTATTGTTAAGGAAGAGCCAGAATCACTGCTCATCACAAATGAGACAGAGGCAGTCGCACGGACTAAAATGGAAACTGTTGACACTTCTTACCCAGCTCACTTGCCAAAAGCCAACAGCACCAGCTCATGTTTACTATGTGACGACTGTCCCGACCACCTGGAAGCGCTGCACCTCCTCCAGCATCGTAAAGCAGCCAACGGGGAGGCTGTTGACTCTGCCGCCCTGGACCCGTCATTTGCCGATTTGCTAAGCGACGCAGGAGTGACGCTGGAGGAGCCGCCGGTGGAAGATATCGTCTCGCTCCTTAAGAAATATTTTGCCTCAAACGCCAACCCCAGCGTAAAAGACCTGGTGGAAATCTCAGAGTCTGTTAGTATTCCCGTGGACGTGGTCAGAAAGTGGTTTGCCAAGATGAACTCTGGGAAAAAAGTATTCAAAAGCTACACGTCGCAGCTGTCCAAAACCACGAAATTCAACTCGAAAGACACTTTGTATCAGAACGAGAAGAACACCAAGCGAGAAGTCTCATCGGAATCCAGGAACACTTCTCCTTCAGACTCTACATCACTAAGCCTCAACAATGGGGAACTCGTTATTAAAAGCGAGCCAGAAGACCCAGAGGCACCAGACTCCCAGGCAGAGCCTCTGGATCTCTCTCTTCCTAAACACATTGCAGCAGCATTGAAAGCCAAGATTGGCCCACTTCCTGCCAATCAGCAGGAGCAGCCTCTGAACCTGGCTCGTCTGGGCGACGAGCAGCTCGGGAGTCGAACGATCTACGTCACCGCATCTCAGACTGGGAACCCGGTCAACATCGTCACAGCCGCACAGCTGCCCACGTTGGTGGCAGTCGGCGGTCAGGGCTCTGTGGGTTGCCTCAGCTCGTCAGCGAAGCGAACCATCCTCATCCCGCAGCTCACCTACACCTACGCCACTACAGCCAGCAACGCCTCTGGAGCACAGACCGTCGTCCTCAACGGCCATAAGGTTTATACGTCCTCAAACTATGTTTTTCCTCTGTGGCCTGAAAGGTTTAGTGTTGGTTAGGGAAAACATGTCAATTATACACCTATACAAACATAATTATGGGTAGTATAATTATTTTTTGCCCACACTTTTCCTTTAAGACAATTACACCTTCAGTTGTAGTTACATCACATGTGTTTTTGTTACTTTTCTTCCCCTTTAAAACAATGTGATATCAAATCCACTTTTCTGCTTTCATTTTTAAGTCATAGTTCAGATTTTTTTTTAGGCCCATAACAAAATTTGAAATTTCAAAATATTACAAAATTACATCATAGATGTTGCTTTCAGTGACTTGATGCAGGTGAAGCAGACCAAAGTGAATGCACACTGGACTTTAGGTCAGCATTGCATCAGCAGATCAGGGTTGGACTTGGTTCCAAAGGTCAGATTACAGGGCACTTTTAAACCTCTGGATTCTGGAAATTGATTAAATGTTCCTGTGAAACCCAAAGTAAACCCTGCTCTAACCTCCTGAGCTTGTTTTCTAACCTGGCCTCATTTCTCACAGCTGACTTAACATTATGACATTAAATGATATCTTTTGGTATCGCCTTACAGGAGGATACAAATTTGGAAAGCAGCTCGGACATGTTGTCCACAGCGGAGGAGCAGGGCGATGCACCCATAATCATAAGGAGGCGGCGGATGGACCCTGGAGTTTACCCCTGTGACCTTTGCTCCAAGGTCTTCCAGAAGGCCAGCTCCCTGATCAGGCACAAATACGAACACACAGGTGAGCAGTGACGTCCAACAGCTAATCTGTTTTTAAGTACAGTTGCTTAAAACCAGTTTGTTAAGTTCAGCAGGTTTTTTGTTTTCCCCTTTTTGTTTTCCCCTTTTTTTTTAATTACCCCCATGTTTTGCTTAGAGCCATGGTTCTCAAACTGTGGTATGTGCACCACCAGTGGTACGCAAGCTTCCTCTGGTGGTACTCATGGGGAAAATGTGGTAAACGACTATTCTAGCTGAAAACGTCTGTTTTTAATATGTACATAGGTGTATAGAGGCCCATTTCCAGCAACCGTCTCTCCAGTGTTCTAATGGGACATTGTGTTTGCTAATCGCGTTAGAAAACCTGTCTCATTGTCCTCACTTTGTCATTTGCACCTGCAGGAAAACGGCCTCACGAGTGCTCCATCTGCAACAAGGCCTTCAAACACAAACACCACCTGATCGAACACTCGAGGCTGCACTCCGGCGAGAAGCCGTACAAGTGCGACAAGTGCGGGAAGCGTTTCTCCCACTCCGGCTCGTACTCGCAGCACATGAACCACCGCTACTCGTACTGCAAGAAGGAAGGGCTCGACCTGGACTCCAGCTCCGACTCGAGGCCGCAGCAGGTCGACGGCAGGCCCACGTCGAACAGAGAGACCCCGACCCCGAACTCCCAACTGGACTCAGACGAGAGGGAGAGCGAGGAGGAGGAGGAGGAGGAGGGCGACGACGACGAGGCCATGTGCATCGACGACATCCGCGTCATTCAAGTGGACGACGTCCACGACATCCAGGGGGAGGACGGCGAGTGCGAGATCTATGAGGGCAACTTTTACGACGAAGACGATGATGACGACGATGACGACGACGACGGCGACGACGACGTCGAGATGGAGGAAGAGGAGGACACCATCGAAAAGACGGAAGAGTTTGCGTGCGACGTGGTGGAGGTCGAGCTGGGGGAAGACTTGCATGGAGCAGCGGGCGCCAAGGATATGGAATGTGGAGCAAATATGGACAAAAGCATGAGGAAGCAGAGTTTCAACATCGAGCACGCCGAGGACGCCATATCAGATTCCGATTAAAACAAACAAAAAGGAAGGAAAAGTCTCTTTGGGACAGTTTTGAATGTGTTGATCACTGAAAATCGAGTTAATTAAGACAAAACCGCATCTTGCCATCAGAGAGAAAAAAAAATAATGGCGGTTGCCTGATGTAACGGTCCACCACTGTGTACAAAATCCCAGGTGTGCCTGAACTTGAAAAACAAACAGTGACTTTCTCTTTTTTTCCTTTCTTTTTTTTTTGTTCCTTGTGAAAATTAACTATCAGTATTAAAAATTGTTTATAAAAGTACAGATTTTAAAGCAAAACTCACCCATCACCTTGTTAGACTTGTTACTGAGACATCCCAGGTTGTTTTTGTCCGTCTGTCTTTGTTTGTTTGTTTGTTTGTTTTTATCTGGTCAGTGTTACTAATCTAATGTTGTTCTTGTTTGAAAACCTGTAAAGATGAGAAAGATTTCTATACCTTTTTATTGCCAATGAAGTTTTCCTAAATCAGTATTTTATTGAGTTCTACGAACAAAAACCTCTGCACTACAGTATTCCTGGTTTACCTACGGATACATGCCTCATGCATCGTACACCCTTCAGTGTTTTTATACATGTACACTAGCGAGCAAGATGTCGTCCGTGTTAGTGTTAGTCTTTGCCAGCTAGCATTATTTTTTGTTTGTTTTTGTTCAGTTTGACTGTTAGCCTTAAGGAAAACAAAAGTATTCTTGGGGGGAGGGTGGGGACGGGGAGTCTGGGAGGAGACGGTGGCTTCCTACGCCGTAACCAAATTTGTCCTATCAGGGAACGTAGAGTCACGACTTTAAAAGCCAGCAACCAGGCACCTGTGTTTTTTTTTTTTTTTTGCAAAACGCGGCGCAGTCCAAACAGGCGCAGAGTGTTCCCCCGCGAAAACACTCCGACCCGGTTTCTTTTAGCGAGCTTCTCCATATTCTTGGCTTCAGTTCTCCAGTGTCAGTGTTATTAGATGAGCTCATGTACGTGACATCGTCATTACTAATTGTGAAGGAACGGGGCTCTTTTTTTTCCTGCTCCGACCCCAATGCCTCCAGCCTTATGCAAGACCTGTGTGCTGTTAAAAGTGCCATTGAACAGTGTTATCATTTCTTCTTCTCCTTCACACACGTAGCCAGTATTATTCTGTTGTTTATTCCGTTACTGAAGCGAGACCCATATTGACTAATGTTTGCCGACTTGCACAGAACAGCAGCTTTAGAGACGGAGAGAGAGAAAATGTTCCTGTGAAATAAATGTTTTTTTTAATTTTTTTTTTTGGGCGGGGGGGGAGGTCTTGAACACCATGTGAACCACGCCCCAAGAGTTGGGGAACTATTTTATGGCAGCACGTAAGTTCTTCTATTTTTAAAATCCATTGTAACCAGCTTCACCAGGATTAAATGCACATTATAATCGCCTCATTTCACATTCACTTAACAGTGATTTAAAAAGAGGGAAACGTTCATTTAACAGCTAAGCGAGGCCTTAACTTTTAGCTGTTTTGTCATATATCTATTAGAAACAATACATGAAACCAATTAATGCATGCGTTGTATTTTATTTGTAGTCGTAAATCATCATAAATTAATAAAAATTAATACAAAACCTGGTTAAAAAAAACAAGCCGTTCTGCTAGTAATTGACAGTAATTCCACCAAGATTCAAATGTAGGATTACGCAGTATTTTTATGACATGCACTTTGTTTTTAGGAGAATTTAAAAAAATACGTGGTCACAAGCTGTCCTGCACTTGAGGAAACAAACAGTGAGTGTGGTTTCAGGTGTTTTCAGTGACGAAACAGTGTTAATAGTTTGTTGTGTTTTATTCCCTTCCCCCCTGACAATGGCAGTATTAGAACCCTTTTCACAGATTAGAAATAATAATAATAATTAAAAAAAACAACAACACCAGAACCTGTTTAGTTTTTAGCAGACTTTTTTATATTTATGTGTCTTATTTTTATATTTTCTTTAATGGTTATTTATTACACATGGTAGTGTACATTACTGTAGTATGGATTGATACAATAATATATTTTAGTATGAAAAATAATCTCACAACAAACAAACAAAAACAACAACAAATCCCATCATGTGGTTCTGGGAGCTGAAGTTTGTTTTAACAAAAATGTATTAAAAAAAAAAGTGAAGAAAATGTAAATGAAAAAAAAACAAACATGTATCCTGTAAAACATGACTTCTGTTTTAAGCTAAAATGAAAAAAAAGAGTAATGAATTGAGAAATAGAAAAGTGTTACATGTGCATCCGCTCTCTGCGTCGTTATGAAGCTACTGAATTCTGTGATTTTAAAAAGCATGAGTCATCGATGTTTTAATGAAGGATCTTGCTATGAAGACGATGTTCCTCACTTCTTTTTATTTTTGTTTTTTTTTGTTGTTATTATTATTGTTATGTAGAAGCCAAATTTGGATTAACCCGCCACCATGTTTTTTCGTTCTGTGCCAACTCGCTCCATCGTACTGTCGAAGGCTCTGTCCTCTACATGCCCTTTGTAAATCCACTGTCTTTTGTATCGTTTTTACTTTAGTTTTTGCTCCATTTTTATGACTCCCCATCACAATAAAATATAAGATAAGCATCTCTGACTCACTGTTTTTATTTTTTTTTAATCGTCAAACCATTTTGTCTGTGTTGAATGAATCAAATTTGCCAGAGGACATAGATTCTTGGAAACATTTTGCACTAATATTAAATATTTTTACAGCAGTTTTTGGGAAGGTGACATTTTCTGCCTCTAGGAACAAATTTGTCAGCTTTTAATTGTAACCGTACTGGCCTTTAATGTGTTAAAATAAAATATAATAATAATAAAGTATGATTCATATTTGATCAGTAGAAGTAGTTTTAAAAGATTTGACTCATTTAAATTGGAAAAAAATTATTATATTTTTACAACAGTTTATGGGAAGGTGACATTAGGGGCAAATTAGTCAGTTTTTAATTAGAGTTGGAGTTGTGTAAACAAACTGGCCTCTAATGGGTTCAAATCTAAAGAAATATATATTTATATGATTCATATTTGATCAGGCCTAAGCAGTTTTAAAATATTGACTCATTTAAAGTGGAAAAAAATATAATATTTTTACCACAGAATTTGGGACGGTGACATTTTCTGCCTCCAGGAACAAATTAGTCAGCTTTTAATTTGTAATGTTTTGGTCAGTTGGAGTTGTTGTGAACACATACTGCCCTTTAATGGGTTAAAATCTAAATAAAAAAAAATAAAAATAATAATGAATTTATAAATATATATATTATAAGGTTTTTGAGAAGGTGACATTTTCTGCCTCTAGGGACAAATAAGTCAGGATAAAGGTTAAACTCCCACCAAGTTTGTGAGGATACTAAATCTGACAGTTGAGATATTTAATTGACGTTAAGGTTTAATGTCAAGTTTTAATGCCATTTTCAATTTGTGCAGGCGTCCAAATCTTGTGTATTCCAGGCCCAAGTCTGGATAAATGGGAGGGTTGTGTCATAAAAAAATCTCTATATGATATAATATAGATCACTCCACTCAACCTTTGAAGTCCATGAAGAAAATCCACATTTTTATACTTAAATAGTTGTTGATCCACTGTTGTCTCCATTCATAACTTTAAATGTGTTATTTTGTCACCGTTTGTGTCCTTCTTCGGGGGTCATGTGGGACACTTTTCTGATTTACTGTGACTCTGTTGTCTGCTATATTTATTTAACAGTGGTAGCTTTTGAAAAATACCATAAAAATATTTTTTTTTATGTACACATACCGAATAATTAGTCACATTCTGCATGGAAAGAGCAAGAACATGGACCCAGCTTTGAAAAATGCTACTTCAGGTCAGTGACAGAGTGAAATACTGATCAAATACTATCAACTGATCGTTCACACTGCGTGTAGTGTTAAACCTCACCACCAGGTGGGGCTAGAAGACCACATAACTAAGCTCTTTCGTGCCAAAACAAAAGGGAGCACAGAAATCAACTAAATGTTCATAAATAATTGAGTCAACATATTTTTAAAGCCAGTGTAACTTCGGCGCTGAGAAAAAAACTTTTTTTTAATCCAACCACTTTTTTTCCCCCTGTCTTCATCTTTTGGCAAATACTAGATTATCTACATGGCTGATTTCAGCATGCAAAGTTATTATATGCAATTAGAGCGCAGGGAAAAAACCAGACAGGGGTTATAAAAAGCCTCACATCGATAACTTTTTTTTTTTTTTTTTTTTTAATGTGCAGAGAATAAAAGTCACTTTCATTCATCGTGGTGTGATGAGAGTGAGCCGCAGTGTTGAATAACAGGAACTTCATCATGTACTTTAGCCCAGAGCACAAGAAAAGCACAGTTTGTGTTTTGATGTTAATGGATTTAACAGCGTTCTCATGAATATTCATGATGCACCTGGATATGCGCTTCGTCTCCTGGATCAGTGTTTGTGTGTGTGTGTGTGTGTGTAATTGTTGCCTCATTAGGATGTTTCCTGGCACAAACACTGACCTCGCCAGGACCAGTAAGTCCTCATGGAGATTAAAACCTGGTCCTAATGAGGCAGAATGTCATTTCTGAGGGTAAGATCTGAGTCTGAGGATTAGGTATTAACTGGTTACGGTTAATGGTTTCTTTACACTGTCATAATGAATGGAAGTCAACTACAGGCTTCCAGATACTATTTTCCTAGCCTGCACTCTCGCATTTTTTAGGGACAAAACGGAGCTCCACGAGACAACAATTCCAGGAATGTCTCATTGTGACGTAGCAATGAGTGCGGAAGTCAACATCGTGTGTTTTATCTCCTGTACTTAGACTGAGGAGGACCACAAAAACATGACCGAGTCATCTTTTTTCACACTTTGCCGACTCATAGGGCCTCCAGAGTCCCAAATATAAGGATTAAAAATTATTACAAGGTTGATTTTGCATATATATATATATCATATATAAAATGTATCCCCATAATGTCTCCTTTAAATGGCTCAGCGTGACAGGACGTTGTTTTGCAACAAATTAAAGTGAGTAGGATCCTATTGAAATTGTTGTAGTCACGTCACACCAGCCATAATTTTACGTCTGAAAGTGGTTTGGTGAAAGTGCGCCAAAAATTGGAAGTGGGAGGGGCACCTAAGTGCGCCGCCCCCCTCCCCTGTCCAGTCCAAATTCTCCCTGAAAAGCACTATTATCGAACATGCACGAAAATCAGTACACACTAAAGAAGGTCGAGATGAAGAAAAAATTGAACGTTGACTTTTTGTCAATGGTATTTGAACAGACTTGATTCACATTGGAATTGATTTTTGCATTTTAACCCACACAGCAACGATTGCTTTCCTCTTGGCCGATGGCGCTGCACGGAAGAGAATTAATAAATGGGTGACATCGAACTCCTTTGACCTTCTTTGATGTCACACTTTTACAAAGAGATCTAAAAAAGGTAACACACACACACACACACACACACACACACACACACACACACACACACACACACACACACACACACACACACACACACACACACACACACCTGCAGACCTAAAGACAGTCGAGCAAAAATAAAAACATCAAAGCACTCGTGTTCAAAGGCATCAAAGGCCTTTAGCCTGTGATGGACTCAGACAGACTTACAGAATGATTTCTCATTATTTTTCATCACTGAATAACAATGAGTTTAACGCCATAAAGTAACTATAATATTTATCATACTTCTTCAATAGGGTGAAACATTCACATAATTCATCACACTTATACTTTCATCTACCGCGTGCTCTTTACAGCCTCATTACCGTCGCATGCGTTTACTTATACATTCTATGAATAACCTTTAATTTTATCCTCACTTATTGTGCATTTTCTTTGAAAAGCGCTTTTACAATAAAAAAAAAAGTTTGATACTTGAAGTTTGAATTTTAATAAAAAAAAAAAAAATAATATGGACAAGGACACAGCAAACAGGTTGGAGCTCAGTGGCTTCTGTTCTTTGTCCAAACAGCAGCAGCAATTGATTTTCAAAGCCTATGAACACACACTCCTCCTCCTCCAAGGTAAGACGACTCCTCAGCATCTTTAACGTCCTTCTCTTTCTCTTGGTTCATGTGCAGCTCCTTATGCAGAGTGTCAAAACATAGGCGACACATTCACCTCGGGCCCCGAGACGTCGTGTTGTCGGATAATAGCCGGCGACATTGTAATTATATGCATTAATGCAAACAAAGAAAGTGAATTAACTTTAGGTCAGGGATGGGCAAGCAATCAAAGGGCCACAAAGACACAGGTTTAAAGAAATAATCTTCATTAAACCTGGATTTTTGTGCAACATGCATAACCTTTACATGATGTGGACATTTGGTAACAGGTTTGATTTCAGGATCTGCTTATTGCTTTGTTTCCAAAAAAAATAGGCTTCGATATCCCAAGCACATCCAACCGAGTCAGCTGGAGATCAGCAGAGGCTCCACAGATCCTGAGCATTGACCGTTAGTCGACGTCAAAGTCACTCCCTTCACAGAAAACGAGATTGTTCTGTAAATTATAACAAGTGTTATACGAGTAGAGGATCTAAGAAAACAAATAATATTCCAGAATGTGGAAAAAATGGGTGAAACGGCCCTTTAAATGTCCACTCTCTGTTAAACATCATAACATGCGTCGATCTTTCTCTTCAGTTGAGGAAGACTCCTTGTGACCTGTGAAGACATCGCGGGCCGCACAAAACCGGTTTGTGGGCTACATTCCGGCCCCCGGGGCCTTATGTTGCCCACGTGTGCTTTAAGTGAGAATGATAATAATGGCTGTCGTTCCAGCTGCAGGTTTGTCTGCATGAAGCACGACTGACTCCACAGAGGAAGTCAAAACAGATGGTTCAACAAGTCGCCTTGAGACGAGGGATGTTCAACTTCAAGTAAACGCGTTATATTCAGCTCCGTCTGGCTGATGCTGCTGCTGCTGCTGCTGAACCAGAGCACACATGACAGAATGTAATTAAAGCTCCGCTCTGCAATTGTGTCAAATTACCTGGGATCTTCTCTCACACAGAGACATCAGGTAATCAATAAAACAAGATCTCAGGTCACACTGTCAGCAACACTGAAAGGAGTCGGTGGTAATGAACAGGTAAGACGAGTCTTTCATGTGTGGAGAGAGTGCTACCATCATTATTTGTTGTTGTCGTCGTCGTCGCTTTCCCATGATTCCCTGATGTTTCTACTGTCGTCCATTTCTGTTTCCTGCAGACCCAGATTCGCGGCTGATTTCAGTCTCTGCACTTTAAAGCTAGACTCTGTAATTTGTTGCTAAAGCACCTTTTTAAATCCTTTTCATGTCCTGATGGCAAAATAAATGTGTCTGAAAATACCTGCACTGTCATTTTAGCTAGCTAGCTATCATCTATCTTTTAGTTAGCAAACTTTCATTTTAGCTAGCTAGCTATCATCTATCTATCTTTTAGCTAGTAAACGATCTATCCATCTATCTGCTAGCAAGCTTTCGTTTTAGCTGGCTGGCTATAATCCATCCATCTTTTAGCTAGCAAAAATCCATCTATCTATCTGCTAGCAAACTTTCATTTTAGCTAGCTAGCTATCATCTACCCATCTATCTTTTAGCTAGCAAACTTTCATTTTAGCTGGCTAGCGATAATCCATCTATCTTTTAGCTAACAAACGATCTATCTGCTAGCAAACTTTCATTTTAGCTAGCTAGCTATCATCTATCTATTTTTTAACTAGCAAAAACATAAAAGATCACCTAGGTAAAATGCATTAAGTGTATTTCTGTTGCTGTGTGTGACAAAACAAAAAAATCAGTAAAATCGATTGTGTATTTTTGTGTGTTTGTACACACAATATTTTTTTGTCCGATTTTACTCATGATTCACAACCTGGAAATTCATTTAATTTCAAATTACTCTTAATTACTTGAAATAAAACTCTAAACCTGGTCCGTGTTCTGTACAGTGGGTCCTTAACTTTATTCCCCCTTAATATTAGTAGTTAGTTCATCAAGAAATGTCACCACAGGAGAAGGCCCAATAAATAAAGACAAAGGTCATCGGCTGTGGCGACCCCTAGAGGTGGAGCAGAAAGTATGATCCTCGACATTATACACATGGAAATCCATATTTTTGACATTTAAACAAATAACGCCGTCTTTTATGACTCCAACACTGCAGCTCGGCTTCTCTCTTGAATTATCTTTTGAATGGCAGGTGATATTCATTCAGCACATAATTCACGCCGCCAAAATCCTTCACAAAAACAAGGCAAGTATCATCCCCCCCCTCCGGAACTGTTAAGCCGAACAAAAAAAGCTTTTCAAATACAAAATAATACGAGAGTGGGTTTTTTTTTCTGTGAGATGGAATATATGAGAGTAATTAGCCCCTCGTGGCTTCCAAATGATATGATTTAAATTCCTGGAGTGATCCACGCACACAGTGACGGTGTAGGTGTGCGGAGGACGTGGCGGCGGCGGCGGCAGACAGCCGTCACTCAAGACCCACGGAGCGCAATCACGGGACACGAGCAGGAGCCGTTCATGTGTCAAACTCACATTTGTCTTTGTCAGTCAGACGGAAACAAAGATCCTCCGTGTGACAGTGACGGCCCAACGCTGTGTCGAGCATAAACAGAGTTTTAACTGAGTACGCGTCCAAACTGCAACATGTCTGCCGCTCGCCTTCGCCGTCTCCACCGTCGACCGTTTGACAGAATGACAGTTTGTGTACGGCGCTGCAAATCACAGCAGTAAATAATAATAATAACAATAAAACAAACACTGAAAATGGACATGTACCTGCCGTCAACGACGACACTACATGCTTTGGCACGATGTTTAAGCTGCACCCCCGCTCTCATTGGTGTGACTCATGTGTCGCACTTAAACAGGAAACTTAATTCACTAAATTGGCATTTTGCTCGACAGAATGTGACAAAATCACGCACACGTTCCTCTGGACTTCCATTCAAACAAAGTCGCCTCCTGTCGCTTGCTGTTCAATCATCTCATCTCTTCTCTGGAAGGCTTTGGTGAGTCAGTGAGTATAATCAGCGAGAAGGTCCACACTCTTGATGGATGAATTGAACCCAACTTCTTATATTTTACACTTTATTTTCAATGTGATTTTTGTATAATATCAGGTAGGTTGGCCACATGGTTGGCGTAGTGGTTTGCGCTCTTGCCTTCGCAGCAGGAAGACCTGGGTTCGAGCCCCAGTTGGAACAAGTCCAAACAGTCCAAAAACCTGCAGATTTGGAGATTAGGTGAATTGGTCACTCTAAATTGACCGTAGGTGTGATTGTTTCTGCTCTGACCCTAAAAAAAACGAGAGTGCAGGCGAGGGCAATAGTATCCGGAAGAGCATAAGTCGACGAAGTGTTCTATTCTTGGCTGTACAGTGCAGCACAGAGTTCTACACAAACTTCCAGCCTCAGAGGATTTTACAATTTTAATACGACGGCAATGTGCCGGCTAGAGTCGGCAAATGGTGGCTTTTCCAAATGCATACTGCTGTTAGCTGCCGTGTGATTGTGTGAGTGAATGGTTGGTTGTTTGTTTCTATGTGTGGCCCTGCGATGGACTGGCGAACTGTCGCAGGGTGTGACCCAACCATCGCCCTATGTCAGCTGAGATAGGCACAGCACCCCCCCGCGACCCTCTGGTGGAGGGGTCGCGGTCAACTTGAAACTTTCTTTCAAGTTGGAAGAATGAAAGAAAGCTGACATTTCTTTGTTGTAATCCTAACACAATCATTGGTTCATTGGCGCTTCTTTACTTTGTCGATGTTACGACCAAACCTGATCGCAATAAGAGTGTAGAGACGCCCTAAACCACCAGCAACAAGCCAACAAACCATCTTATAAGGTTTATTTAAAACAAGAAGATATTATAGGGTATAATATCCCATAATATCCCTATTGTTCTGCTGCCACCAGCAAATGGGATGAAGCTCGACCACAACAGTCTCCTCTACAGGATGGATCCTGGCATTTAAAGACTTTTTACTGTTTACTGTTTTGGGTAACATGTACTGCACGTTCCCCTGGTAGTTTTTTCCCTTACCCTGGTTGAGGGTCTACGGACAGAGGATGTTATCATCCCTGTGAAGCCCTGTTTGTAAACTGTGGGCTATACAAATAAAATGTGATTGATTTAATACGAGTCCTTTAAAAGAAGAAGACGAAAAAAAAAGCAGATAATGTGCAAAAGTGAATTTGGCGGCGGAAGAAAAGCCAGTGTGGTAGAACGTCACAGCAGAGCTGCAGGTCTTTATCGCCCCTGCTGTGCGGCTTCATTTCCATTTGTTGGTGGAAAAACAACAACAAAAAAAAAACTCATCGAGTCCAATAAACCATAAAAAGTGAATTTCATCCCTGAGTGCGAGACATGAAAGGTCAATCGACTGGATGGACATTAGAAAGACGGAGGATGGAAAAAAATAGAGTTAATGTATGTACTGTATATCCCTGTGTGTGTGAAGTCTGATGACCTCACATCTCTGGGACAGTTGTTTGCAGTTTTATTCCAACTCCATGACCCCAGTAGAGCTATAGATTTCCCAGTATGTGGATGTGCATAAACACTGACCTCGCCAGGACCAGTATGTCCTCATGGAGACCAAAAACATGGTCTAAATGAGGCAGAACCTCATTTCACAAAGTGAAGGGAAGTCGATGTAATGTCCCAATAAGTACAGCTGTGCAAGTGTGTGTGTTTGGTGGCTGATTCCTGCAGAGTTTCACTGTGATTTGTCCATGCTGCTGAATGACTTTGCTGCGCGTCATGAAAGCATCCATGCGGTGAGAAGAGGTCCGTCACAAAGCACCAGTTCATCTCTCCTCCATGTCTGACTTAGTCACCATCTCTACATTTATCTCGAGGTGTCAGATTTATGACTTTATGCAAAACAAGTCACTCAAGTGGAAAGATAAAAAAAAAACAAAACACAGATTACATAAATCTCCAAGCAACAAGCCAGCAGGCAGTCATTAGTGCAGAGAACGCTTAAAAAAAACTAATTTATTACCTTTTAATGTCTCGCGAAAACACACAAGCTCAGCTGCAGGATTTGATGTCTTATTAATTCTTCGAACGAAACTTATTCCTCGGCAAGACGGGGATATCAAATGTGGATGTAAGAATCGTTTTTATTTCCTTAATGGTGTGAGCTTAGATTGTGCAGTTGGTAGAGGCTGAATCAAAATAGTACTCATTTCTAGGAAGACAAAGATTGGGGGTAAACATACATGAAGTTTGGTGGGAAAATATTGAGTTATAAAAAAGGTATTATATCATTTACAACAATTGCACTACAAAGGTGCAATATGTAATGTTGCAAATGGGTTTTAAGGAGACATATTATGCAAAATCAACTTTTTAATCCTTATATTTGGGACTCTGGAGGCCCTATGAGTCGGCAAAGTGTGAAAAAAGATGACTCGGTCATGTTTTTGCGGTCCTCCTCAGTCTAAGTACAGGAGATAAAACATGCGACGTTGACTTCCGCACTCTTTGCTACGTCACAATGAGACATTCCTGGAAGCTCCACTTTGTCCATAAAAACGCGAGAGTGCAGGCGAGGGCAATAGTGACCGAAAGAGCGGAAGTCGGCAAAGTGTTCTACACAAACTTCCAGCCTCAGCGGAGTTACATTTTATATATGACAACAATGTACCGGGCTAGAGTCGGCAAATGATGGCTTTTCCAAATGCTAACTGCTGTTAGCTGCCGTTAGCCTCAGTGACGCTGACGTAGTTTCCTGTGTCTCATTTGCATATTTAAAGAGACAGGCACTCAAAAGCGAGCGTTCTGAACAGGTCTGTTTTGGCAGAGTGATTGAACTGCTGTGGTGCTTCATCCTTAAGGTATTTTGACCAAAGCATGTCACAGACATGTTCATTAGGACACCAGGGAACTAGGTTCACTTGTATAATATAATATAATAATAATAATATATCTACTTTAAATCAGCACATTACTACATAATTGGCTCCTATAGGTTAACTTGGAGAAATAGGGTATAATATGTCTACTTTAAGAGGATGTAAAAAAAGTAGATCATTCACCCAATTTCATAATTGGGTGAGCCTTTAGCCAAGTGGACAAAACGAGCCTTCCCTCATGACGGTCCAGCAGGTGGCGCACACTGAGCACAGAGGACCTCATACAACTTTAGGACTTTAAGATCTTATTGCGATACTGCATCATTCAAACAGGACGCGTGTGGAGAAGCTGCATCATCACGCAGCACGACAGACCTGCTTATACGAGTGTGAGTCTACACTGTACTCGTCCTGTACTGCATGTGTGTGTTATGAGCCTTTATCTGAACCTCATGGCTCTCCTGACATTTCATTTACTGTGTGAATGGATCATCGTGTGGTGGCTCAGTGTGTATTAAACCCCCGCAACGTTTCCATCCATCTCTCTGAATGAATCCACCGCTCTCTCCCTCTCAGCATCTCATCCCTCTACATTTCAAACATAATGGTCCTTTTCTTCATCGCGGATGAGAGGACAAATCCACGAGGCTGTCCATTTCTGAACGAGGGAAATCCGATAGTCTCCGCGTCAGGTGTACGTTAAATGTGCAGTTTGTGCTGCGAGAACGCTCAATCACAACAACAACAACAACAACAACAACAACAACAACAACAACAACAACAACAACAACAACAACAACAACAACAACAACAACAACAACAACAGACCGTGTTTGACATCACGGATTACGGGGTTTTGTCGTCTTATTATGAGCTAGTTTTTACAGATAATGGCTGTAGACGACAATCAAGACCACCATTTTGGGGTTTACGGCACTTTTATTGCATGACAACAACAACAACAACAACACTCCCAGTCACAGCAGGAGGCCGTTTATGGCAAAGTTACTCTGCAAAAAACCCACTTCATTCTACCTGCCCGGCACAAAATGGCCGCTTCTGTAGATTATTCATCTACTCCAACACACATCAACTACCCAGCTTTGACGTCAACCATAGTCAAAAAAAAGCCACCACACTGAGGTGTTACTCAGGTACAGAAGTCGTTGATGTTTTCACATCCTGCTTATTAACTGTGAGAACAGTCGACGGCAACCTCGAGTCAAAGTTGCAGCCTTTTACTGGGAAACTTTTCCCATGTCATTTTGTAGTCGGAGTCATTAACAGTGCGAAGAGAACAAACAGCCTCTTGGTTTCCTGCTGCGAAGCTTCAGCTCATTAGTTTCCACTCTTCTCTTCGCCTCACTTTCATCCTCAAACACCTCCCTCCAAACTTTCTTCATCTGACACCCCATTGCTTTAACCCTCCATCCTCTCATCACCTTCTTTTTTACCCCCCTTCTTCCACTTCTCCGATCGAATCTGCACTTTTCTCCTGCAGAATGATGATCAGGTGGCTCGACTCAATTTCCCTGAGAAGGCAGAGTTTCTGTCCTGTGCCGTCAGTGAATATTAATCCTTGCTCTCAGCCAGTGTGTTTACATGCATGTTAACAGTCCGATGTCTTTGTTGGACTAATAGACTTAGATCATTTGATCTAAAGTCAGATTACTCCTGCACGTAGGGACCACAGATGCAAATTAGCTAGTTAGCCATCAGTTAAAGGTGAAGTTAGTAGTTTATAGTGACATCTAGAGGAGAGGCTGAAATTTACAACAACAAACTGCTCCTCTGCTCACCCCCTCACTTCCCTGAGCGCTAGTGGCCACGGTAGAGCTGTCAGAAGCCGGCGAGCTACCGCGGCCGTAGCAGACGAAGCGGAGAGAGTAGAGGCGGGATTTCCTCTACAAGTAAAGCGACTAGGGGTGTGACGAGATCTCGTGCCACGAGATCTCGCGAGATTAAACTTGACGATATTTCTCGTCGCAGTAAAAAACTGTCCCGCGAGATTTGTGACCTAAAGAAGTTGAAGGAAAAGAAGAATTTTTGTTTCAATTTGTGGAAGAAGAAGTTTATTAAAAGCTCATCCTTACATCAGGGTTTCCCCCAGTGTATTATAACCCTGGCGGGTCGCCAGCGTTGCTTGTTTATTTATTTAAAATAGATTTTTTTTAAACAACACGCCTTTTTCTATACCGGGGAACAAGAGCGGATGCGCCCCCAAATAATCCGCGCAGCAAACGCTTGTCCGTGTGCCGATTGAAAACCAAGTCACACTATCAAGTCCGTCATTATTACGGTTACACCATTCTTGTCAATAAAGATGTTATATCTAGGGATGCACCGATAATTCGGTGGTCGAAACACAGCTACAACACGGTGGAACGGCACCTGTTAAACGCTGGAAAGTCTCTGCGCAAAAGTGAAACTTGGCTGCGCGCGGCACAGATGAACTCCCCGCAACATTCACTTCACAGCAGAGAACATTCTCTCTCTTTGAACAGTTAACTAAAGACATCAGCTCATCTGATGCATCTGTTATTCCCTTAATTACAGCGTTAAAGCGTCTTCTTTCACAGTCTTTCAGTGCGCTCTGCTCTTCAGAGTCTGTCACCATGTTTCACTCAGATCACCTGCACTTCATCGCGACTGTACTCCATCCTCGTCATAAAGATCATTATTCTTATGTGGGGATAAAACACGTAGAGAAATGATCCAGTCTGCTTTGGAAGAGACCGCTTGGAGACGCAGGAGCGCAGAGCGAGGAACGGCGCAGGAGAGGAAGAAGTGAACAGCGCAAAGGCGGTGCGCAGAAATAAAAGGGCCGTTTGTCTGCACCAGATGAGGCAGATGGGGGGCACTACCACTTTTATGTTTATGTTGCTTTATTTTACTTTTAAATGTAACCATTGCATGGCTTGTTTTAAGATTCACTGGCCGATTACTTAATTAATATTTAACTTATGTGAAAAAAATGTATATTATTTATTTAATTTCAAGAGTGTCTTTTTGCAAGACTCTATAGTTGGTGTTTAAGTATTGTTAATAAATGTCTTACAATAACACATAATAGTCATAATTAAACATTTCCAGTGAACTTTTATTTTTTATTTTTTTTACAAAAAAACGCCGTCGGCCACCAGTGGGCCCGAGAGATACCACCGGGCTTAGCCGGTTTTCTGGGAGAAACCCTGCTTACATCATGCATGTAAAGAGTTATACATTTCAAAATGCATGTGCAACTTGTTTAAATAAATCTGTTGGTCCAGTCATATATATTGTCATTGTAATTTTCTCAAAATCTCGTCTCGTCTCGTTCTCGTGAGCTGAGTGTATCGTCACACCCCTAAAAGCGACGCTTGATTTGTTCTCTCGCGTTTGTCCTTACAGGCTCCGGTAGAAACATGGCGTCTCGCTGCTAACAGTGGCTATGCAACCGCGGCCCGTGACCATGTTATTTTACATGACTTTTTGAAACACTACGAAAATGAAACAAAAACTATTATACAGAGACTAGACAATGCAGGAGCACATAATATAAGTATTATAGTAGTATAAAAAAAGTGGATTTTGGGTTATATAAACCCATAAATACTACGCAGTGTCCCTTTAACTCTGGTATAGAAGTGGCCAGTTCTGTACATGGTCCCTGTCAACTAAACTAATAAACTAAGACTTGGACCGGTAGTATAAGGAGACAGCGTATAAGAACAAACACCATGGCATCAGCTAGAGCGAGATCTGTGAACACCCACTTTTGACAAGCTTGGGCAGCTGAAGGAACTCAATCAAAGGGGACGACAAAAACCCCGTAATCCGCTATGCCAAACATGGTCTTCTGTTGTGATTTAGAGTTCTAGCAGCAGCAGAAATCGGATACTGTGCATTTAACGTACACCTGACGTGGAGACGATCGGATTTTCCTCGGTCAGCCTCATAGATTGTCCTCTCATCCGTAAGAAGAAAGGACCATTATCTTTGAAATGTAGAAGAATGAGATGCTGAAAGAAGAGCAGTGGATTATTCAGAGAGATGGATGGAAATATGGCAATTTAAAGGTGCATTGTGTAATAAATCTAAAGCAACTGGCCGTAAAATCCTCCTAATGTGTCACAGAGACTCAGGAATAATGTTCATATAACAAACTGAACTCACCAACAACAACAGTACAGACAAAATATTTGCATTCAAAAAAATATATTTTGCAGACCGCAAATCATGTTTTGGCATGTGGCGCCACCTACCGCCGCCCACCAATCATTGCAGTCAGTAGAGTCTCAGCTGCCGAGTAAGCACGGGTTGCCAGTTACGTCATAAAAATGAACCTAAAAGACCTCGGTATTTTTGAATTTGAATGTAGTAACAGTTTTTGGCCACATTCTTACATATGGCACCTTTAATTGACAAAAAAAATAAAAAATTCTCCTCCACATGTATCGTCCAAGTTGTCCTGACTCTGACTACCGTTTGGGTCCCGACACAATAACAGTTGAAGGTTTAGCTTGGTGGACTGAGTGTCACATAGAATCAGTCTCTGAGTGTCTGACCCTGTATATTCAGTGAACTGCTGAAGCTTGAAGGTGAACAGGATGAGCCGACAGCATTTCGCTGCATCACAGCGGCAGCTTAACTGACCACGTGCAGGTCCAAACGTGGCAGGACAGTAGCCGTCTTCAGTCTTCAGTCCAGCCTAAGGTCGTTCCAACAGCTCGTTTAAGAAGTTGTGCAGTGGCTATTTTTTCCCCCAAACTCCTCAGCCTCGCACTGTATTTGTCTTCTGAACATTTGTCTTTTCCCCTCAAGCCAACTCTTCACTCTGGTCCCTCTTCAGTCAATGCCAACGACTCCATTCCCCAAGTGTCATCGTCCAGAACATGACTGACGATGAGCTACGTTCTCGTGTTGCACAGTGAGTGAAATCTTTAAAACGCTCTCTAAAAAGCAATAATCCAGGTGCTTTTCGTGTGATTTGGCATTTCACTGTTTACTCTTAAATGCCACTGAATATTTTTGCTTGAGCAGTTTCCTTTTTTTTTTTAAAGAGAGCATTTTTGGACCCGTGTGGATGATTTATGAGAACCTGAGACAAACAACTTGTTTTTGCAATCTAGATGAGAAAAATGAGCAAACAAGCCTGTGTGAAGCCTGAAGCTATGAAAAAATAAAAAAGGAAATAACTCGACTGTGGACAATATTAAGAAAAACAAAACGCAAACAAAGTCTGAGCAATTGTTCATAACAATTATTCTAAATAATGACTAATTAATTGAGAAACATTTGAGGGGGTTAATTATTCATTAACTTGCCAATTGGGGTCACCAGGAGAAAAACAACAAACAACAAATTGCCTTTTTAAAATCAATCAGCAAAATGAAGCTCAACTGAATGAAGCTCCCTCTATGAAACAAGACTGAAGGGTCAATTCGAACACCACGTACATGCACAAATTACAGATTTTCTGAACCTTTCATGTTGTGGATTAGGTTCTAAAAATGTGACGTTGATTAAAAAAGGCTCCGAAAATGTGGTCTAAGGGGACAAATTATATCAAATTAGTTCAAAACGGAGCAGACCAAAGATATTATCGCAGAGATGTAAAATCCACTTTGGCTCAGGAGTTAAAGGAGACATATTATGCCAAACCAGCCAACTTTAATCATTTTAATACCTATATTTTGGACTCTGGAGGCTTCTATTAGTCGGCAAAGTGTGAAAAAAAGATGAGTCATTCATGTTTTTGTGGTCCTCCTCAGTCTAAGTACAGGAGATATAACATGCAATGTTGACTTCCGCACTCCTTGCTACGTCACAATGAGACATTCCTGGAATTGTTGTCTCTCTGACCTCTGCTGTGTCCCTAAAAAATGCGAGAGTGCAGACGAGGGCAATAGTATCCGAAAAAGCTGCCCAGTGCAGCACAGAGTTCTACACAAACTTCCAGCCTCAGGATTTATGGGTCCAGTGGATACATTTTATATATGATGGCGTATATATGAATGGAACCAGGTTAACTTGTAGAAATAGGGTATAATATATCTACTTTAAGGTTTCCTCAGAGAATAAAAAACCTTTAACCCTAAACCTCATTGGGTCCAGACTGATGTAAACCTGCACCTTTCCTGGTCAGCGGGTCAAACCTCTCCATCCTTCTACAACAGAGTCTGAGCTCCTTCACTTTGCTCCTCAAACGATCAATCACCTGCAGCCGTGGATCCAGCGAAAACCAGTGGCTCCCATTTTCCACCTGCAGGGAACAAAACCAATTAGTGTCCCCGCGACAGTCGGCCACAGAGCTCCTCCCAGAGTTTTTCTGCTCTCAGATTTATTTTCCTTCTTGCCTGTGACCACAAAACAATCACATCCACTGGACCATGTCAGCACAGGTCAGCACAGAGAGGAGAAGCTGCAGGACACCTCAGATTCATTTGTCCCATTCAGATTGTGTTCGTCCTTGTTGTGTTCCCAGGTAAGCTATTAAACATCTTTGATGTGGTTCCCTTTTACCCTGAAAGCATGTTTATCATCTACCGACTGAATTTCAAAAGCTCAGAGAGGATGAAACAATCTTATAGTAATTTCCAGCAGACGTTTGGGAGACAAACAACCTTCATGGAACTATGTGATTTCCTTAAGCAGCAGATGTAGTTTTCCATTTTTTTAAATTCATGTTTGAATTCTGTTTTCATGCTCTCTGAAGAGCCCTTCAGGGAGCGGGTATTTAGCGAAATTAAAGGTTTTAATTTCATATCGTAAAAACAAAAAGCAGTAGCTCACGTGCGCAACGTACGAGTGGATCGATAAGTTTTTCGACCTCACATTGAGTAAGGAAAAACTCCAATAGAAAAAAAAGGGAGAAACCTCAGGTAAATCTATTTAAATAAAAAAAAACCTCATTTGTAGGAAAATTAAAGTATTGCTCCCTCAGCTATTCAAGTTAATTAAAACTCAAATTGAATCGAAAGACAGGGAGAAAGTATAGTGTTGTCTTTAGTCAAATGTCTGTGCAGAAAAGCATCCTTAAAGTAAAAACAACATCGTCTTAATCTTTTTCTAATCAGTATTTCATTTTGCCGAGAAAGGCAATTAATTTAAATACCTGCCCGTGTTTTGTTCGAGGTTTATAATTACAAAGTCTAACAGAAAACCCTTGAGGGATAAAGTTTTTTTGTTCTATAATGAGCCGTCCACAGTGTGGAAAAAAGACAAAGAAAACAAATCGAGCTCAGTCTTTCATTTATGGACAAAACAATGAAGGAAAAAGATGCTTCATATTTTCAATGTTTGGCATCATATAAGTATTTTTATTCTATTTCACCTTAAAGGACACACACCACCTTCTTCTTGTTCCCCCTCAGACACTTTGATGCTAATGAGTGTGAGAACTCAGATGTTGCGTCTGACCTCAGTGTCTGTCTTACGGGAGGCCTTCAGTTCACCAGCTGTGTTTTACCTTCTTACACTCACAGAGTTTCCTCCTGAGTCTTCCCAGGGGACGGTGAGTTCCAGTGGAACGACTTGGTGGTGCAGTCTGATGTTTGGATATTGAACTGGAATATTCAGCCGCAACCCTAGAATACTAGGTCGATCCCTGTGTTTGAAAAGCAAAGATTTTGACCCTAATAATTATCCAGTGTTCTGATTTTTTAATATCCTGTTCTTTGTGCCTTCTAATCTCAAAACGATCCTTAAAGCTCACATAGAGTGGTCCTATCGCACACATATGTGAGTTACGGAGGTCTACTTTCATACATTAACATGTTTTTATGGTCAAAAACCTCCTAATTGCTAGAAACGAGCCAATAAAAATCTCTCCTCATTGAAGCTCTCATCAGTCGTGCCGTTTCAGACCTAAATCTCACGCCCAAATCTCATTGGCCAGCCAACGAGAGTTTTCCCAACTGTCTTGTGATTGGCCAGGTACCCGGAAGTGATGTAATTAGCACGTCAGCTCTCAGAAACGCAGCTCCCCCTTCTGGAACGGTGGATGCACTGCAACTCATTATCAACACATTGTTTTAACGGTGTTTAAAAATGGCTTCTTCACGACTCCCCGCCGCAGTCCCTTTTACGCCTTTGAGTCAGAAGACACTGTCGCAAGTGAGACACCTCCACAACGGACGTTATTCTTCTTCTTCTGTGGTTCAATGTACGCAACCGGTTGTACTCGGACTAGTGCCTAGAGCAGGAGGAGCCGCTGTCCAGGAGACGGGATTCTTACGTCACGATTCCAGGCTTTTTCAGAGCCCAAGAATACAATAAACCCCAGCGTTCTTGGCAAAGTCTAAACTGTTTGTTTCTAAACTTTAGGGCTTCATAAATGAGTTAATGGCGCAGATACGCACCAAAAAACAGCGTTAATTGGAACTTCCAGTCTATAGGAGCTTTAAACTGTTTAGTTTTAGTTCCAACTTCAAAGTTTCCAATATGACAGTCCAAATGATTCATTCCGACACGTCAAATTAAGAGTCTCTGATCTGGATTTAGTTATGTATTCATGCTCACATCATCTGCACAGGCTTTGAATGCAACAATTTGTATTGTTTTTAACATTCTTTTGCCTCCTTCTATATCCGTCTGCAGTCTGCTGATAGCAGGCCTTCAGTCTGAGATGGAGCTATGATGGTAGCAGCAGCAGCAGCAGCAGCAGCAGCAGACAGAACAAATGAATAAAAATTTTTCCGTCTCTGAAGCCTCATCAGCCCTCCTCTTCACCACGATGCCCTGTCACCTCCTCTCGCTGCCGAGCGTCAGGCCTTTTGTCTCGTTTTGTCTTCCTGTCTCAATCTGCGGTTTCTTTTTTTTTTTTTGTCTTTTGTATAAAAACTTGTCAGTCACAGAAAATGCTTTATTCTTCATTTCCACAGTGTGTTGTTAACACACAAAGCTATGGAGTAGCATCAGGACATTAATCATTTTCATTGTCAATTGTCTTTTCAGGGAATCTGTGTTTGTGTGGATGTTTGGACTGTTCTTTCATTTTGAAAAGTCTCAGTGGTGTAGTCCATAGCTGTTGATGCAAAATGAAATCTGAGCTGCTGCTTTACAAAGTACCATCATCTGATCAAAAGCTCACCAGATAACCCTAATATGGTTGTATTTCTGGGTTAGAATTTTATATTCAAGAAAAGATAGAAAAATCTGTGTGCTGTAAAGTGGTTTGAAAAAAGGAAATTGGAATTGGCTAAAATCCGCCTCTGCCATTAGCGTGTCCGATTGTTTTGGCGCAACATCCTAGTAGTAGTTGTGTCGTCTAGTACACCAACAGTGTGTGACTTTGAGACTAGATCAGAGGTGTCCAAACTTTTAACGAGGGCCAGACTTCAGACCTTTTTTTTCAACTTTAACTTTTACATACAAATGCACCGTTTAATTAAAACGCATGCAGTGCCTGTAGGAAGTATGTGCACACCACAAATCAAATACGCCTTGTAAAGAGATTCCAGCGTGGCTGGGATCACAAAACGGCTAGCTACGCTAATGCTAATCGTAGCCTCGCTAGCTTACCTTCTTGGAAAACAGGTTCGCCAATTTAGCCGCAAAATAGTAGCATGGTAATGCTAAATAAATATGTGCTCGTGTATTTGGTGAGGACAGCGTCTTCACTCCCACTCCCCCCGCCCCAGACAGCGCAGCTGCTGCTGATGAGCCGCTGCCTACCGCCTGGTGTATTGTGACAAATTGGCGAAAATTAAAATGACTCCAAAAAAACGTGAAAATCAAGGATGCATGCCATCGGGCCATGCTCAACCCACATCCAAAGTCTTAGGGCGATCAGACTAACGGTCAGTGAGATATGCCTGTCACAGACACGACTTGCTTTATAGATAGATTTACACAATCTCACGGCCAGACTTAGGAAATGCCTGGACTAGATGAAGTGTTTTACAAAAGCATGACGTGACCCAGGATATTACCGAACAAGAAAAGTCTCACTGAATCACATTCAAGAGGCTTGATGCAGTCAAGCTGTATAGATGTAGGCTTATTTTGCCCTGGAGTGGAACCCCTGGTGGCCATCAAGTATATTTCTTAACTTCTGCGTCGTCGTCAGCCAGCAAAGACTATTACATATTAGGTATTAGAACAGGTAGCTGCAGAATCACTTGATCTATAGGTTTCCCTGTTGAACCGCAGAGAAATGAGAAGGTTTGAGAAACTGGACCAGAAACGACCCGACGTTTGGGGCCATAACGGAGGACATGCGAGGCTCCTGGGAAATCAACATAATGAAACCTTCTCACCTGAAAAACACAGACGCCCAGCGCCACAGAGCAATTGCATTTCATCTCACTGTCTGGATCAGATGAGGGGGGAATGTTGGAGATGGCTGTGTTGACAATCAAGTGAGCAGACGGATGTAAGTGGCCGGTGAAAGTTGCTGTACAGTGTGAGCTCAGTGCTGCTGCTTTAGAGAAGTGAATGCTCGGAGGGAAACGCTCACCGCTACAGAGCAGAGTGATGGCGACTGCCTTTAAAGACCTGAATAATGTGATGCTTTGGAGCCATTATAGAAGGGGAATGCTCAAGAGTGAGGACTGCCAGCAGCACATACTGTAGACCAACATGGTTACAACAACTGAAACATGACAAGGTGGACTACATCCAAGCTTCAGGGTCTCACTGCGGTTGGTAGCTCAAACACTACGACAGATATCCATGACATTTTTATGGATAGATTAGATATTTGGTGTAGAGCGTCTCAATCTTGAATAATCCGAGGCCAACGATGTGTGAGCGGTGTACATTTCATAGAAAAACAACAATATGTTAATTTAGTTGTGTAACATCTGGGCATTTGTCAACTCTGTCAGTCTTGGCTCAGCAATCCTATGACAAACAAAGAAAACAAAAACAATCATTGCATGAACAGAGCCAAATTTGGGCATATTTATCTACTCAAAGGTGCCATATTATGTAAGAATGTGGCCAAAAACTGTTACTACATTCAAATTCAAAATTCGGAGGTCTTTTAGGTTTCGTTTTCTGACGTAACTGGCAACACGTGGTTGCTCGGCAGCTGAGACTCTACTGACTGCAATGATTGGTAGATGGCGGTAGGTGGCGCCACATGCCAAAACATGATTTCAAAACATAAACATGATTTGCAGTCTGCAAAATATTTATTTTAATGTGAATATTTTGTCTGTACTGTTGTTGTTGGTGAGTTCAGTTTGTTATATGAACATTATTCCTGAGTCTCTGTGACATATTAGGAGGATTTTATGGACAGATGCATTAGATTTAATACATAATGCAACTTTAAGTCTGGTTATTATGGCGTTGACAAAAACGCTAACAAAAACCATGTTGCCTATGAAGAAAAACAAGGTTAAAACACAGGAGATCTTATTAGGAACAGAGTGGATTGTGTTGCTGTCCGGAGCTTTAGTTCCTAAAAATGTTTTTATTCTTACGTTTCTGATTTTTTTTCTCTTTATTTGTACAGTAAAGGCAAAAATTAGACGCGTTATTGGCACGTTTCCGTTGAACGCTCTGTTCTATTTTCCAATTTCAACTGGCACTGGCACTCTCATCGTCACACACCATGAGTCGGCTTGCGACGATCGTAAAAAAATGGTTATGTACCAAATATCCAAGAACGTGTAATGGCACAGTGATGATTACAATCGATTGCAGGCAACCATGATCTAATACTGAGATGATGAAGAGAAGAATCATCATTAACTGTGGAGAAAGTAAACAGATTTAGGCTCAAACCAAAAAAAACGAATCAGATTCCGTAAATACTTCAACAGTAATCACCATTGTGTTCCAATTCCAACAAGGTGTTAAATACCTGACACTTTTCACGTGGGCAGGGGGAAGATGTTCAATGTCAAGCAGCTGGTGTAATCATCCTGAACGTGATTATGGAATGAAATGGGTCCAGATTTGTGCCATCTGCTCTGGTGAAATTTCACCAGTTTTTAAATGGATCGGAGGAGGAAGACCAACTGACAAATACCGACACAACACAAAACGTGTGGGTGTACAGTATATGCCTGTTTACTGTGTCATTGGAGGTTATGAAAAAAAATAAAATCACCTGAAAGTTTTCCAATCACTGCCATTCTTAATCTAACAGAAAGGTTCTAGCAGTAATTTCTCGTGTTTGAAACATTTGCTCGTCTTTGAAAACCCTGAGGAACATTGAGCCGTGCCAACTCTTATTGCGACGCTGGCGCCGAAACCGTCGAACCACAGCAGGACGGTCGTACGCGCAGATTTCGGGGCGGTTCATGAATTCAGTATTTAGCAGAAAAAAAAAGAAGCACAAAGCTAAACCTGGTGATTGTTTACCTTCCAACTGTGGCACAAACAGTCGCTTGTTAGGAGTGAAACTTCACTATGTAGTTTGACTGTAAAATCATATATGGTTATGGTCATTTTTTATTTTTATAGCTCTCCAACAACTCCATTTTAACACTTTTAATTATGAGTCATAAAAAGGAAAAAACAAACGAGAACCTTCTAGGACATAAGGTCATGGGATCTCATAATGTTAATATAACAAACTGAACTCACCAACAACAACAGTACAGACAAAATATTTGCATTAAAAAATATATTTTGCAGACTGCAAATCATGTTTATGTTTTGAAATCATGTTTTGGCATGTGGCGCCACCTACCGCCGTCTACCAATCACTGCAGTCGGTAGAGTCACAGCTGCCGAGCAACCATGGGTTGCCAGTTACGTCAGTAAAAACAAAACCTAAAAGACCTCGGTATTTTGAATTTGAATGTAGTAACCGTTTTTGGCCACATTCTTACATATGGCACCTTTAATATGACTTTCTGACTCTGGTTAGCACACAAGGCCACATGAATAAAACTCCTCACGGCCACCCACTAAATGACGGAACAATCGACCAAAAATGGAACAGGGAGTCACTGGAAACTAAATGAAAGACCCAAAACAAAGAAAAGACTTCAACACAGATTTCAATTCCCACAAAAACCCCCACAAAAAAACCCTCAAATTCAGCCAAAGCTGTTGCCTCTCTGGAGACACAAAGCCAACTGAGCAGAGCATCTCCGGCCTGCATATATAACCTCTCAGCCAAGCTGATTACGCTCAGCTGTGGGAGAGCAACGCCAACAGGTGCGGCCAATAGCTCCTGACGAGCAAAGAAACCTGTGACCTAGTTTCTGGAGTCTCAAGAAATAACTCTAGACGTTTCTTTTGGTGAATTCACACCTTCATAAACAAGCGTGTTAAGGTGAACCTCCACCGCTGTGCAAAAGTAGAGCAGGTAAAACACATACATTTACTTAAAGGTGCATTATGTAATAAATCTAAATCAACTGGCCATAAAATCCTCCTAATATGTCACAGAGACTCAGGAATAATGTTCATATAACAAACTGAACTCACCAACAACAACAGTACAGACAAAATATTTGCATTAAAAAATATATTTTGCAGACTGCAAATCATGTTTATGTTTTGAAATCATGTTTTGGCATGTGGCGCCACCTACCGCCGTCTACCAATCATTGCAGTCAGTAGAGTTTCAGCTGCCGAGCAACCACGGGTTGCCAGTTACGTCAGAAAACGAAACCTAAAAGACCTTGGTATTTTTGAATTTGAATGTAGTAACTGTTTTTGGCCACATTCTTACATATGGCACCTTTAAAGTTTAAAAAAAAGAAGCAAAAGCAGATTCATTCAACTGTGAACTGCATCAATACTTGAAGAATAGAATGCTGCAAAAAGCTGCTACATATCTATTTATACTAATGTGTTGTTCCAGTCTGCTCGTTAGTATCCTGATTTTCAGTGTTTTTTTTTCAAATGTCAAATCCAGCTGTGGTGTCACCAGAAGAGGAAGGTTTTACTGACCGCGACGAATGTTGGTTCATCGTTTCACTGGAGAACACGGAGGTCATTTTTCATTCAACCGCGCAAGAGAGAGAGAGAGAAAAACATCCACATTGGTCTCTGTCTCACGCGCTTCAGCACTCTATAAACTAATTATCCATCACTGTGCTTTGACCTTGTGTCATCAACAAAAACACTGAGCAGCGGTCGACCTTTAATGCCCAGCCACACTCACTCCCCGTCCGTCTGGATGACTGCATAATATGAGTCCAAGTTGGATATGAATATGGATGATATGGTTACGGCTCTAAATTGCACAATAAAAGCACAGTGAGTTTGGGCAGAGACTCTAAATTAGACGAGATGATGGATACACAGAGGTTTTTTTGTTTTTGTTTTGTTTTTAAATGAGATGCAGTTGGCCATATGTTGTAAAGATAATTAGGACGAAGAATGCGATTGTGTATCAAAAGAACGTGTGGGTGGCGACAAATTAAAACATATGTTTCAAATACTAATGTGACAAGAGAATGAGGGAACATGGCAAACACATAAAAATACTTTGTATGTGTGAAAAAAAGAAATGTGGGTTTATTTATGCAGTGTGTGTTGAATATGTTACTGCTATCTATTGCTTTTAGAATAACTGGAATTAGTTTAGTAACAGCAAGTAGGTAGGAATGTAACTAGCTAGCTACATATAGCTAGCTTGTGAGCTACATTCTTATCTACCAACCTGCTAAATAGCTAGCTACATTCCTACCTACCGACTTGCTATCTAGCCAGCTACATTCCTACCTACCGACCTGCTATCTAGCTAGCTACAATCCTGCCTACCGACCTGCTATCTAGCTAGCTACATACTTACCTACCAACCTGCTATCTAGCTAGCTACATTCCTATCTACCAACTTGCTATCTAGCTAGCTACATACTTACCTACCGACCTGCTATCTAGCTAGCTACATTTCTACCTACTGACCTGCTATCTAGCAGCTACATTCCTACCTACCGACCTGCTATCTAGCTAGCTACATTTCTACCTACCGACCTGCTATCTAGCTAGCTACATTCCTACCTACTGAACTGCTATCTATCTAGCTAGTGAACTACATTCCTATCTACCAACCTGCTGTCTAGCTAGCTACATTCCTACCTACCAGCCTGCTATCTATCTAGCTAGCGAGCTACATAAACCTACCTACTGTCCTGCTATCTAGCCAGCTACATTCCTACCTGCCGACCTGCTATCTAGCTAGCTACATTCCTACGTACCAGCCTGCTATCTATCTAGCTAGCGAGCTACATATACCTACTGACCTGCTATCTAGCCAGCTACATTCCTACCTGCCGACCTGCTATCTAGCTAGCTACATACCTACTTACCTACCTGCTATCTAGCTAGCGAGTTACATTCCAGATAGATAGATAGATAGATAGATAGATAGATAGATAGATAGATAGATAGATAGATAGATAGATAGATAGATAGATAGATTTATATGGTATACAAGATACACACAGACAGGCAGTTTTTCCTTATATTAACAGTTCCATATGAAAGTTGAAATTAACCTACCCTTATTAACTGGATCTGTAGTACCCTAATCATTTAAAGTTACACCTGAAATGTACCATTACCAGAGGAAATACTTCATCTACTGTATATAAACCAATATATATAAACCAAGAGTGAAACAAGCTAAAAATAAAATAAGTAACAGACATTTAATTAAAAGTCACACACAAAAAAAGGTCAATTCTGAGTCTGTTTTGAAAATAGTTTGGTTGGGAGAACACATTTTAAGGGATTAGTCAACTGAATGGTATGGACCGAGATCTATCTGAGGTTTCTGCTGTTAATCAGGAGCTATTGGCTGCACATGTGCTGTTCTGCACAGCTGAGGCTGATCAGAGAGGCAGGTTTATATAAGCAGGGTGGAGAGCCTGTGTTTGTCTGCAGAGAGTCAACACCTTCAGTTGGTTACTGAAATTCTGGGTTTGATAATGTGCTTTATATTTTATCTCTATCTTATGTGTCCCCTCATCCCTGCTTGGGTTTTGGTCTGTTTCTTTAGTTCTTTTGTCATTCTGATAAAATCTGTGGGTAGTTGTGGAACAATATTTCTTACTTGTTTCAGGCAACTTTATCAAGTTGCTTGATGGAGGGGGAAAAAATGGGAGTCACGACTTTAATCATCTCTGATGAAAACAAAACATTCATGTTATTAAAGCTCACTTGTGAGAAAGTTTAATAGAGTTGCCACCAATACGGCAACCTTTTAATAAGGTCATTTGCAAATTTGGTTGCAAATGGCCAAGTTCACGGTCTTGGGATTGGAAACCTGTTCGATGACCCTACAGGTCTGGAGGTGAACTCCACGAAAGGACTCCGTCTACTGGATGTTGACGTTAAGCTGCATCCATCACGTTTACAGCTTGTCCTGTTGTCACCGACGGTGATTTGAGTCCGTCTTTAAAAATCAACAACTGGCAAAACGCTGATTAATTCTGTCACCTTCACTGATTTGTGTTTCCTCCCCCTTTCTCCGTCTCGGCGACTTCAACGAGGCCAAATCTTGCCCGGTGGGGAAATTAATCTGTGGCTGCGCTGTTCATTGTGCGAGCACACACACACACACACACACACACACACACACACACACACACACACACACACACACACACACACACAGCGCAAAAACGACAAAAAAAAACCTATCTGGCTTTAAATGGATCCATTTGCAAATGCATTATTCATGTTCCCTAGTAAGTGCTAATATATTTTCACCTGCCATTGAATAGGAGACTTAAGTATTGCCGCCAAACTGGATGAATAAATTGTGATATGTTGTGTCGACTTCAAGCTCCTCCATCTCGCGTGGGGCAATAATGATTCTTACCTCGCCAACCAGCCTCACTTGGGTAGAATATGTATTTATCAAGGCGATGAAAAGTAGCTGCTACAAGTGTCGGTTTGCAGCAAAATGTGATATTTTTTTTTTCCCGGCAAACATCCACAACGCCATAGCTACCATTATACAATCGTACTTGATTGTTCACAAACATTATAGGAGGACAAGAGATGCAAGTAAAGAGAAACAGAATAAATCTCTTGGCCGCTGTGTATACACATTTATTTGAGTTGATGCTACACCACCGCTAACTAGAAAAGCGCTCCTGTACTTTATCTCAATTTAACCGGTGCAACGCAGTGATCAATATTCTGTTTGCAGAAACGTATTAAGCAAAACTGTGCGTTTGAAAGCAAAGAGAAGGTACGTAAATGAGACAAAAAGGGAGGAAGCGTGAAGAACTGCAAATTAAAAAGCAGAGACTGCGAAGGAGCCTTGTGAGGTGAAAACGGGAATCCGGTGTAAATATCGGGACATGGCTGTACGTTGAAAGGTGTAATGTGGTAGATGAGGCGACGCGCCGATATCAGAGCTCGGATTGAATTAGCAGATGAAACATTTCCAGTAGAATGTTGGTCCATGTTCTTTTTGTCCTTTTGCTCTTTTAAAAAGTGTATTGATACACAAGTTTATCATTAATCCAGATGCCAACATTTAGATTCTGACAGTGTCTCGATCATAAATCATCAGATCTGACTCTAAGGAAGGGCACACATTCCCCCTGAAATCAGATTTTTGAAGCTGGATGGCTTTTAAGGAGACACAAAATCTTTATGGACAAGGTTGTGTGAATTCTGCTGTATAAAGTCCTGCATTCTCGTCCTCACCAGCTTATCATATCCCTCATAAGAGCGTGCTGAGGGGATGGGGAAACAAAATGGGCAAAATGTTTTTTTTAGAAAATCAATTTATTGTCCGATAGTGAGGCTGTAAGGTGGCTCAGCCGTGATGACTTATTCCTATCACAGCAAAATGCTCGCCGACTCCTGAGTGGAGGCAACCACAAAAGAGAAGCTGGAAATGTTTTTTGTTTTTTTTGGAGAGGGAGAAGGTGACAGGTGCAAGGATGATCCTTCTTTAAAAGAGTGCAGTGTTTGCAGACAGCCATGTTTAAAATTACCCTCTATTCCTGCTGCTGTTATTTTGGTTCTAGATACGTTTTTTTTTTTTTTCCCTCCATAAGAGATTGTACCTGGGTTATTTTCTATGAAGATGGGGTTGAAAAGTCAAGGTGCTCTTAGACAAAGACTTGGGTATTGTTGCACAATCTGATAAAACTCCAAAAAGTGGACAATCACCTGTGTACGGTGTAAGAAATATTTTAATTCATTGCCCCTGTCAACTTTCTTGTGTTCTTAGTTGAGACACCAGGTGACGGGAGACCAATCGGATTTCTACCAGTGAACCTAGTTCGTTGGTGTCCTAATGAACATGTCTGTGACATGCTTTGGTCAAAATACCTTAAGGGTGAAGCACCACAGCAGTTCAATCCCTCTGCCAAAACAGCCCTGTTCAGAACGCTCGCTTTTGAGTGCCTGTCTCTTTAAATATGCAAATGAGACACAGGAAACTACGTCGGCGTCACTGAGGCTAACGGCAGCTAACAGCAGTTAGCATTTGGAAAAGCCATCATTTGCAGACTCTAGCCGGCACATTGCCGTCATACATAAAATGTAAATCCTCTGAGGCTGGAAGTTTGTGTAGAACTCTGTGCTGCACTGTGCAGCCAAGAATAGAACACTTCACAGACTTCTGCTCTTCCAGATATCATTGCTCTCGTCTGCACTCGCGTTTTTTAGGGACAAAGCGGAGCTCCACGAGACGACAATTCCAGGAATGTCTCATTGGCGCATCTCATCGGCACATTACCGTTGTGTATATAAAATGTATCCACTGAACATGTAAATCCTCTGAGACTGGAAGTTTGTGTAGAACTCTGTGCTGAAGAAGTTGATTTTGCCTAGTGGCTCCTTTTTAAAATGATTCACTGAGGTTGGCGAAACATTTGGAAACAGTCTAGGCAAATTTAAAGATTGTGTACTGTAATATGTGAGCAACGGCTAGCCTTTAAAATGGTCACATTTTATGATATGGGACAGCTGCAGCCAAGTCTAGTGTCCATATTTGATCAAAAGCGCAGGGTTTTCTACTGAAGAGGCAAAAAGTAGTGGGAAAAAATCAGAGCTAAAGAGCGGAGTCAAAACACAAATGAAAAACGCTCGAGGAGAGAACGGTGAGGAGATTTAATGTTCTGAGCTGATGAGACGAGGAACAGGGTTTAACTAATAAAGGAAGGGACTTCAATCTGGGAGTGAAAGAGGGGAAAATAATGTAACTCATTTGTAATTAGACAAGCAGCACCCCTGGAAGAATGATGACCTGAAACAACAAGGAGGCAAGGATCTAAAATAAATTTGGACTGAACAAGTTCTGAGCTGGCAAAGGTGACCGTGAATTTGTCTACCTGTCCATATTTTTTTTTATTTTTTTTTCCGTATTGCTGAACCTGTCCTTGCCAGCACCGTCTCCTGACTTTTGTTTTTACTGCACAGGAGGATGGGGAGTGGAAAGGAAGACGGAGGAGTGAGCAGAAAAACAATACAAGAGACGGTACAGGTTAACAACATAACTTTAATGACACTGACATTCATGGGCGACGTTAGCTCAGCAGTACAGCCCGGCTCCGCTATAGTCTACATGCGACGTGTCCTCGGGCGAGACACTTAACCCCCGTGTTGCTCCTGGCGGCTGTGCCGGCAGCATGTGAATGGGTATGAAAGATGAGTGATGGAAAGATGTGTGAAAGTGAGCGGGTCAATGGCAAAACTGTTGTGGAAAGCAGCTTTGAGTGGTCATCAAGACTAGAAAGGTGCTATATGAATACAGACCATTTACCATTCAAGTTTTTTTTATTATTTTTTTTTATTTATAAGACATGGTTGGGAATCTGAACTTCGGAACAAGGGCCTTTCTGCAAGGAGATTGCATGTTCTCCCTGTGTGCGCGTGGGTTTTCTCCGGCTTCCTCCCACAGTCAAAAAACATGCCATATGGGGATTAGGTGAATTGGTCACTCTAAATTGACCGTAGGTGTGAGAGTGAATGGTTGTTTGTCTCTATATGTGGCCCTGAGATGGACTGGCGAACTGTCCAGGGTGTACCCCGCCTATCGCCCAATGCCAGCTGAGATAGGCACAGCACCCCCCGCGACCCTCTGGTGGAGGATAAAGCGGTAGATAATAGATGGATGGGTTGGGAATCTGAGTGGTGAACTGTGCCAATGCCGATCAATATCCACTTGCTAACTTATTCCGTTTGTGCCTCCAGAATGTTAGGAAGGACTATCCCTGTAGGACCCAACTTGGAAGGATCCTCCAAGGAAGGCTTGTTGACTTGGAGAAACGCCACTTGAGCGGTTTGTGGGCGGAGCTTTACTCAGGGCAGACGGGAAAGAGTGGGTTGCAGTGTTTTTTTTTTTTTTCATTGTTTTATGACTATGTACACATGAAGATGTTTTCGAGTGATGGATTCAAGACTCCAAGCAAAATTGCTTCAGTATTCAATTGGATTTTTATGTCAAACCACTTTTCATAAATTTTAAATGATATATGTTACTGAGTGATGAGAGGAGGAAAAACAAGTCTGACATGAAACTGGCTGCAGCTAAACTGGGTTAAGACGGTCACCAGGGAAGGAGGCTGACACTGTAGATGTGAAACTTGCTGTGCTGTGATTGATGGCTCATTATTTAAGTCCATATCGAGTCATAAATGCACATGAGAGAAGTAACGCAATCACCAGGGACCGCATCATTAACGAAGCCAAAGAAATTGGAAGCTCAAAACGAGAATAAAATAAATCCATTCGTTATCTACATTGATCCTTTTTTTAGAGCAGCTGCTTCCAAACTTTGGCAATGATCCAGTCCAATTTCAATTCTGAAAAGTGTCTGCAGCTCTCCGACACCTTAAATCACAGCTGCAATTAGATGTCATTAAATTACCCATAATGATCCACAAATGTAACAACCGCCAATGGAAAATTTAAAATTCATAGACTTTTGTGATTATTTGAAGCATAAATTGTGAAAATCAAATGTTTTTACCTCCTTTAAAGCCCTCCAGGCTGCAGGGGGAACTGGAGCTGGACGAGAGGCTGTTTATCACAGGACCAACATCCAGAGACTGTCAGTCCAGGGTCATCAATTAACCTAACCCCAATTTGCATGTTTGTAGTCTGTGGGAAGAAGCCAGAGTCTCTGAAAGAACTGGAAATGCCCAGTTTCTCCCATGATCAGATAGTAGTTTTTGATCAGGAGAGATGAAGGATGGAGTTTCTGGGATCGGTGGTGAGTTAAGTTGAACAGCTTTTATTGGAAACGGCTCAGATCCGAGGAGAACTTGATGCCAAACACTAGCAACGAGATGTTAACTGTTGGGCCTCTGTCATTCTGCCAGTGAATCTCAGGTAAGGTATATCTTTAGTTTGGAGAGAGGTGTTGGGTCAAGAGGTCTGGTGTCTTACTCTGCTGATGCCTGGAGGACTTCATAGTTGGGTTCAACAAAGCGATGAGGAACACTCTGTAGACAAATGATGGTTGCCAGGGTTACACGGAAGCCTTTGTGATTTGCCAGTTTCAGTTGGTCTGTACCAAGTTCTTGGAGGCCAAATGATACGCTTGTCTTAAAGAAGTCGCCTCCATGTGCTTTTGTGAACTCATCCGACGACGTATTCAGGATAGATTGGATTCGTTCAGACCTGAACTTGGTTCAATTTGCCCATGATCTGATGAGTCAACATGGACGTTAATGCCAGATCTCAATGGGTCTATAAATGACTGATATCTCCACTATGAAGATTCATATTTCTCACCTTAAATGCAACACTACACTCACTAAGATTGGAGGCACATCAAATCTGACTGTGTGCTTCACATTCTCACATTTAGGAGGATTTTAATGTGCCATTCAGTTGAGGCGTCTTTCATATTTAGCAGATGTTCGGAATTAACAAACCCCTACACGGGAATAAAATGGTGAGAAAGGTTTGTTTGATCATTTGTTAGATAAGAGAAAGGAAGAGGTGGTGATGGAGGATCAACTCTGCTCTCTCCTGCATGATGTGGGTGGGCTGATAAATTAACAGGATAAACTGTCACGTAATTACTCATCGGCTTGAAATTCAAAATCCACAATGAGACGCGTCTCCACAGTGACTCGGATTATAAACCGTAGGTGGGTTGCTTAATTACCAGCAGCTTGCTGTGAGAGAAGTGAGCTTTCTCCCTCCAGCGGCAGCAGCATCGTGACAAAACATCAAGGGTTTCAAGCTGAAGCCGAAGCTTTCACGGTTTCCCACAGCACTGTTTTTGACACGGAGTCCCTTTTAGTACCAGTCAGGTCACCTGCCAATGAAGTCTCAACCAAAACGAGTGTGTTGATGCATGTACGATTTCTTTGGAAGCAAAGAAAGGTGCAATTTCGGGTGAAATTTAAAGTTTTCAGAGTAAAGGTAGAGAAATGCTGCTTAAATACAACACGTTGTCCTACATTTCTGGGGTTTATTTTCCAGCCTCTTCAAGCTAAACCTCATAAATACCTTGGTTCCTCCATTGGTAGTAATCTGGAAAACATGGATAACGTATCTCCACGTGGAGCCAACCCTCATTGACGCAGAGCTGCCATCTTGTTACTACATGGTGGCATTTGCATTCAGCATTTTTACCATTCGCCCCATGTGAGCGTGGTGGTATATCACTACCTAGCGTTACTGGGGACACCGTCAGTCTTCTACCACTTACCCAAGGTGGATTTGGAGGTGCTGATTCTTATCCCAGCCGCTTCACACCCAGCTGCGAACCGCTCCAGTGAGAGCTGAAGATCACAGGCCGATGAAGGAAACGCAGACCCAATCCTGAGCTCACCAAACCAGACTCAATCAACGCCCTGGCTGAGTCTAGAACAGAAAAGATTATGAACAGAATTTGGGACAAAGGGCAACCTTGGCGGAGTCCAACTCCCACCAGAAACGGCTCTGACTTACTGCCCGCAATGCGGACCAAGCTCTGACACCGGCCTTACAGGGACCGAATTGCCCTTACCATGAGTTCCGGAAACCCCATACTCCCGGAGCACTCGCCACAGGTGTCCCCGAGGGACATGATCGGACAAACCTTCTCCTAATACACAAAGCACATGTAGACGGGGGTTGGGTTAACTCCCATGCACCCTCCAGGACCCTGCCGATAGTGTAGAGCTGATCCACCGTTCCACGACCAGGGCGAAAACCACACTGTTCCTCCAGAATCCGAGGTTTGACTGTCTGACAAACTCCTCTCCAGGACCCCTGAAAAGATCTCACCTTGCAGGCTGAGGACGTCGTCCAATAAGTCAATTCCCTCCTTGTGCTTCTACACTGGGACAAGGACAGTAGTCCAGTGAACTGAAAGATGTATACATGCAGAAACTTATGAAAAGTTTTAATACACTGCAGTTGAACTCTCTGCTTATTAAACGGCAAAAACTGCATCTTTGGAGCCAAATGTACAGTAAATGCTCTCGTAGCCTAAAAGTCCTCCTACTCTTGTTCACATCTTTTCCTTTGCGACGGTTTAGAATTTGACAAAAGGAGATGGAAATATCTTTGCTCGTCTTGAAAGCGCCTTTGAGATCGTATTTTCTGCTAACTCGTCTCGGGGTTCAGGAGGCAGCAGTGGAGTCGATGGGTCACAATCAGCAGCGGCTGTGAGGAAAACGCTGTGCATTGTTGAATGTCACTTTAAACTCTTCAATATCAGATGAATCCAGGCTGATGGGAGAGATACGGTTGATAGTTTGTGAAACCGCTGCTTACAGGCTGTAGTCACACAAGTGTAAATCATCTTTTCTTCATCTTCTTGAAGACGTGACCCCCAAATTAAATTGAAGTGGGTGATTTGCCACCTTAACATCAGACCGGTAATACGAGGCACTGTGTTGTTACTGCAGCAATTTTCCTCAAATGACGATGGCTGCTGGTTTTCCTGACTGTAGATAACGAGACACTGGCAAAGTGTGTGTTCAAGAGTAGAAAATCTGCTCCATGTTTACGTCAGTGCACAAGCTCTGTGGACCTGAATGATCATGTGATGTGTACAGGACTGGCTAATTGTGACTGAATCAGAATTGTATTAGTAAGCTGTCGGTGAGCATGTCCTGACAAAACCTCCTGGTTTGTGAGACTTGATGAAGAGGTTATTCTGAGAATATAAGTTTTTGCCACTCCCTCGACCAACATTTCCAGTAGTTTGGCTGTTTCCCCTGCTCCAATTCAAATGAACGGTTTGCAGAGGTTGTTGATCAACCCCAGGGTTTAGCCTCAGAGGTTTTGCTATAACCACATGTTTGTCAGAGCTGAAGAAGCCTCTTGGATAATAGCTGAAAACATCTTTAACTAAACGCAAGCAAGTCCAGCTGCCTACAGCTAAATACAGAAGATGACTATGACCTGAACCTGGCAAACAAGAGGCAGAAACACCCATCAACGAGATTCCTTAGTAATTAACTTAAAGGGATATTTCACCGCTGGGAAGATGAAGAAGAGAAAGTGTCTTCTTGGCCGAGAAAGGCAGAAAAATGTATTTTTCGATCATGTACGCGAACGACGACAACTCCCAGAATGCACTGTGCTCGCTGCCCCACAAGCCCACGCCTGCTACAGCCCTAGGCCACGCCCACGGTTTACTGCCGGTATTTCTAGCGTAATACCTGTGGACATCCACATTCCCGTGACCAACTCTTCGGCGAATACAACTTGTAAGATATACTGTGTGCATATAGTGTTAGTAACAAAAAATAAATACTTACCTGACACTCAGACGTCCGTTTCTCCCGGCGGGCGTTGGCTGGCGTTTCCAATTCACTTTAGGGATCCTGAAATATGTCTCCAGGACCCCTCTGTCCATATGCGGCACAAAGCTGGGGTGCTGTGTCGCACACACTGCCGTTTCCTCGGCCGACTCCGCGATTTCCTCGATTAAAAACTGACATCGCTGAAATTCCCCGAAGCACAAGGACTCTGTCTCCGTGTCCATAGGCGCACAGTGTGAGCACTTGCACCCCCAGTCCACCCCAGCTCGAGTCAGCCCGGGATCCTCACTCTCAGGCTGCTGCCGCCGCAGCCTCGGCATCGGCTGCATCCTGTTCTTCCAACGCCCTCGACCGCTCCTCGCTGTACTGAGGCTCGTACAGGTACCCGCGAATATCAGATTCCAGGAGCAAATCGTACAAATCATTTTCTGAAATATCACTTTGAGAACTCCCTTCTGCCATAGTTTTTACTCTGCAGAGCAAGAGCCGGTCAGCGTTACTGATGTCAAAGATGGGGGGACACTGGGTTTACATTCTGGGGATCAGGTATCGTCCCCCTGTGGGTGGGTCTAAGAAATGCGGAAATAGCAGTTGTAGTTTCACCACTGAAACTAATAGAGCTCATTGAAAAACTGCGGGAGGGAAACGCTTTTTTCTAAAAAATACTACTCCTATTCTAGCAATACAAAGCCACATGCAAATCAGTGAAGTATCCCTTTAATGGTGTGATCTAGGCTGCAATGATCGTTCTAATCTCTCGCTTCTAGCTTGTGAAATGCTGTGAATACCGTCTCTGCCTCTGATCACAGCCAATAAGATCTGAAATGACTCTGATCACTGATCTGAGGGAGTTGGATAAGCTTTTAACCTCCGGCTTTGGGGCGGCTTTACAGAGGCAGAGAGGCTAAAAGACCCTTCACAGATAATCACCTTGACGTCCCGCGCTTCTCATCTTTACGTGCTTCGCTCTCTGTTCTGCAGCGAAAAAAAACGCGTGTTAACAAGAACTGAGCACAAACGTCGCGTTTCCCCGTTCTCTACGAGAGCTAATTATACTTGAGGGTGAATTCATGCTGCATCTGCCTCCATTCAAGATAAATGACTATTGAAATCATTTGCCGGGGAAAGGAAAAAAAAAACTAATGCCATTTGAGGTGAAATCTACAAAATAAAATGAAAAAATCACACTCTGGAAAAAAAAACATTTTTTATTTTCATCAAACTTGTGTAATGAAACGACCAGAAAATAGTTAAAACATTCTGGATTTTGTCATTTTTTTAAATCCACTCACTGTGACTGTTATTCACCAAAAAACTGTTTGTACCATCACACTATTATAGCTACACTGAACACTCTTGACGAGAAATAGTACAAATCAAAACCACCAGCAGACTCCTGATATGGATGAAAACTGTGATATGTTAATCCTGCGATTTGTAAAGAAACATCACCTGTTGGATTTCAAACACGATGATAACGATCACTCCCCGACGTTGCTTTCTTTGGAACTGCATGAACATGAGCAGCTTGCCACTTCATCTTTACATAAAGAACACTTTGTATGAAAATTGTATGAAACCTCCTTTTTTTTTTTTCCTTCTTCTACCAAAGACTCAATTTAAGCTTAAACAACTTTTCTCATTAAAATCCCATCAGCGCTTTGGCGTCTCGGAAGAGAAACATTGGTGTATTTGATGAACAGCTGCTGTTGATCCTCTTTCTTTACACATGAGCTGAATTAACACATGGAGGGATTTTGTTTCGTTTTCACTGCTAATATCGGTGTCTTTTCATCGCGCTCGCTCCACACTCTACCTCGCGGATTATCCCGCCGTCTCATTTCGATCACATTGCCGCTGTTTTTTTTTCTATGGAGTCGCAATCCACCTGTCAGACGGAGGCGGATTAGCATTTGAAAAAAAAAAAACACATTAACCATCTCTGCGTGGCGCGAACGAGGTGACAGACTGACTCGCTGTTCCAGAGCCGGTGCTGCTGTCACAGTTAAAAGCTTTAGACGTTCAGAGCGGGAGCTTCCAGCAGGGACCAGAGGAAACTTTGAAGTGGTAGTCAAAAGAAAGAGTGGGTATAATGTGTTTTAAGTGAACCACTTGTGGTTTTGACAATAAAGGAGGACTGATTGAGGCTCCCATATCTCAAAAACTGTCACCTCAGGAAACATTCATGGTCAAATGTAAATGCACAGATCCGCGCTACAGACTATAGGAACCTTGTTGCGCTGTCGTTTTGAACAATGGGAAAGTAACTCCACTCCAAGGTAACAGCACTCCAACAGCGAGGCGGAGTTTCTGTGACGGGAACTTGACAGCTTGAGTTCTTCATGTGGAAAATTTCCGTGACACTTGCATCAGAAAGACGACTATTGATATACTCGAGTGAAGAAATCTGAGCAGCTTTTAAAGCTGCGGTGTGTGACGTTTAAATATAAATGAAAATAACACAGTCATGAGTTGACGCAATACTGATTAACTCGATTAGCTCCATATGGTGGAAGGGAATTCAGGAGTTCATGATTTTAGCTTCTCAGGAACATCCACCCATCCTTGGGCGAGAGGCGGGGTACAACCTGGACAGTTCGCCACTCCATCGCAGGGCCACATATAGAGACAACCAACCATTCACTCACATAAGGTCAATTTAGAGTGACCAATTCACCTAATTCCCCATATCGCATGTTTTTGGACTGTGGGAGAACCCGGAGAAAACCCACGCACACACGGGGACAACATGCAAACTCCTTGCACAAAGGCCCTTGTTCCGAAGTTATTCCAAACGGGGCTCCAAAACCAGGAACTTGGGTCTTCTTGCTGCAAAGGCAAGAGTGCTAACCACTACGCCAACCGTGGGCCCTTTCAAGAGCAGGTTTCTCTCAATATTGATAATGTGTGCTTGGCCAACAGCGCTCCTAAACTGTCGCCTCACTGCAGTTTCAAGTTTCCTGGATGAGGTCTGGAAAAAATAAGGCGATGGTAAAAGACAAACACACAAACCTCACTCTTCATTTGTTGCTGTGTGTGTAACTGGGAAAAGATTTGTACAACTGTAACGATACAGATTATCTACGTGGGGATTCTTCTTGTTGGCTTACGAAGAAAATCTACATTGAAACCTTCTCGCCTGGTTAATTGTTTATGGTCAATTGAATCTCCCTCTGTCCTCAAAACGGATGAGGCAGCTTTGTGAGTGAGAGCTAAATCTATCAACCCTAAGTGAAACTAAAAGCCGTCTGATACGCGCGTGTAATTGCAGTTGGCATATTTTCACTGTTGTGTTTTCTGCTCCAAACTAAAACCCATCACCGTGAAGCCGCTGGAAACAAATACACCAGTTGCTCACAAACGAGTTGCTGCCATGAGCATTGTGGGGGAAATACTGAAAACCATGGTTATTCTTTAACGTTCACTGCAATTCTACTGACACCGCACACTACCGTTCAAAAGTTTGGGCTCACTTAGAAATGTTCTTATTTTTGAAGGAAAAGCACTTTTTTTTTTCAATGAATATAACATTAAATGAATCAGAAATACACTCTATACATTGTTAATGTGGTAAACAACTATTCTAGCTGCAAACATCTGGTTTTCAATGGAATATGTACATAGGTGTATAGAGGCCCATTTCCAGTGTTCTAATGGTACATTGTGTTTGCTAATCGTGTTAGAAGGCTATTGGATGATTAGAAAACCCTTGTGCAATGATGTTAGCACAGCTGTAAACAGTTTTGCTGGATCTAAAAATCATTATTTCTAATCTTGTCAATGTCTTGACTATATTTTCTATTCACTTTGCAACTCTTTTGATGCATAAAAGTGGCATTTAATGGAAAACACAAATTGTATAGGTGACCCCAAACTTTTGAACAGTAGTGTGTGTGTGTGTGTGTATATATCAGCTCCAGTGGATCAGTTGAATGGGTAAGTGATCATGTGAAAGGTGGACAAAGTCAAATTCGATATATTCCAACCACAACAGTGTAGCGATGCATTTTCTTCCTGCCTGTACACCATGAAAATACTGACACCTGCACAATATCTTTCAATATGACCAAAATTAATCAGATTATTACAAATACATTAATCCAGAATTTACAATGTCCAATATGTACACACAAAACAAAAACACTTGACACCTTGAAGTCCAACACTGCTGCCCGTTTGCATCAGTGTTCACAATGTAGAGAAAAGTGAGGAGATCTGAACTGTTCGTTTTTTTTTTTGCCTCCACATGCTGCAGAGCCACTTCTCTGAATCCAGCGTCCGAGTGCAGTGTGACGTCCTGAGGCGTTGGCAGGACAAAAAGCCCGTCTGCTCCCTAAACCCCCACCAGGTCCCGACAAACTCGCTTTACGCTTTAGATAAAATACTCCTTTTGGTGTTCACTGGACGTGTTCTGACACGAGTCAGTCTGGTTGCTGAAAGGAAAATCTGGGCTGTCCTCCCGTTTCACTCCCTTCGCTTCCCGATTCCGGTACGTGTCTTTCCGTCGGTAGATGAATCTGGCGGCGATCATTAGGCCGGCCACGACCACAAAGATCACCACGGCGATTACACCTGCAAAGTCGGGGACATTTTGAAACGTGAATACGTTGACGGCTAGGTTTTCAATTTCAATATGCACAAAGAAGTGTCTTCCTCTGTGGTCAATTAAGCATAATACGAGACCTAGTGGAAGTAGACATATTATAGCCTATTTCTCCAAGTGAACCTAGTTCCCTGGTGTCCTCATGAACATGTCTGTGACATGCTTTGGTCAAAACACCTTAAGGATGAAGCACCACAGCAGTTCAATCACTCTGCCAAAACAGCCCTGTTCAGAACGCTCGCTTTTGAGTGCCTGTCCCTTTAAATATGCAAATGAGACACAGGAAACTACGTCAGCGTCACTGAGGCTAACGGCAGCTAACAACAGTTAGCATTTGCCGCCGACTCTAGCCGGGCACATTGCCGTCATATATAAAATATAAATCCTCTGAGGCTGGAAGTTTGTGTAGAACTCTGTGCTGCACTGTGCAGACAAGAATAGAACACTTCACCGACTTCCGCTCTTCCGGATACTATTGCCCTCATCTGCACTCTCGCGTTTTTTAGGGACAATGCGGAGCTCCACGAGACAACAATTCCAGGAATGTCTCATTGTGACGTACAAATTAGTGCGTAAGTAAACATCGCGTGTTATCTCCTGTACTTAGACTGAGTCGTCTTTTTTCACACTTTGCCGACTCATAGGGCCTCCAGAGTCCCAAATATAAATATTGAAATTATTAAAAAGCTGATTTTGCATAATTCCCCTTTAATCTTACATCCAGCACCTTCCATATGACTGTTTGACACTTCATTATTTGCTCACAGAAATACAGCTGACACGTTTGACTCTCACCACCAAAGAAAAGGTGACTCTCTTTGTGTAGAACTCTGTGCTGCACTGTGCAGCCAAGAATAGAACACTTTGCAGACTTCCCCTCTTCCGGATACTATCGCCCTCGTCTGCACTCTCACGTTTTTTAGGGACAAAGCGGAGCTTCACGAGACAACAATTCCAGGAATGTCTCATTGTGACGTAGCAATGAGTGCGGAAGTCAACATTGCATGTTTTATCTCCTGTACTTAGACTGAGGAGGACCACAAAAACATGACCGAGTCATCTTTTTTCACACTTTACCGACTCATAGGGCCTCCAGAATCCCAAATATAAGTATTAACATGATTAAAAAAGTTGATTTTGCACATGTCACCTATAATAAATGCATTTATACTCTCAAAATGCCTCTAATCAAACATTTTTTAAGATAACAGCAGAATCGGCAAGTCATTCCTGCAAAGGTTTAATTAATTGTACGCACTCAGACAAGGCAAGGCCAGTTTAATGGATGGATTTTTAAAAGGCTTTTCTCAGGGTTTCACCTTTTTTTTTTTTTTTCTATCTACATTATAGATTGAAACTTAAGGTCTTCACTTTGAATCAATCTGCCGCAGCTGAGTAACAAAGTTTTAAATGAGTTCTAAATGGACTCTCGCGCAGCACACGCACACACACACAATTTACTCTTCCTCAGAGCTCCGCGTCTCGTCTGTCCACGACTTTATTCAACTGAACAAAGACGGCGTCTGGTCTGTGCGAAAAGTAAATTAACAACACAAGTGTCACTCATACACAGCCCACAGTCTGTCTGGATCTAATATAATAGAAGGAAGAAGGTGAAGAGATCCAGCATTTTCCTACGAAAGCAGCATTAATTTTAATCGATGCAATTAATAGACTTTGCGATTAAACTGATGAAAACGTTCCTCTGTGTGTTTTGTCCTTGTGTGACACACACACACACACAAACAAAATTAGCACTCACACAGTTTCCTTTTACAAGCACAATGAAACATGGGTGAAATGGTTCAGTACCTCCAATCAGAGCCGAGTCGGTCCTGATGGCATTTACTAAAGGTTGACCTGAACCCACTGAACCAGACTGGTCTACAGAAAGAGAGAGAGAAAACGGTGGGAAAAAGAGTGAATAAGGGAAAAAAATGTGTGATTTAGAAAGAAGGTAGGAAGAAAGCAAAACAGAAAAAGAGGCAGAGTAAATCCAGGGACAAGACGAGAAAATTTATTCAGAGCAGATAAAGAATTATTAAAGTGACTCTAATAAAGAATCATTTTCATGCAGCTTTGGATTAAAACTCCGCAGCAGAAAGACCAATAAGTGTTAAAGGCGCCGTATGTAAGAATGTGGCCAAAAACGGTTACTACATTCAAATTCAAAATACCGAGGTCTTTTAGGTTTTCGTTTTCTGACGTAACTGGCAACCCGTGGTTGCTTGGCAGCTGAGACTCTACTGACTGCAATGATTGGTAGACGGCGGCAGGTGGCGCCACATGCCAAAACATGATTTGCAGTCTGCAAATATTTTGTCTGTACTGTTGTTGTTGGTGAGTTCAGTTTGTTATATGAACATTATTCCTGAGTCTCTGTGACATATTAGGAGTTTACGACCAGTTGTTTTGGATTTATTACATAATGCACCTTTAACTCATTAAACTTTAAACTCAATGTTTGTGAAATGCTGTATTTTTCAAATTAAAATGTCAATATATTAATGATAATAATCCTCAGATTTGAGCCTGGACTGGCTCAAATATTGATATTATACTATATAATACTGATATTTTAGTTTCCAAACCAGCATTGTGTACTTGTGTGAAATGGACTAAGAATAAACACCGGTGTCATTTCAGTGCAACAAAATGTGATTTATTAGGTCACATTTTTATTTTGTAGAAACTCTTTGGCACATGAATAAGAAATAAGCTGCAGTGGCTTCGTTCTCAGCTCTACAGGGAGTGGGGAAGAGCTTTACTGCTGCTGGTTGAAGTCTTGTTGAGGGATTTTTGGCAGAGAAGAAAAAAAGCCAAATTTTCTTCGTCATTTGTCACTTCAAGGCTAGATTTTAAACGTGTGCAAAACATCAATCTTTACTCTTTTTTTTTTTTTTTTGAGTTTAAAAACACTCCTCCCGCGTCTTACCTGACAGGTGGCGGTTGTTCTCGGCCGCGTCGGCGTTGGCCGAGGCTGCAGTACCGCAGCTGGACCGGACTAAAGGTCCAGTGATCGCAACTGGGCTGGTGTCCGGGTGTAGCAGAGCGGCTTTCAGCGGGCTGATGGAGTTGAAACGGACGACTGAGAGACAGCCGGCGAAACCCAGAGACGCCAGCCGGGCCAGGTCTGGATCCAAGTCGGAGTCTGAAGGACAAAAGAGGGAAATGAACGCATGGGTGACTTCAAAGGTTGCTGAGGTTTTCACTTTTGTATGAAATACATTGAGGTCTAACGTTGACGTTGTGAGGTATTTTTGACTCCGCCAGGAGGTATATACGTGTTCGCCTAAGTTTGTTTGTCCGTTAGCAACATAACCGGAGCAGTCGCAGACGGATTTGGAGGACATTTTCAGGTATTGTCCGCAATGGGACCAGGAACAAGTGATTACATTTCGGGCGTGATTCTTAGACGCTATCGCTATTTTGTGGGGGGCCGAGTTGCGTTGGCGGAAGGTCTGCGCTCTCCAAGTGCTTGTAGTTTTAATTGTGCTATATCTAAGATCCAAGAAGTTTTGGAGGGATGTTGAATCCCATTTTTTTTATGTTTCCAACTCTGTCTACTCACTTACCCTTAAAGGCGCCATATGTAAGAATGTGGCCAAAAACGGTTACTACACTAAAATTCCAAAAATACCGAGGTCTTTTAGGTTTTGTTTTCTCTGTCATTGTAGCTCAATCGTAACTGGCAACCCGCGGTTGCTCGGCAAGTGAGACTCTACTGACCGCAATGATTGGTAGACGGCGGTAGGTGGCGCCACCTACTGCCATAAACGTGATTTTCAGTCTGCAAAATGTTTTTTTTAATGCAAATATTTTGTCTGTACTGTTGTTGTTGGTGAGGTCAGTTTGTTATATGAACATTATTCCTGAGTCTCTCTGAGGATTTTATGGCCAGTTGCTTTAGATTTATTACATAATGCACCTTATTTGCTACTATGTTAACCCAGAAGATGACACTCTTGAACACCAAAAAGGTAATACCTTACTGAGTCATTGTGAAAAGTTTTATTATAGCATTATTATGATTTAGTTGTACTTTATTTAATACCTCTAATTTAGCCTCGTCCGCTCACATGACGACTCTGTAGTTTTAACTGCACGCGTTTGCGTGACGGTGACAGCAGCAGGAAAACGTTCTGTGAGCTCCTCTAAGCTGAAACCCCTCATCACTCCATCACCTCTCTCCCTCCTCCTCCTCCTCACTGTCTCTCTGTATTCCTTCCGGGTCCATTAGTCAGGCTGACGGATGATCACTTTGGCAGAAAGCGACAGAAAAATCCACTTTCTTGCTGCTTTTTTTTTTTCTTTTCTGATCCTGATCTGACTCTTTGCTGCTCCTGTTGACAAAGGGAGGAGGAGGAGGAGGAGGAGGAGGAGGAGGAGGACGCCACACGTGCTGACGTGACACGACTGAGCCCAGCTAAAGTGAATTATTCTGTATATGAAAGACAGATTTCCTGCCTCCTGAAAACGAGGCCTGGTTCACGCTGGATTTGTGTGGCGAGTGCGTTGTCAGATGTGCGTCTATTTTTGAGTTCAGGCATCTTTTCATGCGTGGGTTCCCAGCCCCAAAAATAATGACAGTTTTATGTCCTCACGCTGGCAGAATGTCTACATCATTCATCATCAACAGATTCTTTGACACCGCACTGTAGTTTTTAACGTCAATATTATACGTTCTTTATTTAATTTAAAGGGACACTGTGTAGTATTTATGGGTTTATATAACCCAAAATCCACTTTTTTATACATATTATGTGCTCCTGCATTGTCTAGTCGCTGTATAATAGTTTTTGTTTCATTTTCGTAGTGTTTCAAAAAGTCATGTAAAATAACATGGACGCAGGCCGCGGTTGCATAGCCACTGTTAGCAGCGAGTCGCCATGTTTCTATGGGAGCCTGTAAGGACAAACGCGAGAGAACAAATCAAGTGTCTCTTTACTTGTAGTGGAAGTCCCGCCTCCTCTCTCTCCGCTTCGTCTGCTACGGCCGTGGTAGCTCCGCCCTCTCCCTCACCTCACAAACCTCATCTGCTGACACGGAGAAAGACGACGAGGACGACATTTGACCGGCTGAGGATACCGTAGCGCTCAGGGTAGGGAGGGGGTGAGCAGAGGAGCAGTTCTTTGTTGTAAGTTTAAGCCTCTCCTCTAGATGGCACTATAAACTACTTACTTCACCTTTAAGCAGCTGTGCAGATTAGCGTAAACACAAATCGCATGACAATGAAGTCGTAATCACATTGGTTACACTAGCGTTCAAAAGTTTGGGGTCACCTATGCAATTTTTTTTTGTGTTTTTCATTAAAAGTCAGACTTTTATTCATCAAAAGAGTTGCAAAACGAATAGAAAATATAGTCGAGACATTGACAAAAATGTCTTTTCAAGAGTTTTCTAATCGTCCAATAGCCTTCTAACGCGATTAGCAAACACAATGTACCATTAGAACACTGGAAATGGGCCTCTATACACCTATGTACATATTCCATTCAAAACCAGACGTTTGCAGCTAGAATAGTCGTTTACCACATTAACAATGTATAGAGTGTATTTCTGATTCATTCATTTGCAAAAAATTAGCTTTTTCTTCAAAAAATAAGGACATTTCTAAGCCTGGTCGTGTATATCCGTCAAATTCTGTGGTCATTGGCTTTGGATGGGAAGGATGTGACTGTTAGTCTTGTATATTACAATAAAACCATGAATAACGTGGTACACCAATGAAATATGAACGTCCGAGTGTAAATGAGCACTGACGGACACTTGTGATGACAGCCAGTGTTAAAAAGCTGTGACTCTCTCTTTCTCTCTCAGCCCCTGACGCTTTAACAGCTTATATATCAGTCGGTCTCTGATGGATCCACTCTGAGGGAACATGAATAAGTCATGACACGACGGTGCGGTTTACGCGTCTCCACCCAGAGTCTCTTCATAACCGCTCGCCTCTAAATGAATCAAGCAGACGGTTAAAAAAAACGGCGCAACTTCTGTTCAGACCTGTAAAAGTGACGAGACGGAGCAGGTGGAGTTTTACAGGTGGACGGTTTTTGGACAAACTGGAATACTGCAACAAGTCCATTGTGGAGACTGGACCTGGTATCATACTGTAGGGTCTAAAACATTAAAGCAATATGATGGTAGACCCTGTTGTGAAAGCGTTTTTTGTCATTCTAGTGACATTTTCAGGGCTGAATAGAACAGAAATGCAATCTCCGAGACTTGATTTTAATGGGGAATCAATTAAGGCTCATTTTATATCATCATATCTTACATATGATCACATCTTCCTCTTCAATAATCAAAGGGTCTCACAAAACATCATGTGTTCAGATCCAAGACGCCTGTAGGTAGGAATGTGAACCGGGTAAATCTGATCTGTAATGAATCAGATTTGAAGATCCAACAGCAACAGAAATTATCATTTTTTCACACAAACCGGTTAGCGATAGTGAATTTGTCTTCTGCATTTAACTAGAGCTGCAACTAAGGATTATTTTGATAATCCATTGAATAGTTTTGTCAAAATAATGTTGAAATGACGATGTTCTTGAATGTCTTATTTTGTCCACAAACCAAAACTACTCAGTTTTAATGATTTCTTTGTTACGTGGAGCAAAGAAACGAAGAAAATATTCACATTTAAGAAGTTAAAACAATCAGAAATCCTGTTTTAAAAGCTTCAAACTGATTATCAAAGTAGTTGAGTGGAGTCCGCCTGCACCGCTGATACAGTTCCATGTTTACATCTCCACTCAGCCACACTTAATATTCACTATAAGAGTGATTTGATTTTCATCTTTAAACACTAAGAGCCTTCGCCTGCCTTTTTTATTTCACTAGACTTTCATCATAAAGCGCGGAGTCGTCCCAGAGTTGGTCTTGGCGCGGTGATTTAAATGTGAGTGCTCTCTAAGTAAAAACAAAACCACTCACTCCGTCACTTACCGTGCACTCTGCCCAACACCAGGGACTTGATGGCGTTGAATTCCTCGTCAGACGTCAGGTTGAAGTCTTCTCTGGCGTTTTGGTCAATCTGAGACAAAAAGGGGACATTTATGTTAGTGACAGTGCAGCGAATGCTAAAAGTCACTCAGCTTTGTTTTTCCTTCTCTGTTCTCGTTCATCTTTCATGGCCTTGTGTGTGTGAATGAATGTGTTTGTCGTGTGTTGATGTTTGTACTACACCTACCGTTCAAAAGTTTGGGGTCACTTAGAAATGTCCTTATTTTTGAAGGAAAAGCACTTTTTTGAATATGAATATAACATTAACTGAATCAGAAATACAACTATTCTAGCTGCAAACGTCTGTTTTTTTATGGAATATGTACATAGGTGTATAGAGGCCCATTTCCAGTGTTCTAATACATACATTGTGTTTGCTAATGACGTTAGAAGGCTATTGGATGATTAGAAAACCCTTGTGCAATGATGTTAGCACAGCTGAAAACACTTTTGCTGGTTCTTTATTTTGAATAAAAATCATTATTTCTAATCTTGTCAATCTCTTGACTATATTTTCTATACATTTTGCAACTCTTTTGATGAATAAAAGTGACTTTTAATGGAAAACACAACAAAAATTGTAAAGGTGACCCCAAACAATAGCAGATTTTTCTACAAAAGATGTTAGAAATAATGAAATGAAACCATTACACTTGAGCAGCGTTGTAACACTTGTACATAAGTACAGTACCAAAGTATTTTGTACTTTGTTACATACAAACGTATCTGTACTTTACTTGATGTGTTTTTCTAGCAACTTTTACTCCACTACATTTCCTCTAACTCTCTGTTACGACCAAATAAAATAATAAGAAGAGTTGGCCATGGTCTTATTTATATACACTCTTAGAAATAAGGGTTCTTCTACAAGGGCTGAGGTTCTGCGTGGAACCATTTGCTTCTGATAAACCCTTTCCCTGAATAAAGGGTTTTTCAAGGGTTCTTGCTAACACTAATGGTTCCAGTAAGAACCAGTTTAATCCAGAGAACCCTTTAAAACCCCTTTCCTGAATAAAGGGTTTTAAAAGGGTTCCAGGTAGAACCTTTTTATAAAGGTTCTACCTGGAACCAAAAATGGTTCTGCTATAAGGACAAGCCGAAGAACCTTATATGGTTCTACTGAGCACTTTTATTTCTAAGAGTGGAGAGCTTCTTATCATAGTTTTGCCATTCACACGCTGCTGCAACATGGGGTTAAGTGTCTTTCTCAGAGCCAGGAATTGAACCCACAACCTTCCAGCTCATTCCTAACTCCTCACTTTAAATTACTTCTGATAATAATAATAATGCATTATATTTAAGGCGCCTTTCAAGACACTCAAGGTCGCCGTACAACAACAAAAAAAACAAAAACAAAAAAAAAATATTGATATTTATAATTTATAATGATATTTAAGTACAGTAAAAGTCATAAACTTTAAGACTTTTACTTAAGTAATAATATAAAAAAGTGACTTCCTGGTAAGATTCTTGTACTTTTACTCAAGTATCCCTTTTAGGTCATTTATACTATATAGACTGCACTCAAGTACAGTACTGTACTACGTACTTGAAATCAATTCAATATTTGATACTGATGAAGTCAAACCCATGACAAAACTGTGGATGTTGCAGAAATATGGCGCCGAACTGCAGGCAAAGTTGATTTATTTCGGTGATTTGTGTGGATATTATGACCTGAAGAGAGACCCTGGCTTCTCTGATAAAGGCGCAGAAGCAGCAGCAGAGGACACGCGGTGGTGCATCGGTCGCCCAGAGTGAGTCATTTTTCAGTGGGACACCTGCTCTGGGGAGACGGAGGATGTGATTCTGTCCAGTTTTCGGAGGCTCGCCTCCACCGCTGGTCATCAGGAACCCGCTCGACGAAGCTCTCGTCGAGGGTTTTTTCCGCTCACGTCCCCGGAGTTTTGTTGCTAATGATATAATGATTCAAGGTGATGGAAAGTGACAAGAAGAGATGCAGCTCATATGTCACCGCAGCTCGGAAACGCAGTGACTCAGGAGGAGGAGGAGGAGGAGGAGGCAGCGACCATTTGAGACGAGGTCACCTTGTATTTAATTTCACCGTGTAGATAATTATGCAGACGCTCAAGCTGCTGGCTCCTGGTTTTCCGTGAAGTTTGAACCTCATTCGTCATCTGAGGCTGTTAACAAGATAAGTTTCAGTCGATCCAGATTATGATTAAGACACAACATATTTCACGTGCAGCGGTTGGTTTTTAATGTGCGGTTTGTCCCCGCCCGCCCTGCCGTAGCTCTGCTGTCATCAGCCGAGCTTAATTATAGCTGAGAGGGAAGCGCGCAAGAGCTACGGAGAGGCGCGACGCTCTTTTCCCGCTCGATCATCAGTTCCACTGTTCTAACATTTTAATGTTCACGATCTGTGGTGACAGCAGGCGGCTCATTATCTCAAAGAGTGAGAAAACAAGTCATTTTAAAAGTCACGCTCCCGAAACTGTCACTTTTTTTATGGTGATTTTTTACACAAAAGCTGAACAAAAGTTTTGGTTTCTTTTCAATTGATTTTTAATCCTGGTCAGAATTTGCAAAAGATTTCACTACTTTTTTCTGCGGTTTAGTGTAACCCCTTATATTATTCTGAATAGATGTTGGCCGGACATTTCCAGGAGATACAACAGATATTCTTTTGTACATTTTAAAAGGAGACACATTATACCATATTTTGAACCTAGTTCCCTGGTGTCCTAATGAACATGTCTGTGACATGCTTTGGTCAAAACACCTTAAGGATGAAGCACCACAGCAGTTCAATCACTCTGCCAAAACAGCCCTGTTCAGAACGCTCGCTTTTGAGTGCCTGTCTCTTTAAATATGCAAATGAGACACAGGAAACTACGTCAGCGTCACTGAGGCTCCGGCAGCTAACGGCAGTTAGCATTTGGAAAAGCCATAATTTGCCGGCACATTACCGTCGTGTATATAATATGCATCCACTGAACATGTAAATCCTCTGAGGCTGGAAGTTTGTGTAGAACTCTGTGCTGAAGAAGTTCATTTTGCCTAGTGTCTCTTTTTTAAAATGATTCACCGAGGGTTGGCAAAACATTTGGAAACTGTCTAGGCAAATTTAAAGATGATGTGCCTGTCTCTTTAAATATGCAAATGAGGCACAGGAAACTACGTCAGCGTCACTGAGGCTCCGGCAGCTAACAGCAGTTAGCATTTGGAAAAGCCATCACTTGCCGACTCTAGCCGGCACATTGCCGTCATATATAAAATGTAAATCCTCTGAGGCTGGAAGTTTGTGTAGAACTCTGTGCTGCACGGAAGTCGACATCTCCTGTACGTGGACTGAGGCGGACCACAAAAACATGACTGAGTCATAATTTTTCACACTTTGCTGACTCATAGGGCCTCCAGAGTCCCAAAATATAAGTATTAAAAAGTTGATTTAGGATAATGTCTCCTTTAAGTACGAGGCTAGGGAGAAAAATGTTAGGTAACGCTAACATTTTGACCCACACTGTGGGTCCCGATCCGTCTCCACAGAGTGATTTGTGTTACCTGCACAGACACAGAGTCGCTCAGTCTCCTGATGGTCACGGTGTGTAGTTGTCCGTTGGCCAGACTCCTCACTTTGCTCCTCAACACTTCTGGCTCTCTGCTGCCGTCCAATTTGTATCTCACCTCCAGCTTATCTTCACACACAAAAACACAAAGACACACAAGGTTATTTACGCTCCCCCCATGACAAACATCTGGGCTTTTTCTAATCTTACAAGTTGGATGAGTTGTGGTGAGTCCAAGGTAAGAGCGCCAGGTTTGAAGAGGATTAGGATTTATGACTTTAACTCTCTGGACTTTATTAGATGTTAACCCTTAGATCACAGCATTTCGGTTGCTTCTTTTTCCACCCATTAAAAAGTACAGTATATACAGAGGCTATAAGAATGTGCAATATAGTGTCCTATGTCCTTTTTTTGTGAAATTTGGAAACAAACAAAATTTGATGAACAAAAAGAAAAGAAAAACACTCTGTTTTGTGACTTGTATCCCAATAAATGTGATATAAAATGAATCATAACTTTGACTCGACAACACTTAAGACAAAAAAACGGCATTTCCTGGACTTTTAAAAAATGGATAAAGTACATTAAAGTATTGAAGTATAGAAAGAAATGACATTTACAAAATGTCATTCGCGGTCTCTGTAATCGTATTCCTTCGCTTATTTCAGATGTTTTTGCCGTCACAAAAAAACAACCGGTGAATGAAAAGCTCTCTCTGATTCAATTAGACACTGATTATTGAAGAAAATGTACCTTTTTTTTTTTTTTCAACCGGATAACTCCACACTCACACAGCACATGCACTTAATGCCGTCCATCCACATTAATAGCAAACAGCAAAGTGCCTTCTGAAAATGTTTTGTATTAAACCGTTTTTCTTGCAGTACTTGGAACAAAAAGTGCTTCGTTAATGAAAGTAGATTGTTCTGAAGAAGCCCACCGACCTCGTTATGTTTCAAAACTTTATAAAAACATCAGTTTTCCACTCTTTTAGTCGGCAGACTTTTCTCCACCTCCTCACTCTCTCTTTGAACCATTTGACCCAGCCGGACGAATTAAATGCCAGCAGAGGCTGACGGGTCAGATCCAGCGAGAGGAAAAGATCTGACAGACCCTGATGGATCTGCAGAGGAGAACGCATGAGGAGGAATGAGAGGAAGGCGGGGAAAAGACCAGGTCAATATCACGGGAAGATGACATAAACGAGGAGGGCAGGAGATGTGAGAAGGTGTTTGGAAACCGTTAAGGGAGGAAGAGGAAAAAGTAAAAATCTTGGGATTTTCTTTTTCTTCTCACGCACTAAAAGTGGAAAATTGGAAAGTAATCCTCTTTTTTTTTTTTTTTTTTTTTTTTTTTTCTCATCCAGGATAATTATAGGCCACATGTTGCTCCTTGTCTGCAAAAAGGTAAAAAAAATGCTGAGCTGGTGCAAATAAATGGAAATAAGTGGAAATAAAACAGAGCTGTACTTTGTGGCTGTTTAGAAGCTGACAAAACACACACACTAAAATAATAACACATAAATAAACACTTTTTAAGCAAATGAGGAATATAATTAAAAAGGAAGATGATGATGATAATCAGGCATATGAAATGTGCTAAAGGTAAAAGGAAACACGAGGCAGAATTTGGAGGGAAACGAGAAGGAGGATGAAAATGATATTTTCAGTTAAAGCAGCAGTGCGTAACTTAATGTATATCAAAAAAAAAAAGACTATCAGCGAGACATGACTCACAGGAGAAGTGAGAAAAGTTCAGAAGTGGACTCTAAACGGCTAAAACAAAACTTCTTGGCCACTGTGTCCAATACACACAAACGCTCCCTCTGTCGGGTCTGATAGTTTTGCTTCGCAACAGACGAAGGATTTGGAAGTTAATCGGAAAAGATGTATTTGAAGGTTTTTCTGAAAGTGTAACATTTATGAGGGTTCATTGGCTGAAACGGAACAGTGTGCTTGTATCGGCAATTTAGTTTTTGTCGCCTTTTTCGCAAGTCTTTTCAATAGACTTTAGCAAAGGTCTCGCTTTATGGAGCCGTGACAAACGTCCTGTTTACGTCCTGAAATGGAGGCAGACTGTGCAAACGCAGACTAGCTCCTCCCACATAAAACACTTATAAACCAACGAAAAAGAGAGATTGCAGATGACAACAAACTTTTTTTTTAAGAACGAGCCACACACACACAACTTCCTGTAGATGTCGTTCATTTGAACTTGTGTCTTTTAGTTAAAGCGGAACTAGACCGGAAGTTCCTATTAACGCTGTTTTTTAGTGTGTATCTGCATCATTACATTGTTTATGAAGCCCTGACAGTTCGAAACAAACAGTTCAGCGACTGCTGAGAACGTTGTGTTTTATTGTAATCTCGGGGCTCAACGAGATCTCTGAAAATCCCGTAATAGTTACGTAAACAGCGGTTCTCCTGAACAATAGATCGTCCTGCTCCGGGCACTAGTCCGGGCACATCCGGTTGCGTACATTGTACCGCAGAAGAAGAATAATGTCCGTTAAAGTCATAAAAGGGACTGCGGCGGGGAGTCGTGAAGAAGCTATTTTTAAACACTGTTAAAACAATGTTTTGATAATGAGTAGCAGTGCATCCACCGTTCCAGAGGGGGGAGCTGCGCTTCTGAGAACGGATGTGCTGGATAGTACTGGCCAATCACAAGACTCTGTCTTCTGGGGGTGAAAGTTCACTCTGAAATCTCGCAGCAGAAAAACACCGTCAGAAAAGAGGATTTCTATCGGCTCGTTTACAGCAACTAGGAGGTTTTTGACCATAAAAACAAGTTAATATATGTAAGTAGACCTCCATAACTAACATATATGTGCAACAGGACCACTCTATGTCACCTTTAAAAGACGGAGAACTCCTTCAAAATAAAAGCCTGGCGTCCTCCTCACCGTGCTTGTTAATGAGCAGGGCCATGTACTCCCTGTAGTAGGAGCTGATGTAGAGCAGCAGAGCCGGACTCTGGTTGGTCCTGAAGCTCAGGGAGACGTTCTCTCCTCTCAGTGTCATGTCGGAGTAGATGGAGGACGGCAGAGCGCTGCTGTTCCTCATTAACTCGTACGGCTCCTTGAAGGTGAAGCTGACAGACGTGGCTGACTTGAAAGCTGCCGACACTTCTACAGTTAGAGAGAGAGAGAGAGAGAAGCTCGTTACAGCAGGAAAAGGAAAAGATGAGATGTTCTTTAGAAACCAGGATCTCCACGGCAACACATTCTGTTTAAATTTTTTTACGACTGCAAGAGTGCAGAATGGAAGGATTCTTGACAATTTAGAGTGAGAATCTTTATCCTGTAAAGGCCTGACCTCCCTGTGCTTCCTCAGTGGAGTGTGATTTTAGCTGCATCAGCATCCTCCGTGGCTTATTAGAAAATGGTTAATTTCATTTTTTTTTTTTTTTAAATCCATTCCAGTCCCGTTGTCGACTGGAAGTTGCCGATTCTATGTCGACTAATCCAGGAACTTTCTGCATATTTTGAACAGGTCAAGGAGTCATTTCCAAGAAATACACTGTGTGTCTGAATGAATCACGACTTAAAGGTGCATTATGTAATAAAAAAAAAAAAAAGCAACTGGCCATAAAATCCTCCTAATATGTCACAGAGACTCAGGAATAATGTTCATATAACAAACTGAACTCACCAACAACAACAGTACAGACAAAATATTTGCATACAATTTTTTTTTGCAGACTGCAAATCATGTTTATTTTTTGAAATCATGTTTTTGGCGCCACCTACCGCCGTCTACCAATCATTGCAGTCAGTGGAGTCTCAGCTGCCGAGCAACCACGGGGTTGCCAGTTGTCAGAAAACGAAACCTAAAAGACCTCGGTATTTTGAATTTGAATGTAGTAACTGTTTTTGGCCACATTCTTACATATGGCGCCTTTAAAATCCCTGCACGTCTTGTTGAAAACACACACGTGTAAAAGCCTGAGGAAAATAAAGTGACTCATCTGAAGGTCTCATCCTGGTTTTTCTGAGAATGATGATGACTGAACCGTACTTTCTTTTCATTTATATGACATCTGTAATAATAAAACAATAATGAATGTCAGACAAAAGTACATATTTTAACACTTTTTGGACTTTTTAAATCAAGTATTTTCCTGTCGTTTATCAATTAAGCTTCACTTTACTGAGGGATTTCTAAGAAAGACAAAACATCGACTGTTTCCCCTGCGCGAAAATCTTTTTATTTTACTTTTCTCTCTCTTGCAGAACAGGTGATCAACATCAACAGGAAGAGAACAGTAGATAAAGTCCGAATTCATAGACTATATTATGTCCATGAACTTTCCTCATTGTTTCAATATCACAAGAAACCACTTGTGACGCGTTGACGTCGATAAAGTTTGATCTTCACGACTAATATTGCTAATAAAACTTCAGTCGTTGAACCCAAATATAAAGGTAACGTCAAACAAGTAAAGGTTTGAACAAAGTAAATATATGCAAACATGAACCCTTTAGCTGAATACTGTGTGATGAGGGTTCAGTGCAGTAAAACACTTTAAAGGTTAAGTTTTAAAGGTCTTAATAATTGCAGTAAAACAACAGAATAGAACGCACCCACACGCGAGGAGGCTCTGAATAACGTCTCCTTATCTCGGCTTGTTTTTTTTTTTTTCATCCTTTGTCATTTTTTTGTGAGATGCCAACCTACGCAGACTCCTGTAAAAAAATAATACATGATGTGCAGATTTTTACCAACAATGACCTGATTTTGACTGTTTTCCTTCTCCTAATAAACATCAGTGTCTGTACAAGACTGGTGGAAGACGTTTTGTCGTTTTTATTTTATTTATTTAGACAGGTTTTAAGATGAATGTTTTTGTTTTTTTGTATTGCTGGGTAGTTAAGAGATTAATAGAAGTGTTTATTTTGGTCTAAAGAGAAGTTTTATATGAGTAATGTTCAACATTTTCCAAAAGGTTAAAGGCGCCATATGTAAAAATCTGACTGCAATGGTTGGTAGTCGGCGGTAGGTGGCAGCACATGGCAAAACGTGATTACAAAAGATAAACATGATTTGCAGACTGCAAAATATTTTTTTTAATGCAAATATTTTGATTGTGCTGTTGTTGTTGGTGAGTTCAGTTTGTTATATGAACATTTTCCTGAGTCTCTGTGACATATTAGGAGGATTTTATGGCCAGTTGCTTTAGATTTATTACATAATGCATCTTTAAACCAAACCGTGAGTCAAAAACAGATGTTCGAATGTGGGTTTGAAGAACAGTTACACCCCTGTGGGGTGGAGGGACGCCTGTGGCTACATGTTGTAAAGCGGATTGACAGATTTGACAGGTCATAAGGTGAAGAGGATGAGGCCAGAGGGGCAGCACCAAAAAAAAGACCTTTTATCAAATCTTCAAACTTCTCTGACAGGTGATTCCAAAGTCGGTCCTGAAGGTGCGAAGCGATAAAGTCTAAGCTCCTGAAAGCAATCAAACTCTCCTCTGCTTCACTTCTGCCGCGTAAAAACAACGACTGAAAACCAAACTAATCTCGATGTGAATTCGTATAATTGGAGAACATGTGGACGGAACCTGTTTGACAGAAGACTCCCGTGTAGGCCGACTGGCCACAGTCGCAGTGGAAGCCGTTGGCTCTCTCCACACAGCGGCCCCGGTTCTGGCAGAGCGAGCCGTAGCTGCTGCAGTGACCGGGGCAGCCGGGTCGCACCCCGGGCGTGATCTTGGCCCTCTCCTCCAGGTCCAGGGTGACGCCGTTCAGCTGCAGAGAGCGAATGCAGCCTCTGAAGCCCTTCTGCCTGGACGCAGTGCCTCCTGTAGACCACGGGGGAAAAGAGCATGGTGTTTATTCCTTTTTAATTCATACTTCTATGCAAAAGTGTTTTGCCTAGAAACTGGAAAAATCATTGAAGAAGCTGAAAACATCTGACAACTCGTCTTTAATGATAAAAAAAACAAACTGATTAATTGATGATAAAATGAGTGAGTGAAACTATCTTTGAAATAACACATGCTCACACTGATACCTTTATTCTTTGCACTATTGACAACAACAGAGCATCCTATTGGTGAGACTGTTTGGTATCGAAGGCCAGAGATGGAAGTGTGAGTGTGTATACGCTACTGTTCCAAAGTTTGTTGGTCACCTTTACAATTTTTCCAAGTTTTCCATTAAAAGTCACACTTTTATTCATCAAAAGAGTTCTAAAACGAATAGAAAATATAGTCAAGACATTGACAAGATAAGAAATAATGATTTTTAGAACCAGCAAAACTGTTTTCAGCTGTGCTAACATCATTGCACAAGGGTTTTCTCATCATCCAATAGCCTTCTAACGCGATTAGCAAACACAATGTACCATTAGAGCACTGGAAATGGGCCTCTATACACCTATGTTCATATTCCATTAAAAAACAGACATTTGCAGCTAGAATAGTCGTTTACCACACTAATGTATAGAGTGTATTTCTGATTCATTTAATGTTGAAAAAAAAAAGAGCTTTTCCTTCAAAAATAAGGACATTTCTAAGTGACCCCAAACTTTTGAACGGTCGTGTAGTGACAGTCTTTTTGATGGTTATATTTGACAGGTTCTTAGTGTCAAGGACATCGCGAGGTTATGAAAAACACAACGTTTATGCTTTAGGAGAGTTGTAAAAAATGGGTTCAGATGTGACGAAACACTGGGAGAAAGTCAAATATAACACTTCCTGTGTGGTTCTGTAACTCTTCAAGTATCGCGAACAACGGGCATCAAAGCACGCGGCGATCACTGTTCACACTCGTGCGAGCAGAGAACAAACATCCCTGTCCGTCCTCCGCTCTCCTCCGCCTCTCTTTCCTTTGACAAGCCCGTGTTTTTTTCTTTCCTCTCTCGTCCTCTTCTTGTCATGTGCGGCAGATGCACACGTCACCGAAGCTCCAAACTGTCAACACTCATCTCGTGAAATTACACAACGAAGTACAACGCCAATGAGGCAACACGCTGCTGAAGGTGGAGAATTGATTTGAAGACACAACTTTTTTTTTTTTATCAGCTGCCGTTAGGTCAATGTGTTAAAGCTTCCGCTATATCTGTCTGTGTGGAGCAGCAGCAGCAGTTTTACCTTCCTTTCCAACACTTTTCCTTGGATCATTTGCTGCAACATCCAAGGACAGTGAGGGAAATCTAATAAAGACATCGCACACAAGACAGATTCTACTGTGTGTGTAAATACATTACAACGGAGCATTATTTTATACAAGTTACCTGAAGAAGTCGCCTCCATAGAACCATATATGAGTGAGTATAATGTGCTATATGTAGCTGACGGGGAATGACCGTTATCTATTTGTCACGCTGTGGTTTCTGTTGCAATTTTCACGGGCAGTGATATTGCCTCTGAGACACAGAAAAAGAAAGAAGACTATATTGTTTCTTATATTATCTTTTCTGTCCTCAGATCGAGTTCACGCTGGCACTTTCATCTCCGTGCTCGGAGCCGACGACTTCCAGCTGCAGCTTTTTCGCGCCAATAAATCTCTGAGCCCAGTTAAGACTCTGTTCTCTCGGCTCCTGATACAAGTAGCAAAACAGGTATGAAAGACGGAAGGAGCTGGAGATACCCACAAACTTTTCTTTTTTTTTTCAATATACTAATTTTAAGTTGATAGTATTTGAATTATCCATCCATCATCTACTGCTTTATCCTCCACAATCCAAGTCACCACACTCGCACTTCATTTAGAGTGACCAATTTGCTTAATGTCCAAATCTGCATGTTTTTAGACTGTGGGAGGAATCCCGAGGGTGTCCTAATGAACATGTGTGTGACATGCTTTGGTCAAAATACCTTAAGGATGAAGCACCACAGCAGTTCAATCACCCTGCACAAAACAGCCCTGTTCAGAACGCTCTGTTTTGAGTGCCTGTCTCTTTAAATATGCAAATGAGACACAGGAAACTACGTCAGCGTCACTGAGGCTAACGGCAGCTAACAGCAGTTAGCATTTGGAAAAGCCATCATTTGCAGACACTAGCCGGGACATTGCCGTCATATATAAAATGTAAATCCTCTGAGGCTGGAAGTTTGTGTAGAACTCTGTGCTGCACTATGCAGCCAAGAATAGAACAGGATGCTATTGCCCTCGCCTACACTCTCGTAATTTTTAGGGACAAAGCGGAGCTCCGCGAGTTTGAATTCCAGGAATGTCTCATTGTGACGTAGCAATGAGTGCGGAAGTCAACATCGTGTGTTTTATCTCCTGTACTTAGACTGCGGCGGACCACAAAAACATGACTGAGTCATCTTTTTTCACACTTTGCCTACACATAGGGCCACATAGAGTCCTAAATATAAGTATTAAAATGATTAAAAAGTTGATTTTGCATAATATGTCCCCTTTAACTTTGGCCAGGTTTGTCACCTGTGTCTGGCAAAACCCACAAACTAACATCACGTGCAAAGCAGGAGGAAAAAGCTGAATAAGTGCCATCTTTGGAATTTCAAGGCAAGACAGGGCGCCAAACGCTGAGGTTATTTCACACACGGTCTTCTTCCAACAGCACAGACATCCATTGGTCGGGTCATTTGGAAAAATAAAAGGACGGTCGTCTACCAAAAAGCTGGGACATAGATGGCAACCGTTGAAACTGTTGTCAGTACACGGGAGCAGAATCTACATCAGAGGCTCCAGCTGGGCGGAAAAGATAATCCCAAACCATGCAGCAGAGCACCGGCATAAGAGATGAAGCCAATAACCAGTTGCCCGGAGACGGGAGACCACTTCAACAGAGACGATTTCCTCCTGCGTTGGAAGCCTACTACGACTAAAGGGTTGTGTTTTAAAATCATCACATGCACATCTTTTCATGTCAGTGACAATACCGTCTTAATGTAGATACATACGATATGATTTTTACTAAGCCACAATTCTATGCAACACATAATGAATTAAAACTATGAAAATGAATGTCTACATTATTTTGTGTGCTGACCTAACTGAACTAACCTACAGGAGATCATGTCAGGTGTCAGAGATGTTGTTTTTTTCCCCCTCAAAAACACTTCAAAATGTTCTCGTCAATCTAATTTTATCTGTCCTGTCAAAGTGTGATTGAGTTGGAACAGGAGACCATGTCATTAAAAACCCAGTCACATGGGGGAGAGTGCAGTATTTTATATTGAATGAGGCTTTACTTAAATATTAACTTGTTGGAGTGAAATCCGTGGCACTGCTGCAATTTTTAAAAAAAGCCTTGGGGGAAGTAAAGTCGCTATATCTCTCTCTGAGTCACGTGGTCAAAAAAGTTTGGGTTAGAAAGAAAAACCTGAACATGTACACAACTTTATATATACACACTTAGAAATGACGTTATTTTTTAAGGAAAAGCTATTTTTTTCAATGAATATAACATTAAATGAATCAGAAATACACTCTATACATTGTTAATGTGGTAAATGACTATTCTAGCTGCAAACGTCTGGTTTTTAATGGAATATGTACATAGGTGTATAGAGGCCCATTTCCAGTGTTCTTATGGTACATTGTGTTTGCTAATTGGCGAGAAGGCTATTGGATGATTAGAAAACCCTTAGAAGCCCTTGTGCAATGATGTTGGCACAGCTGAAAACAGTTTTGCTGGTTATTTGACGAAAGGGCAACATTTTTATTTTGAATGAATAATCATTATTTCTAATCTTGTCAATGTCTTGACTATATTTTCTATTCATTTTGCAACTCTTTTGATGAATAAAAGTGTGACTTTTAATGGCAAACCCAAACATTTTTCACAACTCTCACAACTGTGATTTTATAGATATACAAGTTCGTATCAAAAGCCAGGCCAAATTATTGAAGCTGAATTTGAATATATTTAATTTAATAAATGACAATTCACACATTATTATAAATTTTTTTGACTCTCCGTATGGGACTACCTGCACTACCCTCTCAGGCCACCAGGGGGGCTGCAGGAGTTTTGGAATTCCAGCACAAACACAGAGGTCAAACTCATGGCCTGCCACTTAACATCATGTTATTATGGAAAAACATGGCCTGTTTGTCCACGTGTTACTATGGTAACTCAAATTAGGTAAATATCAGTTTTTTGATTTTTTTTAGATTTATCCTGGCTCATAAATATGTCTTTTTATCGTGGGGTATATGGACACACGATTTCTTTTTTCCCTTCGGACCAGACGCTCTAGCCGTTACACGAGTTCGACACCCCTGCACTAACGCATTTGTGAATACAGATGATGCGGCAACAATCCACAGCTCGTCGATCCGAACCAGATGGACGACGTGAAGTTATCCTCGCAGTGAATGCACGCAGAAAAAAAATCATCATGTAATAAATAAATAAATAAATAAATAAATAAATAAAAACCTGTCGGCCGAAAAACTGCTGCGTGTGAATATTTCACACCTGCAAATATCACGAGGGGAGAGAGCAGCGGGCTAATAAATCCATTCAAGGCAGTGCCATGGGTTATTAATCAAGACGGAGCAATTTATTGCCTTATAAACCTCTACAAGGAATAATTAAGGCCTCACAAATACACTCGCGTGTGTGTTTGTGGGTAATATACGAGTGGAATTAATTCACACAAGACAAAGCCGCTTCTTTATAATGAACACGACTAAAAAAAGACTTCTGTCTCGTAATGATCCTGCACATGCATAAAAAACAACAACAATAATAATAATAATATATCTCAGTAATTAAAAATGCATGCAGGGATTATAAAGCAGAACAGAGAGTAAATATCGTGCGTAAGCTCGTAGGGAAGCGAGGGGGGAAACGTCTCCATAAACGAGCTGTACGTTATAATAAAACCTGTGCAGCGCGGCCTCTGATGTAAATGCTAATGTTGTACACCGCGGCGTGTTGTGTACTCGCACTTCAATTGCAGACGTACAGCCTGTGCTCGAGAAGTAGATATTTAATGGGAAATGCATTCATGCCTGTTGGGCGTAAATTCTCCGTAGCATCCGTAGTTACATTTTCATCTGTTATTTTTAAGCTTCCGTAATAAAGATGTAAACTCGAATGCGTTCAGGCTGACGGCAGCAGCAGCTGCGGCGTCGTCGTGCTGCCTCTGAGGCTTCTCAGAGCAGATTATCGGCTAATCGATATTCATGTTGATCTCCTCCTCCTCCTCCTCCTCCTCCTCCTCCTCCTCCTCCTCATCCTCCTCCTCTTTTCCCCCCCCCCGCTGCCTTTTGTTAAACCTCATCAGAGCTCAGTGGTTTGTTTTCCCTCCACGGTTTGTTTACTGATGTGAAGTGACATACATAATATTTACAGAACGATAAAAGCTGATTATAAAGATGGATTTTCACTATTTTTTTCCCCTCTTTCCACACACACACACACACACACACACACACACACACACATTCTTGTACTTGCATACTGAGGACCGGGTAAAAGTGCTGACAAAGTGAGGACCAGCATTTCCACTTTATAAATCAGCACAATTACAAATATCTACTTCATTAATGACATCTATAAAGTACTACTGGGTGCGGTACCATAAGATGTCTGCAGGTGGAGCCCCAGAGCAAAACGTGTGTGAAACACCAGGGCTTTGAAACGGGTTTTTGGACCAAATCGAGGAAAAAACATAATATACCATGTTTACAACCTAAGGAAGTGATTTCAATTAAAACGTCACGTTAAAAGTGAGGACCGGCCAAAATGTCCCCACTTCGTAAAAATGACCTCACTGGTCCTCAGTTTGCCACAAGTACAAAAACACACTCTTGTACTTGCCGCATAATGAGGACCAGCATTTCCACTTTATAAATCAACACAATTACCTTCAAGTACTTCATGAATGACATCTACAAAAAAACTACTGGGTGCAGTACCATAAAATGTCTGCAGGTGGAACCGGGTTTTTGTACCAAATTGAGGACCAATCTTAAAAAACTTTGAAAAAAAAAGAGTATAGATTGTTTACAATCTAACGAAGTGATTTCAATGAAAACAAAGTGGGGACCGGCCAAAATATCCTCACTTTGTAAAAAAAGACCTCACTTTGTTGGTTAAAAACCCTCACTGGTCCTCAGTATGCCACAAGTACAAGAACACATACACACTCCTCCCGAGGTTAAATGGAGAATTGGACTTGCAGAAGCTGAAGTGATGAAGTCGTTGGTTTGACGATCTCGGGCGTGCGGCGCGACTGCTAATGAATATCTTCCAGGTTCATATTCACATATGGATTATTTAAAAGATCCTCACACACACACACTCACCATATACAGTATAATTACTGCTCCCCGCTGCATGTTTATTTATCCAGTGTGATTATTGCTCAGTTGGTCAGAAACTGTCGACGCAGCACTTAGAAAAGTGGGGGGCGGAATTTGTCCCCCCCCCCCACCAAAAAAAAAAGCAGGTCAGGACTTTGAATCATTAGATTTCTTTCTCATTTTCAGGACGTGTGACTCAGTATCAGGATGAAGAGGCTGAAGAATCCCGCGTAGAAAGGCCGTGCACACTTTAGGTGACATGAAAGGTGCTGAGCAGACGAGATTCAGCCAATAGCAGATTAACATAAGAAAAAAAAAGAAAATAAATTTTAAGCACCTTTAGGATTAAATGTGAGCCATGTGTGGGGTTAGGTTTTAGGTCACATCCTGTCGTTGATGGTTTCTGGTTTGGCCGGAGACCAAACTGAGGTCTTAGCAGATTGATCTATGTTCCTGTCTTTACTGGGGATTTGTTATATTTATGCATTTTAACAACTGCACAAAAAAACTGCTCCTGCTTAAGTACATGATGTCTTTAAAAATCAGGATATAAGAGTTTCCTCTCACTGTTTGACTGCAGTTTCCTGAACTTCATAAACAATTTACTCTCCTGCCTTTTTTGTCCAGAGGCGATGCTTCTTATTTCCTCCTTTTTTTCTTTCTTTTTTACCTTCTCTGCCAGCAGCCCTGTTTTCAGTGAGTCTAACGATGTTATTGTGCCTAAACTATAGACTGTATATCATAAAGTAGGACACAGCCTTTTTCTCACTTATATCCTGTAAGGAAACATTTTAGTGCCTCTGTGGGAGTTAATTTTGCACTCAACACTTTTTTTTATCACACAGCCTATAGGAGCCAAATATGTTGTAATGTGCTGATTTAAAGTATATATATTATTATTATATTATATTATACAAGTGAACCTAGTTTCCTGGTGTCTGTGACATGCTTTGGTCAAAACACCTTAAGGATGAAGCACCACAGCAGTTCAATCACTCTGCCAAAACAGCCCTGTTCAGAACGCTCGCTTTTGAGTGCCTGTCTCTTTAGATATGCAAATGAGACACAGGAAACTACGTCAGCGTCACTGAGGCTAACGGCAGCTAACAGCAGTTAGCATTTGGAAAAGCCATCATTTGCCAACTCTAGCCGGCACATTGCCGTCATATATAAAACACATAAATCCTCTGAGGCTGGAAGTTTGTGTAGAACTCTGTGCTGCACTGCGCAGCCAAAAATAGAACACTTTGCAGACTTCCGCTCTTCAGGATGTTATTGCCCTCGCCTGCACTCACGCGTTTTTTAGGGACAAAGTGGACAACAATTCCAGGAATGTCTCATTGTGACGTGGCAATGAGTGCGGAAGTCAACATCGGGTGTTTTATCTCCTGTACTTAGACTGAGTCATCTTTTTTCACACTTTGCCTACTCATAGGGCCTCCAGAGTCCCAAATATAAGTATTAAAATGATTAAAAAGTTGATTTTGCACAATACGTCCCCTTTAATCTTACATCCAGCACCTTCCATATGACTGTTTGACACTTGCTCACAGAAATACAGCTGACACGTTTGCCAAAACAGCCCTGTTCAGAACACTCCGTTTTGAGTGCCTGTCTCTTTAAATATGCTCTAGCCGGGCACATTGCCGACATATATGAAATGTAAATCCTCTGAGGCTGGAAGTTTGTGTAGAACTCTGTGCTGCACTGTGCAGACAAGAATAGAACATTTTGTAGACTTCGACTCTTCCAGATACTATCGCCCTCGTCTGCACTTTCGCATTTTTTAGGGACAAAGCGGAGCTCCGAGAGACAACAATCCCAGGAATGTCTCATTGTGACGTAGCAACGAGTGCGGAAGTCAACATCAGATGTTTTATCTCCTGTACTGATACTGAGGAGGACCACACACACGTTTGAGTCATCTTTTTGCACACTTTGCCGATTCATGGGGCCTCCAGAGTCCCAAATATAAGTATTAAAATGATTAAAAAGTTGATTTTGCTCCTTCAAAAAGCTTCTCGCAATGCAGTCAATTCATTTATTAGGCCTTGAGACGACACGGCTTCAGTTTGGGAACTTTGTAAAGAGTAAAAATCACTTTTAAAAGTAAGCGTGACGCACAAAAATGGATGTCAACTTGAACGTCTGTACGTAATGAAGAGAATGTTAGAGATGACTGAATGCAAATGTTTTCTTCTGGGTGTTCATGACCCCCTTTTTTTGTATAAAAGCCTCTGTGTCTCACAGCACGGAACCTGACAGTGTTTCGTAAAAAATATCGTCAGGTGAGAATAAAAGACTGAAGACGGAAAGACACAAACAATAACAATTATAAAGCTTAAATGTCTGTGATAAAAACCCACTATAGGAGACAGAAACGCTGAGCTGTGCTGGTTTCCTCCAGAGCAAAAGAAGAATAAAAGACACAAAGGCAAGAGCTAGAGAGAGAGAGACTGATTTTCTTCCATCCCTAAAATATTTCGTAGAAAGAGAGAGAGCACTGAGACTAATGAGGCGGGAATTCATACAGACACTGAAAACCTCTCCTGTGTGAAATAACACATGCTTGTTTTTGAAACCACAAACAAACAAAGTGATTAAATCAAATTTTAAAAAAAGACGACGCTCCTCACCGATGAAGAGCTGGCTGTTGAGCTGCAGGTGGAAGTGTCCGTCGGCAGGAGCCTTCCGCGCGGCGGCGGGGAGCTCGTCCAGCCGAAGCGACGCCTCCTTGACGTTGCGCTCGGCCCGGACTCGGTGCCACCTGTTGTCGTTCAGCGGGGCGTCGGCGTCCACGCGCACCTCCAGTGGCCCGTTGCCCACGTCGAAGGAGAAAAGCACCTGAGTGGAGGCTGAGCGAGAGGAAGATGGAGGGGGAGGAGGAGACGAGAAAGGCAACAAGGTTAAAAAGGTGATATCGGGGAAAAATACCAGTGTTTCTGGAAGCTGTGGTTATTACTTGTTTATGGACATTGAGACAAAAACTCAAAAATGTGTTATTTTAAATATGTTTCATAATGTTCAAAGTTAACACACACAATCAGTGGGTTCATGTACGCAAACAGTGTTGTTGTTTTTCTTTTAATAAAACTGTTTTTCTTCATTTTAAATTGTTAACCCTCAGTACTCCAGGGGCACCCGTGGTAATTTGCCTTGGGAATAATACACAACTCCTTATATGGACATCCTGGGGGTGTGTGTTTATAGGTCACTCATTCAGGCTTTCAGGCAGTCATTATTTCTGAGAAATTAATGCATTCTGCCTCCGAAATGATGAGCGAGTGAATGATCCAGAACAATCGTCTGTTTATAATTATTTATTATATATAATATTACCCTTTAGCATGCCATGGAAAACCCCCTGGAAATGTAAGTTGTTATTTATGGTTTTTATGGTTTGTTTCTTGTGTAAATAAAAAATGAATAAATAAAATAAATCGGATGTTTTAAAAAATCAAGTACTTTTGGGAGTGTTTATATAGTGGGCCAAAATGTTTTTTTTTTAGATCAGATTGCGGAGGTTGTGCTGGAAAAAAAAGGATATAAGACACTCTATATTGCACATTCTTATACGTTTGAATATAGTAATGGCAAAAAAAGCTTCTAAGTTCTATTGGTTAATGATTTAAAAACAACAAGAATTATTATATTTATCTGTTTTCCTTCTGAGCGCGTATCAAATTCAGCACCACGGCCAGAGCCGCAGCCCAGCTTCAGCACCACGGACAGCGCCTCGCTGTGAAATGCGAGTTAATTGCTCTGCTCTCTCTCCCGTCGACAGCAGAAGATTTAGGAGAGCGAGGACAAAGTGAACCATCATTCTTCGTGTTTGGGTTGGTGGAGGGAGCGGAAGAGTTACTGTCGGCAGGACAAAATGAAACAATATCCAAGTGTCCTGGAGTAACTTCATTTGGACAGTATTGTCAGGCCCCGGCACTTATAGAACATTCCAGCAGAATTCCTAGCGTGAAAAACCACACAGTGATGACGATGATGATTTCCCAGAGGAGAAACTCTCTCATTCTGCCGCGTGTATTAGATTTTCTCTGTGTCTTTCTCAAACCACTTCCACAACAAAAGAAAGGTGAAGCGAGGTTGTAAAAAAATAAAAAACGTGAACGTGAATTACGAGAATAATTCGGCGGTGACGTACGAGGCGCTCGCACGTCGTCGGTGTCTTTCGCAGACTGTGCTCCGCTCGCTCGCCGCTCGCACGTCGTCGGTGTCTTTCGCAGACTGTGCTCCGCTCGCTCGCCGCTCTCTCCCCGACGCACGCTCCGTTAACGCTCACTTAACAAAACGCTTTTGCCAGTTAATCTGGCTGTTAGACAGCCTTCCCTGACAGCGACAGAAGTTGTTGATTCTCTGCCGCCTCCCGTCATTAAGTTAAAATGTGTTGTTTTGTCAACGTTTGGCGTTTGGAAAAAAATCCTTCGTTCAGACACACACGTTTGTCACTTCTGTTGTTGATCATCGCCACAATTAGTCTGCCCCGTATTTGCTCCATTTGACTCTTTGTCGCTTTGTTGTTATTACTGACGTGATTGACCGCGCGTATCTTGATAGCCAGTTTGAAAGCAAATCTTGAGCATTGCTGTAAAAGAGGTACTCGGTACTCAATTCCCCCGGAATAAATATTGGTTTATTGAAGTTGATCACAGAGGCAGCAGTAAACCGGCAGCTGCTGTGTCCCCGTTTCATTATGGACTACAGTGTGAGAGGGCATGAGAAGATCCAGGGGCCTTTCTGCATGGAGTTTGCATGTTCTCCCCATGTGTGCGTGGGTCTTAGAATAGAATAGAATAGAATATCTTTATTTGTCATTGCAAAGCACAACAAAATTGAGGTAGAAACACTCGCATCAGTGCAAAAATGACCGTTTGTCTCTATGTGGCCCTGTGATACAGTAAAACCCGCCTAACTTTCCTCTCAGAAAATGTCAAACTAACAGGAAGATAACATTCTTAATCCATGGTTCAGATTATGGGGGGGTTAGGAGAGGACAGCCACCCCCCCTGAAATTCCTCCTGAGATGTCTGTTACCTCACAATTGAACCCTCGATCCTCATCTATCACCGGTAATGATGAGGTGGAGCTGAAATGCTAGATAGTGTTTTTGCATTCCCTTGGCTTCACTTTCCAGTTATTAGCATGTCATTAAACTATTGGTGTGTGTTTCCTTTTTCTGTTTTAAAGGTGCATTATGTAATAAATCTAAAGCAACTGGCCATAAAATCCTCCTAATATGTCACAGAGACTCAGGAATAATGTTCATATAAAAAACTGAACTCACCAACAACAACAGTACAGACAAAATATTTGCATTAAAAAACATATTTTGCAGACTGCAAAATCTTGTTTATGTTTTCGAATGTTGGCGCCACCTACCGCCGTCTAACAATCATTGCAGTCAGTAGAGTCTCAGCTGCCGAGCAACCACGGGTTGCCAGAAAATTTGACAAAAACGTCATTTTATACTATGTCGTCCAAAATGTGAAAAAAAATGTTTACCCAAAATTTGACAAAAACGTCATGCTATACTATGTCGACCAAAATGTTAAAACAAATTTGACCGAAAATTTTTGGTCCAAAATTTGACAAAAACGTCATACTATACTATGTCTTTCAAAATTTGAAAAAAAAATTTAAACAAAAATTTTGGTCCAAAATTTGACAACATTTTTTTTTTTTGACAAATTGAGTAGAGCATGTTATAGCAACCGAAGGAAGTGATTTCAATGAAAACAAAGTGAGGACCGGCCAAAATGTCCTCACTCTGTAAAAATGACCTCATTTTGTTGGTTAAAAACCCTCACTGGTCCTCAGTATGCCGCAAGTACAAGAACACACACACACACACACACACACACACACACACACACACACACACACACACACACACACACACACACACACACACACACACACACAGAAAACGAAACCTAAAAGACCTCCATATTTTGAATTTGAAAGTAGTAACCGTTTTTGGCCACATTCTTACATATGGCGCCTTTAAGTATCTCACACAACCACACTTATAAAAAAAAAAAACACCCTAAAATATCCCTTTTAATACCAATTTCTCTTTGTCTGTAGGCCATAACTGTGCACTTCATACCTCTTTTGCTGCATTACTTCCATAACCATGTCAGCACAAGGACACCTTGTCGGTGTAAGGCAGCTATTTTTTCAAATTGGCACAATCTATGGTGGACTATAAACGCACTACGTCTCACAGCACACCAAATTTCCATGGCTCCCATAAAGCACATAACACTCTGTTGGTTATAACTGTCCTAATCTAAATGATGCATCGTGGTGCCTATAAATGTGCACATTATGCAAGAGACAGGAATCAGCGTGGGGAGGAGGGAGGAGGGAGGAGGGAGGAGGGAGGAGGGGGTCACGCTGTGGGGAGGAAAAACCCCAGAGAGTTCATCAAACTATCGTAAAAAAAAATAATCTAATTTATGGATTCGATCTTGCTCCCGTGTGGGTCAGAATATCCATACAATGAATATAAATCCAGTCTGAGGGGAAAAAACGACGCAGAATAAACACGTCAACAACACCAGAGGAATGAGGATCTACAAAATAAAAGTTTGTTAAAGCTACTGTCGGCTGCATATTTTGTTTGTAGCTATTGACCAATAAATACGTGATAACCTTTCTGGGTATATGTAAATCAGCTTCTATTGACCTTAATGGAGCTTGACCAAATCCCATTCAAATCCTTATCTATCCCTACAAAATAAGACACCCCTTCATCATGATTTTTAGAGGCCCATTTCCCGTGTTCTAATGGTACGTTGTGTTTGCTAATGGCGTTAGAAGGCTATTGGATGATCAGAAAACCCTTGTGCAATGATGTTAGCACAGCTGAAAACACTTTTGCTTTTGCTTTTGATGAATAAAAGTGTGACTTTTAATGGAAAACACAAAAAAATTGTATAGGTGAGCCCATACTTTTGAACATTAGTGTACACGCTCCCCAATGTTCCAGCATTGGCACAACAACTATATAACTATAACTTCCACTGCGAACCGTGTCCCTATTTCGTCGAGTAGCTTTTTATATCATTAAATGACCTGAATTCCTTTATTTTCTTTATTTAGGACTGAGTACTCGTACTCACAGCTCAGTTCGATGCGGATAAAGTCTTTGATGCCGAGGTTTTCCAGGAACACGCCGGAGGCGGCCGTGGTTTTGAACAGGAAGGAGACGTCTGCGCTCAGCTCTCCGTGGAAGGTGGGGAAGTGGAGGTACGACGTCTCCTTGTCGAAAAACGCCGCGTTCCACAGACTCTCTGCAACACACACACACACACACACACACACACACACACACACACACACACACACACACACATTATTGTACTTGCTGCATACTGAGGACTGGGTTGCTGACAAAGTGAGGACCAGCATTTTTCCTCTTTATAAATCAACACAATTACAAATATCCACTTCATGAATGACATCCACAAAGAACTACTGGTTGCAGTACCATAAAATGTCTGCAGGTGGAGCCTCAGAGCAAAAAGTGCTGGAAAACTTTTTAGATGTTTTTTTTTTTTTAGTAATCTTTGGTCCAAAATTTGACAAAAACGTCATACTATACTATGTAGACCAACATTTTTTTTTTTTTTAAATTGACCAACCTTTTTTGGTCCAAAATTTAACAAAAAAGTCATTTTATACTATGTCGTCCAAAATTTGTCAAAAACGTCATGCTATACTATGTCAACCAATTTTGGTCCAAAATTTGACAATATTTTTTTTTTTTGACAAATTGAGTATAGCATGTTATAGCAACCTAAGGAAGTGATTTCAATGAAAACAAAGTGAGGACCGGCCAAAATGTCCTCACTGTGTAAAAATGACCTCATTTTGTTGGTTAAAAACCCTCACTGGTCCTCAGTATGCCGCAAGTACAAGAACACACACACACACACACACACACACACACACACACACACACACACACACACATATATAAAACCAGCCAGCGTGAAAAGGTTGAGCAAATTAGGTGTTAAGTCGATCTGCCTATGCTTTGACATTTGTGTAATAAGAAATATTATTTTTTTATAACTTTAGGTGCTAAAAAAAGTAGATAAAAAACACATTTGGGGTAATTAGCTTAACAGAAATGATGAAGTTAAAAAGCTCTTAATGTATTCAACTATTATAGCTCACAGTGGACATGGAATAAACCACACATTCGAATAGATAAAACACAATTAAAGCGGGTGCATGCATCACAATAAAACACGAATCTGCTGCAAAGCAAATATGGAGAGACGGCAATTAAACGCAACAACTGGGGAACGCACAGTTCTAGACTTTATACACAGAACAATAATTAATAGCAGTATCTGAATAATATATTGTTTTATAACGAGGAAACTGAAATGACCTTTTCCAACACAACTTTTAATTCCAGCGGCTGTATGTGCACGAAAAGCAATAACATCAATCGTACGAGCGTTTTTAAATATGCAAATGTGTTTAAGGCGGGACTCACTGTCGCCGTGACAACGGAGCGCCCCCACTCTGTAGGCAGCCTCCGACCCCGGCCTCTGGACGTCGCCCAGGACCAGAGACCTGACGGGGAGGTTCTCCTTATGAACGAGCAGGCCCGAGTCTTCAGTCCTGTTTGGATGAAGGTGTGAAAGGAAAAGTATGTCATAAAATGAGGCAGAAGAAGACAAAGAAGAAGAAGAACAGAGCAGGAGGAGCATGAACGGAAGAGAGGAAGTCAAAGTAAACCCAAATTCACGCTCATTTGCTTGTGTAGGGACATGTTTTGTCGAAGCGGTTAAAAACGTTGTTGTTGTTGTTTTTCAACTCATTTCCAGTTATTTGATCATCAGACAGTAGATCTGAAATACAGCACGTCTTATTCCCACAAGAAAAAGTCGACGTCAATGTCAAAAGCGAGTAAAACGTATGGAAAAAACAACCCAAAAAACTGGTCAAATTTGACAAATCTGACTCTGTAATACATTGGTTCTCAAAGTGTGGCCCGGGGGCCAATGGCGGCCCACAGAAACATTTCTGGTGGCCCCGCAATGAATTACAGTTGATAGTTTTAATCCAGGAGCTACTAAGCTTTTTAAATGTTTATTGGACATTACTGGATACAGACCAATAAGTGTTAACAAAAATACTGGGTATTTACCTGGTTTCTATATGGTGAATTTTAGTGTATTATTGTGTTATAAGCTGGTAATAAGCAGGTAGCTACAGCCCCCAATTACTAGCTATTTACCCAGTAAATATATGGTAACAGAAATGTGTTACTTGGTATTAACCTGTAATTAGAAGGTAAGAACAATGGCCAAAATACTGGGGAATTACCCAGTAAATTATAGTGTTATTACATTAATGCTTAAATTACTTAACACTAAACTGTAGAACTGCAATCTGGTCATTAAAATTATTACAAATGGGATTTTTTTTTTTTTTTTTTTTTTACCTTTGGCGGCCCTCAGTCCAATGTTGGGTTCCTAAATTGGCCCTCGGGTATCAAAACTTTGAGAACCCCTGCTGTAATAGAATATGAATTAAACAAATCACATACTGATTTGAAATGGGTGAAACGGCCCTTTAACTAAAATAAAAATATAAACTGAACTCAAAATCTGAACAAAACACACACTTTTTAAAAATCGATAGCAAAGAACACAAACATCACTTTGACTGTTTCCATTCAGGAACTGGAAGAGCTTGTGTTTAAGTGACTTTGAATACACTACTGTTCAAAAGTTTGGGCTCACTTAGAAATGTCCTTATTTTTGAAGGTAAAGCATGTTTTTTAAAAAAAAGAATATAACATTAAATGAATCATAAATACACTCTATACATTGTTAATGTGGTAAACGACTGTTCTAGCTGCTAATGTAAGGTAGCTACAGCCCCCAATTACTAGCTAATAATACATAATAATTATAGATGAGCATAGGTTCAGTACCACTCCGCATGGTCGGCGTCACAGTTACAGTAGTGTTGTGGGTCCACGCAATCGCCCTGCAGGCCGCACGCACACTGCCGGCTGCCTGGATGAGCTCCGCCCCAGTAAGTCTGAGGGCGACCGGAATCGCTGCCGCCGAACCACCAGCTGAACGGAGAACCCTCTGAAACACACACACACACACACACACAGTAGTAGATAATGTTTATCATGAATCTACATGGTTGGAGCACACGTCCTCTTGCAATAAGACTAATTACCTCCACCTTAGCAACAAAACTTCGAAAAAATCCCCGACAGATTTGGATGCAATTTTCAGGAAATGTCCTCAATGGGACCAGGAACAAGTGATTCCATTTTGGGCGTGATCCATAGACGCTATCCCTGGTTACAACGCTCGCTGTCTGACCCAGGCGCGCCGGCCCGGCAGGGTGTATTTCGTAGGCACTGAGCTGCCTTGGCGGAGGTCTGCGCTCTCCGAGTGCTTTTGTCTTGGACGTCCTGCAGCCGCCTGGCGTCTCCGCTGCAGGTGGGCGTCCTGCCCATGTCCCTGCCAATCTCCTTAACCCCGCCCTTGTCGAGGCCACCTCCCCGCGTCCCGCTGCTCTCTGGACACGCCCCCACCACCATCATGACACGCCCCCACCACGCACACGGCATGCCCCCACCATCCTCATGACACGCCCCCACCACCCACATGAAACGCCCCCCCAACACCATTGTGACACGCCCCCCTCTGCAGCAGCTGGAAGGTTTTTACTCTGGATTATGTGACACGTCAGATTTTAAAGAAATAGTTGTGTTAGCGAGGTCACCTGACCACCAGAGGTCACCTGACCACCAGAGGTCACCTGACCACGAGCTAGTTTGTAATGTGGCTAATGTCACCAATTATCAATTCATTTAGTGTAATAATTAGAGCTGGAATCGGCATCAGAATCACTGGATCAGATATCGGACAGATAAAAATGTTCCATTAATTCCATAAAATATTAAAATATCGCACGTTTGACTATGCACGCACTGTAATAAGCAAATGCATTGTAGCTGAGTCGTGTTAACTTCTCCTTCTTTTATATTTGTTGTTACACAGTTATCTGTGAAATGACTCACAAATGCGTTGTTCACTTCTTCATACGTTCATAAATGGTTTAAAATGACTAATATCGGTTTGTGATATTGGTATCATTCCAATCCGAGTTATAATACCTAATAATATGCATATCGGTTGTTATTTTCGGACAGCAATCATTTTGTAATTGTAGGCTTATTAAACATCATGCTTTAAAAAAAAAAATAAAAAAAATAAAGGAAAGTGGGAGGTGAACCCATGGTCATTTGCTGTGGGAATAATAAACAACTCCTTATATGGACATCCTGGGTGTGTGTGTGTGTTTATAGGTCACATATACATAATTGTGCAGTGGAGTTTTACTTTTATTTTTGTTCCTGAAAACGAGCAAAGTGAACTTTGAAACCGTGACGTGTTTCCAAAATTTCACAAATTCAATCTGATTGTAAACATTTTGTGTACTTTTTGCTCAGCTGCGGTTTATAAAGCTGGTGATCAGATTGCCTAAAAGGACATGAGACTCCCTGTATTGCACTTTATTCTTATAGCCTCTCTTTATATACTGTACGTTTTAACATAAAAAAAGCAGCTCATCCACATGTATTGTTTTATCTTTAATTAAAAATCTGTGAGAAAAGAATAAAGTCTCAGAGACGATGCTGTGCTCTGTGGGAGATCGGCCTCCGTAAATAGCTCCAGTCGCTCGCTCTACTCTACGTTGGTGGCAAATAACTCTGTTGTCTCGGTCGCCTGTGAGACTCGTCATCCGTTTACACCGAAGAACAAAACACGTACAAATATAGACACAGGAAAACTTTTGTGTTGTTCTGTTTTACGTCTCCTCAGACAGGCTGCAGAGCTTTGTCTCGGCTTTTCGAAAATAAAAATGAAAGCTTTCGTTGGGTAAAGATTGTGGTTGTTGGTGTAATAATAATATAATAATAATGTGAGCTGTGTTTATCTATAAAAATAAAACACTTCTTTTTTTTATTTCCTCTATGCTAATGGACTAGAAAAACAAACCCCCGGTGTGTCCATAAACAGTGTTTTCTTCTCGTTTATGAGCAAAGTTTGAAACGACACAATTTGAATAAAAAAAACAAACAAACGCAGCAAATGTGTGATTTACTGTTTGCGATTGTTCTGTGCGACAAAATTTTTTTATTTACACGATACGAGAAACAAATCACCTCACATTAGAATATAAAGTGGTTATAATTTTCATTCTTCCACATATCACTGCTCATGTTTGAAATCTTATATAAATTTCATTAAAAAAAACAAAAGGTAAAAAGATATTCCTGTAATTATTCTGAAAAAAATAACAAAATGCAATCTAGGATATAATATTTTCACATATTTTACGATTTATTTTAACCCTTAGAACACAGAGCATTTGGGCTGCTTTTTTTTCCATTACTATGTTAAAACGTACAGGGTTCATATGCAGCATGGAAAAGTATGGAATTTAAAGTAATTTGAGTAATTTCCAGGTCTGGATAAGTCTGGAAAAAGGGAAAAATGTATGGGAAAATGTTTGTGTTGTTTCCAGACTATTGTCTCACTTTCTAAAATTAAATATATTAATACATACAAATCAAAACAAGTTACTAACGCAACATAGCCTACCTGTAGATGATATGAAACTAATCAAGCTGGCTGTAGAATGGTGTCGAGTTACCATGGTTACTGTTACTGTTACTGACTGCAATTCTCATTAATTTATTATTTTCTATACGTGTCGTCGAGAACAGCCACCGATTGTCGGCCGCGACAGTGTCACGGGTCCTGGCTTCATGAAAAATTAAGAGTGAAGGATTTTAAAACCATTTATTTACATAATAAGCATCAATTGGTAATTCAGGTGTTTAATATTGACTGAAAAATCCTCAGAGAAGAGTCTGGAAAAGTATGGAATTTTGAAATGGAAAATGTGCAGGAACTATCTACAGAGGCTTTAAAGGGACAATGTGTAGTATTTATGGGTTTATATAACCCAAAATCCACTTTTTTATACATATTATGTGCTCCTGCATTGTCTAGTCGCTGTATAATAGTTTTTGTTTCATTTTCGTAGTGTTTCAAAAAGTCATTTAAAATAACACGGTCGCGGGCCGCGGTTGCATAGCCACTGTTAGCAGCGAGACGCCATGTTTCTACCGAAGCCTGTAAGGACAAACGCGAGAGAACAAATCAAGCGTCTCTTTACTTGTAGCAGAAGTCCCGCCTCCACTCTCTCCGCTTCGTCTGCTACGGCCGTGGTAGCTCGCCCTCTCCCTCGCCTCACGAACCTCATCTGCTGACACGGAGAAAGACGACGAGGACGACATTTGACCGGCTGAGGATACCGTAGCGCTCAGGGAAGGGAGGGGGTGAGCAGAGGAGCAGTTCTTTGTTGTAAATTTCAGCCTCTCCTCTAGATGGCACTATAAACTACTTACTTCAACTTTAACTATATAAACACCTGAGCAAAAAGTACTCAAAAAAATAATAAATAAATAAAAATGCTGAAAATGCAACATAAAATGAATCCTAACTTTGACTCGACAACACATAAGACGACGCATTTTAAAATATGTGTCCTATAAACACACACACACACAGGATGTCCATATAAGGAGTTGTGTATTATTCCGACTATTAAGATAAGAAGTCCTTTATTCGTCCCGCAGTGGGGAAATTTACACTGAGAAGACTGCTGCTGCAGTCTTCTCTAAAGCTGTGAAATGACAACACTGTTTGCACCTTTTACTGTAAACAAATCGTGACATGAATATGTACATATATATATATATATATGTAGGATAATCATCAATACATACATATACGTACTGTAGAACTTTCTAGCAGGTGCCCAGCGCGTACAGTGCGAAATCAAAGGAATATTGTCATCAAAGCAGTCGTCATCAAAGCTTTGATGACCAAAGTGCTTCTTGTATGTAGCAAATCCTTTATTTGTTTGTCACCATCTGTAAACGATCATCAGAACCTGTATGATTTGCCGGTTTACAACCTATTAAGTAGTGTATTAAGTTGTGTTTAGAATAAAACCCCTTAAAGACACTCGAGTTGTCCGCCATACTTGTTCTGGTCGCCCTTTCCAGAGGGTAGTTTATTGAGCTGTAAGGAGCAGCTGGTAAAAAACTGGACACGTACATTAAAGTCGGTGAAAAAACCCAAGGCGAAGAAGGTAATTGCACTCGCTCTGTGTGTGATTCATTCAAAACCATCCTATTTGTCAGGCTCTCAGGTAAAAAACAGAAGCCTTGATTGAGTTTGTAAGTATGTGTGTCACGGAGTCACAGTCGTTTCCCTCCGGAGCGTCTTGTTTTTGTACAAATTTACGCACACGGTGAACGCTGCGTAATTCACTCCGTTGTTAAACGAGATGGTGTGACGGCGGTGGAGAACGCGGCGAGCGATTCGCTCAACGACGCATCGATGAGTCTTTCGTGAGAAACAAATAAAAGAAAATCCTCGGACACATTTTTTTCAAAATTATAAATCAAATTCTACCATCGTGTTGTTTCGTTCAGTGAAGCGCAGAGGACGCAAAGGCAGCTGTCTTTTAAAGGGATAGTTACACACATTACAAGACAGAGAGTGAGAACCGGAAAGTGAGCCACACTGTGTTTTGCAGGGAGTGAAACCAGAAATTTAAACCTTTGGTGAGGTTATATGACTCATATGACTTTTTTCACGATTGTAGTTATTATCCCAAACAGCTGAAATGCTGCTGCCCATGCACATGCACATAGGAACACATGATGACGAGGGAAAGTGCTGCCTTACAGCATTTTAAACCACTGACAATGTCCTAAATGGTGTCCTAAATGTCCGCAAAGGTAGAATTTGGCATGTATATTCCAGTTGGGTCTTCTTTTACATTTGCTAAAATCCAGGCTCAGAGTTAAAGAATTTGTTAAAAATGGCCGACTTCCTGTTGAGTTGTTTACTTTTTTTTGTTCGTCTTAGGCTATTACACGTTCCCATCAAGTTTCGTGACATTCGGTGCAACTTAATCTTGGCTTGCTCCATCCATGTTTTGCCTCAGGGTGGCGCTACAGAGCTCTGGTGCAATGCACAGGTCCGACCATTATGCTGATATCGCGTTTTTTCCCTCAGACCTGACCTCTGTGCTAAGTTTCAAGGGTTTTCATGCTCGTTAACCCCCTCAAAAATGACCACAATGTAATATTTTATTTGTTTTTTTAACTGTTATCTGTGATTAAAAGCTAGAAACTTCACCCCACAACTATACTTAAATGTGGTTAGCGAAGCAATATACTTTTTTTCCCGATGGACTGAAATCTGAGATGAGATTGTTGAGTTAATAAATGATGCGATAATTCAGATGCACGTACACACGCGCACAAAAAAACAATGACTTTACCTGGAGTGTTGAGGAGGCGGGACTTCCTGCAGTGGTAGGACAGTTCCTGTTCGCAGTGCTCTGATTGGCTGATGGCAGCCGTCAGCTGCTCTTCTTCAGTGGAATAGTCGAAGTGAACCGAGTGCGGGTTCACACCCGGAGACGGTCGCACTCGGGTCTTGTTTGTGTTGTTGTGTTGGATCACCATCCACGTGTTCTCCTCTACACAGACAGACAGAAACTTAACCACGCTTCGTTCTAAGGTTTAGGACTTACACTACTGTTCAACAGTTTGGGGTCACTTAGTAATGTCCTTATTTTTGAAGGAACTTTTTTTTTTTTCGATGAATATAACATTAAATTAATCAGAAATACACTCTATTCAATGTGGTATCCGACTATTCTAGCTGCAAACGTCTGGTTTTTAATGGAATATGTACATAGGTGTATAGAGGCCCTTTTCCAGTGTTCTAATGGTACATTGTGTTTGCTAATCGCGTTAGAAGGCTATTGGATGATTAGAAAACCCTTGTGCAATGATGTTAGCACAGCTGAAAACAGTTCTGCTGGTTCTAAAAATCATTATTTCTAATCTTGTCAATGTCTTGACTGTATTTTCTATTCGTTTTAGAACTCTTTTGATGAATAAAGTGTGACTTTTAATGGAAAACACAAACTAAATTCTACATGTGACCCCAACGTTTTGCTGTGTTCTTCACCTTCCTAACCACAATCCAAACACATGCAGACCTCGGTTACTGAAACTCAAGAGAAAGCAAAAGAGCATGAGAATGAATGTTATTCGGATCATTCTCAATCATTTCTGCAGACTTGTACCTTTGCACCTTTCCCCCCCAGAAAATGTCTTAATCCAAATCAAGCATGTTCATTGTTAATCTCTTGTCTTTTCAGCCTGGTAAAAACTAGCACCACTACTTTTAAAGAGGGAGAAAGTGATGGGAGAGTGAAAGTACACGTGTGTGTGTGCGTCACCTGTCATGTTGCAGTAGACCAGCTGCGGTTTGATTGGTCCGCTGCCGTCCACGTCCATGTAAAAAAGCCCCGACGTGTTGCCGTTGTGTTTGTAGGCCTCGCAGGACTGTTCGTACACAGCTGTGAGGGGGAATAACGAGATCGGCTTTAACACATGCAGCCCTGCCCTGCGCTGATCTCACACACACACACACACACACACACACACTGTGGAGGATTGCAGCTGCTGTTTCATACACCCTGCACGTGTAAGCACTGAAGCGCCACCAGAGTGAAGAAAATCATCTGCGTGTTGACGTTTTTTTTTTGTTTTTTTTTGACAGCAGCGTCACATAAAGCTGAGATCGGTCCAGCTGTCAGACACAGAAACACATTTCCATCCTCACACATGGAGTTTCTGTGCACATTGAAGTCCAGGCTATGGTTGCACTGCTCTCCTTGTCAAAGGTTTCTGGGTTAGCCTGCAGCTCGTTGTTAGCAGACTCTTCTTATTATCCATGAACATACAAACAAAATTCTTTAAAGGTGAATAAATGAATTAAAGGAGACAAATTATACACTATTTGTACAGTGCCTGTCTCTTTAAATATGCAAATGAGACACAGGAAACTACATCAGCGTCACTGAGGCTCCGGGCAGCTAACAGCAGTTAGCATTTGGAAATGCCAATCATTTACCGCCGCCTAGCCGACTCATTGCCGTCATACATAAAATGTAAATCCTCTGAGGCTGGAAGTTTGTGTAGAACTCTGTGCTGCCAAGAATAGAACATTTCGCAGACTTCCGCTCTTCAGGATACTATTGGCCTCGCTTGCACTCTCGCGGTTTTTAGGGACAACGTGCTCATGTGTTCACGTATACGTTTACAGGAGGCTTTTCTAAAGTTGAAGCCGGCGCTGGTTCTGTTTACAGTTTGAACCGCAGTTCATACAAAAGTCTATAATTCTCCGGTTGCCACAGAAGCACTTATCAGCATTACAGTGATGTAATTACAGTCGCACGCTGTTTTTCTGCAGATTGTCAGTTACGTCAGGATGGGGAAAAAAGGAACGATTTCTTTTATTCCACCGCTGTCCGAGGAAATGTTATTGAAAATAAATGACCACTTGCTGAGATTGATGTGATGCCTGCTTGTCTACAGTACACACCTATTTATACTCTATATGTTTGTGCGTGAGTAATACTGAGGCAGACTGCTGACCGGGCCTGCCGCTGTGTCGAAACCACAAAACCAAACGAAGGAAAGCTCATCTTATTGGTGAAATTAACTGAACCCCTGTGCTGATTTCCTTTGAGCCAGAGCCTCGAGACCTTGAAATGAGCGTTCCACACGTTCACATTTTATTGCTGATGTTCCTGTGGAAGCCGTGCTCTCACTGTGCCGAGGCAAAGTGGTGAATAAAACGGCCATTAGCTGCTGAGAAGAGGAGAGATAAACAGGTGGGCAGAGTGTGGGAAAATTTTATATGGATTTGATTCAGAGGAAGCACTGACGGGTGTGTGATGGAGGTCTAAGGAACAATTCCACATTTTCCCCACTCAAACCTAGTTACTATTTCCTTATGATTCCTGGCTCCACTCGTCTTACAATTAGCCCCACGTTGCTCCTGATGGCTGTGCCGGCATCTCGTGGGGATGGACGTGAAATATGAGTGGTAGAAAAAGCACTGCACATGGATGAACTGTGTGAATGTGAGAGTGAATTGAACGATTGGCAAAACTGTAGTCGAAAGCAGCCTTGACTAACTAGAAAACTAGTGCTATATAAATACAGACCAGAGTGACATCTCTGGTCGCACCGTGATTTGCATGTACACCTTCAATCAGACCAGAGTTGGACCTGGAGGCTCTACACATGCGCCACAAATCCCACATCCGGCTCTCATCTGGCAATAACAGAAGATACCTCGATATTGTAGGTGGTAGATCCTGGAAAAACTGTTCAAGCAGGCTGCATTTTGAATTCAAACGTCCAAGCCCCTATTCTTCAGACTTCCCACCGAAGCTACACCTCCATATCACGCGCAATATACAATTCACGAAGATCGCTGGTTTAAAGGGACACTATGTAGTATTTATGGGTTTATATAACCCAAAATTCACTCTTTTATACATATTATGTGCTCCTGCATTGTCTAGTCGCTGTATAATAGTATAATTTTCGTAGTGTTTCAAAAAGACATGTAAAATAACATGGTCGCGGGCCGCGGTTGCATAGCCACTGTTAGCAGCGAGACGCCATGTTTCTACCGGAGCCTGTAAGGACAAACGCGAGAGAACAAAACAAGCGTCTCTTTACTTGTAGCTGAAGTCCCGCCTCCTCTCTCTCAGCTTCGTCTGCTACGGCCGCGGTAGCTCGCTTCTCCCTCACATCACGAACCTCATCAGCTGACACGGAGAAAGACGACGAGGACGACATTTGACCGGCAGCGGATACCGTAGCGCTCAGGGAAGGGAGGGGGTGAGCAGAGGAGCAGTTCTTTGTTGTAAATTTCAGCCTCTCCTCTAGATGGCACTATAAACTACTTACTTCACCTTTAAAACGGATTCACGAGCACCCTGCAGCATCGATAACTCTGTACTAGCTGCCGGAGCCTCAGTGACGGTGATGCAGTTTCCTGTGTCTCATTTGCATTTATAGAGATGTCACAGACATGTTCAACTAGGAACTAGGTTCACTTGTAAAACATAGGGTATAATGAGTCCTTTAACTGATCTACAGTTCAGCTTGATTCTTGTGTCGCACGTCTTTTCCTGTGACGACACTCTGACCAATCGGTAACCGGCTAACCACCTGACGGTGTCACGCGTTTATTATCACCTCAGCTCGCTTGGCACCTCACCAGAGGAGGTACCAAAAACGTACCCGGTACCATCTTACTGTGCTAGTGGAAACACAACTTAACGGTGAAGTAAGAAGTTTATAGTGCCATCTAGAGGAGAGGCTGAAATTTACAACAAAGAACTGCTCCTCTGCTCACCCCCTCCCTTCCGGTATCCACAGCCGGTCAAATGTCGTCCTCGTCGTCTTTCTCCGTGTCAGCAGATGAGGTTTGTGAGGTGAGGGAGAGGGCGGAGCTACCGCGGCCGTAGCAGACGAAGTGGAGAGAGTGGAGGCGGGACTTCCGCTACGAGTAAAGCGACGCTTGATTTGTTCTCTCGCGTTTGTCCTTACAGGCTCCCGTAGAAACATGGCGTCTCGCTGCTAACAGTGGCTATGCAACCACGGTCCGCGGTCATGTTATTTTACATGACTTTTTGAAACACTACGAAAATGAAACAAAAACTATTATACAGCGACTAGACCAGGGGTCTGCAACCTGCGGCTCTAGAGCCTCATGTGGCTCTTCAGCCTCTCTGTAGCGGCTCCTTCTGGCGTTGAAGAAAAAAGTATTCATGTTTTTCCACACTTTTTTGTCAAGATAAAGGCGTAAATAGAAATGTTTTGATGTTTTATCTGTCACATCCAGTTGAAAAACCTCCCCCAAAAGCTAATAAAATACTATAAAAAAATTGTTTTATATGTCGTTTTTCTATACTTTAAAGGTTGGGTATCATCTTGCGACAAACTGTGGTTCTTTAAATAGAGTATATATGTGTATATACTCTATACAAGTGATTTTATCTTCATTTTTAGGCTCAAATAGGTTTTGCGGCTCCAGATTAATCTTATTTGGGTGAAAATGGGACAAAAATGGCTCTTTTCACTCTAAAGGTTGCAGACCCCTGGACTAGACAATGCAGGAGCACATAATATGTATAAAAAAGTGGATTTGGGGTTCATATAAACCCATAAATACTACACATTGTCCCTTTAACGGTTGCCGCGCCGAGGCGAGAAACAGAAATCCTACACATTTTTGCGCTTGCTTTTTTTGGTCGTTGGACAAAACATCATCATCATCATCATCAAACTGTCTGCTTTTAAAGGTCACAGATTATTAAACAGTGCAAACACGACACTCACAGCTGTGGCAGGTTGCTCCGCTGTAGCCGCCGTCGGAGCAGTTGCAGTGGAAAACGGTCCACGACTGACTGCATTGGCCGCCGTGTTCACATCGGCTGGGAGAACACCTGAGAGAGAGAGAGAATGACAATAACATCCTAATAGAACCATGTGTGGGAGGTTCTTTCCTTTGAAGAAAAATACATGTGTAACACCATTCTGCTAAGAACAATGGGCCTTACGCAAATACATTGGCTTGTTTTGGCGGGCCTATATTTCAGAGCCGTTCTCCACGTTTTGCTGCCAAACAAATACATACAAATTCAAATAGGACAAAAGCGGTTGATGCCAAAAGCCCCAGCCATTTGTTTATTATCAGGAGAAATGCGCTTTCTATGTTTGTGAGAAAACAATGTCCCTCATGCTTGTGTAAACATAGACTTCAAACTCACACTTTTTTTTTTTTTTTCGCAGTAGATGATAGTAAATCTCGATGATTGTGGAAAAAATACTTTCAGAGTTTTATGGTAATTTTGTTTTGTGGGAAAAAGAGTGAGCTTTCAATATATTACTAAATCAATCTGTTACATAAAGCCTTTCCATTTAATGGATAGAAAGCCTGTTCAATTGTGTTTGCTCCAGCGTGTTCGTCAGTTCATGGCCAAACGTGTGCAGCAGGGTCACACATAACACAACGAGTGGAAAGTACTGTTCGTTTGTTATTTGGAGGTCATCATTTCCATTTTGGCAAGGCGTTGTAGGAGGGTACCGAAGAGAAGGGAAAACACTTTTATACCATTGACACCTTTTCTTAAAACGACTTTCCATCTTTTTTATTGTGTTGATGCCCTCAAGAGGAAAGAGTCATGCTTCATGTATCATTCATTCTTCTACTGCTTTATCCTCCACATGAGGGTCGCGAGGCTGCTGGTGCCAATCCCAGCTGACATAGGGTGACAGGTGGGATGGAGGTTGCCAGTCCAACAAAGGGCCACTAATCTAATTTCCCTTCTTATTTCTTAACCTTTGACCTGGAAATGGCTCCAATCTACACCCAATCATCATTTGTTCAACATTTGGGCAACAGTGTGTGGTCCAGGTTCAGGTAGAGGGACACAGGCACCGGTTTTACCTATTTAGAGCATTGGTTCTCAAAGTGTGGCCCGCGGGCCAATGGCGGCCCGCTGAAACAATTCTGGCGGCCCCGCAATGAATTACAGTTGATAGTTTTAATCCAGGAGCTACTAAGCTTGTTAAATGTTTATTGGACATTACTGGATACAGACCAATAAGTGTAAACAAAAATACTGGGTATTTACATGGTTTCTATATGGTGAATTTTAGTGTATTATTGGGTTATAAGCTGGTAATAAGCAGGTAGCTACAGTCCCCAATTACTAGCTATTTACCCAGTAAATATATGGTAACAGAAATGTGTTACTTGGTATTAACCTGTAATTAGAAGGTAAGAACAATGGCCAAAATACTGGGGAATTACCCAGTAAAGTATAAAGCGTTATTATATTAATGCTTAAATTACATTATATTAACGCTTATATTACTTAACACTAAATTGTAGAACTGCAATCTGGTCTTTAAAATGATTACAAATGGGATTTCTCTCTGTTTTATTTTTTCCTTTGGCGGCCCTCAGTCCAATGTTGGGTTCCTAAATTGACCCTCAAGTATCAAAACTTTGAGAACCCCTGATTTAGAGTGTCCAATTATCCTCTGTATGTTGACTGTGGAAGGAAACCAAAGAACCCACACACACACACACACACACACACACACACACACACACACACACACACACACACACACACACACACACACACACACACACACACACACACACACACACAGGGAGAACATGCAAACTCCACAGCGCAGAAAGGTCCCTGTTCCGACCAGGTCACAAACCCAAGGTCTTTTTTTGCTGCATCGGCGATAGCGCTCACCACTACCTCCGTCGACTGTGTGGCCGCTTAATAACACTTCGTCCGAAAACAGTTATTTCAGTGCTCCTCCTGCACCAGGGAACAGTTTAACACTCAGATGCCTGAGCTCATAAATGCTCTACAGAATGAATGGGGCACAAAATTCCCATAGAAACACTTCTTCCGAGAAGTGTGGAAGCTGTTATTGCTGCAAAAAGAGGAACCAACTCTATATCAAAGTACTGTATATGTACACTGCCGTTCAAAAGTTTGGGGTCACTTAGAAATGTCCTTATTTTTGAAGGGAAAGCACTTTTGTTCAATGAATATAACATTAACTACCGTAACATTAAACATTATTCTAGCTGCAAACATCTGGTTTTTAAAGCGGACCTAGACCGGAAGTTCCAATTAACGCTGTTTTTTTAGTGTGTATCTGCGTCATTACCTTGTTTAAGAGGCCCTGAAGGTTCGAAACAAACAGTTCAGCCACTGCTGAGAACGCTGTGTTTTATTGTAGTCTCGGGCTCAGCGAGATCATTGAAAAAACCCGGTCCGGTTACGTAAACAGCAGTTCTCCTGAACAGCAGAACTGTGCCCGGAGCATCGTCCTGCTCCGGGCACTTGTCCGGGCACATCTGGTTGCATACATTGAACCGCAGAAGAAGAATTAACGTCCGTTGTGGAGGTGTTTCACGAGCGACAGTGTCTTCTGACTCCGGGTCAAAGTCATAAAAGGGACTGTGTGGTGGGGAGTCGTGAAGAAGCTATTTTTAAACATTGTTAAAACAATGTTTTGATAATGAGTAGCAGTGCATCCACCGTTCCAGAGGAGGGAGCTGCACTTCTGAGAGCGGGTGCTATGCCACTTCCGGGTACTGGCCAATCACAAGACTCTGTCTTCTGGGTGTGAGAGTTGAGTCTGAAATATAGCGGCTGGGGAACAGCGTCAGAAAAAAGGATTTCTATCGGCTCGTTTACAGCAACTAGGAGGTTTTTGACCATTAATGTATGTAAGTAGACCTCCATAACTCGCATATATGTGCAACAGGACCACTCTATGTGAGCTTTAATGGAATATGTACATAGGTGTATAGAGGCCCATTTCCAGTGTTCTAATGGTACATTGCGTTTGCAAAATGCGTTAGAAGGCTATTGGATGATTAGAAAACCCTTGAAAACCCTTGTGCAATGATGTTAGCACAGCTGAAAACTGCTGTGTTGCTGGTTCTTTGACGAATTTTGAATGAAAATCGTTATTTCTAATCTTGTCCATGTCTTGACTATATTTTTATATATTCATTTTGCAACTCTTTTGATGAATAAAAGTGTGACTTTTAATAGAAAACACACAAAAAATGTATAATTGACCCCAAATCTTTGAACGGTAGTGTAAAATGACCTATACCCTAACACATGTTGCCACATATCTTTTACATACTCGTGTTTCAGTATTGCGTATGTGATATCCAAAATGTCTGTTTGTCTCGATCATGCTGAAATGGGGCTGAAACCGAAGAATCTTCAGTTCCTATCCTCGACTCGTGATGAATCAACAGACAAAAGAAATATTACTCAACTACAATATTATGCTCATATTCCCTAGTTTCATGTGAGGGAGAAATTGCCATCTTAACAAGCCAAACATGGCTCAACCAGGACTTGTTTCACCAAACTGCTTGGCAAAAAATCAGCTGTAAGAAACCTCATCATCATCATCATCATCATCATCATCGCCAACCATCTGACATCAGACGTCTCTGCAGAGCCAGAGCAAATCACTTCCAACCACATCATTAGAGATGTTAGTGTGAAATATGTGTTCCATAATCCAGTACAGCCCACGGAGGACGCTATAAAAATTGAAATGGCCCTTGAAAGGAAAAAAAGGTTCCACACCCCGATATAAAACGAGGTGTTGAACTGATGTCGTCGTAAAGAGGCTCCTTGTGGGTTTGACTTCCATTTGTGCCGTTAATGGAGTGTTTGCTTTGGATAATAATGCTCTTTGGTACAGGCAGCGATAATAAAACACACACTCAAACACATTCTCCCCCTCCGCACACACACACACACACGCACACACAGTGCAACCACACACTGATGCCCAGTCCATTTCACACCTGACTTTACAGTACAGCACATCTCAAGGGCCCAAAATTCAATCAGCTGAATCACAGTAGATTTCTTTCCTGGTCTGACAGGAAAACAGGATTGTGTGTGTGTGTGTGTGTGTGTGTGTGTGTAGTTTGTTCAGTTACACCTGAACAGTAATCTAATGAAACCTGAACAAAATGAGATGTTTAATTCAAATTACTGGAGCAGATTGTAGAAAAAAAAACACACACACAAAAAAAACCTGCGTGATTAGTTTGATATTTGTATCTATGGCCTATACGATATTCTGTGTGTGTTTGTGTGCGTGTGTTGCGACAGGTGCATAATTGTCGTAATGGTCTCATTAATTGCGTTGCTGTTTGGCGCGACACCAGGAACGGCGAGTGATTGGAAGCGCTTCTCTCGTCTCCCGCGGCTCGAGTTATTGCTCTGATGCCGCGCTGTCGTCGATGATTTGCACTTTCATTTATCATCTTTGCAATCCATGAATTAGAGCTGGAAGTGCTTATCGTGAGGTCTCAAACTCACTCGCCCTCGCGTCATATAATAATTTAGTTTCAAGCCTCTGTTTTTATTTACACGACGGCTACAAACACAGATGCCCAGGTTACAGCTGCAGTTTATCATGATATGTCCAACACCTGGGAGAAAGTTTCTTAACCACAGGGCAAACTCTGTGTATTACAAATGCAGGGTGGATACTGCAGTTAGCCACCAGGGGGTGATGAGGAGCAAAAGCGTTCTACTTCTCACATGAGTTATAACATCATTAAAACTGAGTTAATGTTTGCAATCGGTTTAGTTTTAGTAGAACATGACGTCCATTTTTGTGAGTTATATTCCCATATAGAGGAAAACAGACGGCGCATACGAGCGGACACCGGTGTGATTGACAGCTCGGTGTCGTCCAATAGGACGGTTTGTTCTGACCTGTCGATGATTCCACACATGTCAATGTGGAGGTTGCTGTAGTTGCCCAGCTTCTTTTGCTGAACCTTGATCAGATCCACGTTCTGATCGTCCAGCGTGAAGAGACGCATGCAGCCCTGGAAGACGTGGAAGGGGTTTCGGCATTCCTGACTGTCGCCTTCAGCGGGACAACCTGAGCACAAAACACAAGCACAGAGAGATCCCTACAAGTTTCAGGTCTCCCCTTGAACTTGAACGTGCCAATTTTGCATAAATACGTTCCCATCTAAAGGAAAATAGATGACGTTTATGAGTGGCAGTTATTACAAGTGTTAAAGGAGACATATTATACCTTATTTCTGCAAGTGAACCTAGTTCCCTGGTGTCCTAATGAACATGTCTATGACATGCTTTGGTCAAAATACCTTAAGGATGAAGCACCACAGCAGTTCAATCACTCTGCCAAAACAGCCCTGTTCAGAACGCTCGCTTTTGAGTGCCTGTCTCTTTAAATATGCAAATGAGACACAGGAAACTACGTCAGCGTCACTGAGGCTAACGGCAGCTAACAGCAGTTAGCATTTGGAAAAGCCATCATTTGCCAACTCTAGCCGGCACATTGCCGTCATATATAAAACACATAAATCCTCTGAGGCTGGAAGTTTGTGTAGAACTCTGTGCTGCACTGCGCAGCCAAAAATAGAACACTTTGCAGACTTCCGCTCTTCAGGATGTTATTGCCCTCGCCTGCACTCACGTGTTTTTTAGGGACAAAGTGGACAACAATTCCAGGAATGTCTCATTGTGACGTGGCAATGAGTGCGGAAGTCAACATCGGGTGTTTTATCTCCTGTACTTAGACTGAGTCATCTTTTTTCACACTTTGCCTACTCATAGGGCCTCCAGAGTCCCAAATATAAGTATTAAAATGATTAAAAAGTTGATTTTGCACAATACGTCCCCTTTAATCTTACATCCAGCACCTTCCATATGACTGTTTGACACTTGCTCACAGAAATACAGCTGACACGTTTGCACTCTCACCACCAAAGAAGAGGCGACTCTCTGCGGCGACAGGGAAAGAAGAGCCGGCATGAGCGCCGCCTCCTTCCTCTTTATCCACCGCGATGGTCAGACGTCCTCCTCTGGAGTTCAGCTCCACCGAATGCCACTGCCCATCGTTCAAAGCAGAACCTTGGAACGTAAAAAAAAAGGCCATTAACACAAATTGCCCCGAAAACATTATTTTCCTTTTCATGGGTTTATGGCTTCGCGCGGAGCAATTAAGTCCTGCAGCAGATGTTGCAAGATTCATGCTCCAAGAAAAAGAGGGCAAGCATGGGCACTCGTGTAGCCACGATCAAATGATCCTATCACTCCACAGCCACACAGCGACCGAGCTGCCATTTGGAAACCGAATCCCTGTCTTTGTCTCAGTGAACATTATTTAAAATAATGCGATCGCGCAACGCCAGAGAGTGATTTGGCAAAGAGGTGAAATCAGGAGTCCAGAACAGGTGTCTGTGACTCATTGACCTGCGCCGTGTCGCAAGCAGCCTGGTGAGTCTGGATGTTGTGCAGGATTTGAGTCGAATAGATCAATATCTCATTATCTCTCTCTATTTTTTCTGAGCAGCAATGTTTTCGTTCAAGAGCAAAACCTGTCGTCTTCTCCTGCTTTCAGCTGCACAGAGAAAGAATGATGGGGGGGGGGGGGGGGGGTGGGGGGGTTGTGGCGGGAAGCTTTGGCAACAAGGATGACACAGCAGACGGGAAAAGGAAGAAGAAAAAAAAAAAAAGACGGTGTTCTAATTGACTTTGTGGGAAGAAAGAAGTACTTGTGTAACTATTTGCTCTCTGCCTCATCCCTAATTTATTAGAGACGAGGTAATGAGTGACTGTGATTCTCCAGCTGCAGATTAGCAAACACAATCAAAGGAATCTGATTTAAAAAGAAAAAAAAAAACTACAAGAGCAAAAGTATAAAAATTAAATGATGTTTGTCATCCAAATACTAACTCTAACCACTGATTATCAAGTACTGGGTTTACTAAGGCTACGTTTACACTAGCTGGATATTTTGATAAATGGATATTTTCTTCCCTCCTTAACCCGCATAAATAAGCTGTCGAGAGCCATCGTAACTACTCCAAGCCTGCGTGCGGCAGTGTAGGAAGAAGGAGAAAGCCATACAAGCCGATCAGAATCCTCATCGACAACATCAACAACAACGACTGACCTCTGACCCTCGATGTACGCTACGTAACTATATGAGTGACAGCAGCGATGATCGCGACATCCTAAAATTCTCACGCCACTCCTCCGGGACCTCATCAATAACCTCATTCTCAAAGTTCTCCCACCTGACAGCAGTCCGCCCAGGTCGGACCCAAAACCTGACGACGCTGACGCCGTCTGGCTCACCTCCGAGCCCTAAAGCTCCGTCACGGAGACGGCAAGAGCTGCGATTGGTCCTCAGGACAGGCCGAGCTAACGCTGCTCTGTGCCGGCTCACAGTGCGCACCCGAGCGTCCACAGAGGCGGAGCTCATCCTCAAATTATCTTAAAACTGCGTTCCGTGACACAGAAAAGTGAGAAACGGCCACTGTTTCAACAACAACAGTCTTTCTCTCTCTTTCTCTCTCGACGCCATTGCATCACTGTAGCAAGAAGCACAACAACCTTGCGCAGCGACCCCTACTGATCGGGGACATTTAATGTATAAAGGTTGCATTTTTGGAGCGTAGATTGCCTAAAACTCTGTTTTTCTCAGTTTGCATGCAAACACAAACACTTTTGCCAGAGTTTTTTATAAAGAATCAGAGGCGAAAACGCTGTTTGTGTGTAAACAAAAGGCACAAACGCAGGGCAAAGTCTCTGTTTTTAAAAATACCCGTGCTAGTGTAAACGTAGCCTAAGGCCATAATAGAGGATTCCCACAGGTTCGTTGATTCTAATGCGATTTGCAAACACAATATACCATTGGAACACTGGAAATGGGCCTCTATACACCTATGTACATATTCAGGGTATCCGCGGGGTCTTTTGAATTTGAATTTAAGGCCTTAAAATGTCTTAAATTCTCCTAAAATCTCATAAAAGGTCTTAAATGCAATTTTGAAAGGTCTTAAAAATCTATTAGTCTCACTTTCAAATGTTTCCATTTTTGAGGATGCACTAACATAACTACAACACGGAACTAAAGTAGGTAGCTAGTGTGCTGTGCGCACGCCGCGGTGTGTTGCAGCTTAGCATAGCAGCGGAGAAAACTTAACGAAAGCCCACAGCTAAGCCGAATTGCTTGCATAAGATGGGTAAGTGCAAGTTCAATTTGTGGCGCCTATTTTCTTGGGTCTTAAATTGTATTCATTATGGTCTTAAAAAAGTCTTAAAAAGTCTTAAATTTCACTTGTTGAAACCTGCAGATAGAGACCCTGATATTCCATTAAAAACCAGACGTTTGCAGCTAGAATAGCCGTTTACCACATTAACTTTGTGTACATGTGTGGGATTAGATTGTACTGTGACGAGATAAAACAGTTCAAGCACCACTAAGTAAGTACCAGTCATAAGAGTAACCAACCTGTGCTGAGCTCCAGCAGAGTCCTGCCAGCCTTGTGGATCTGCAGGCGGAGCCTGGCCTCACTCAGGTACAGCCAGACGACTCCGCCTTGCTGCGAGAGTTCAAAGGTGAGCAGGAGCCCGGCCTTGTTCCACGTCCTGAACTGAAACCCTACGGACACGGCCCCCGGAGAGGGCGCCGCAGCGGCGGGCCCGGGCAGCTGCAGAAAGCTCTGGGGGCCGGGGAACGTCACGGCCACGGAAATTGGCTCGGCACAAGAAAAGGTCACATTGCCCTGAGACGGAGAGAGGGAAATTCAGAGAGGAGGTGGAAAAAAAATGATTACTGGACAGATAAAACAACATTGGAACATGAATATTAATCGGTTGCAGAGGGTGTCTCAAAGTGCCCTCGTGTCGCAGGGATCTCATCAGCAAGTCTCCTTAAAAAGGACATTGGTATTACCATAATGATAACAGCAGATTAGGAAGCCAAACTGGGGGAGAAAAAAAGCCCCAAAGTCACCTATAGCTTGGATGTAAGAGAGAGATAAAGGATGAAAATGGAGGAAAAAAAAAAGGTGCGTGTCAAGCGCTGCCATATCTTGGCATCTCTATAACAGTCCAGTGTTTTGAGTGGTGGTAATGGCTGCCACTTCATCGCTAAAGCTGCAGCAGTAATACAGTATATTGCAGTCCAAGCTCTCTACTGGGAACATCCCGCCTGCCATCTCGATAACACTCTGGACACACACATGACATTTAAAAGCCCTTCGTGGTGCCGTTTAAGTGATGGACAATCATCTCTGTTGGAAAGAGATGAGTGAAGGTAAAAGTTACCTTTAAAAACTTCACAACACTCACCTCCTCTGTCAACAGTCTTATTTTCTGCGTTCGCACATTTAAATCACCATTTACTGTGTGTTTTTAAACGGCGACAAATACCTGAGGAGCCGTGGAATCATTACAATTACCATGTGCAGCCACGCGCGAGAAGCCGTACACCTCTTTATTGAGGATTCATGTTTTTTTTCCCCTTTCTTTCTGCAGTCTGAACCTTCAGCGTAATGAGAGAGCAGTTATTACTCTCCAGCAGAAATGCTTCACAGTCTCCACACAAAGCGACCAGTTCCCACTCATTCATTGTGAATGCAGGAGAATCTGAACGTCCCGATGGCCATGATAAGGAGGCGACTTAACTGTCTGTGCTCCCTTTTGTCCGGGCTTCATTAACCAGCCAGCGGCTCATTTAGCAGATGCACCGACATCAGAGCTGTAAATCCAATATTTTCACCACTGAGACTGAAACCAACAGAATCACTGACATGGTGCATTCCCCGTCTCTTACCTTAAAGGTACATTATGTAATAAATCTAAAGCAACTGGCCATAAAATCCTCCTAATATGTCACAGAGACTCAGGAATAATGTTCATATAACAAACTGAACTCACCAACAACAACAGCACAGACAAAATATTTGCATTAAAACAAATATTTTGCAGACTGCAAATCATGTTTATGTTTTGAAATCATGTTTTTGGCATGTGGCGCCCCCTACCGCCGTCCACCAATCATTGCAGTCAGTAGAGTCTCAGCTGCCGAGCAACCACGGGTTGCCAGTCACGTCAGAAAACGAAACCTAAAAGACCTCGGTATTTTGAATTTGAATGTAGTAACCGTTTTTGGCCACATTCTTACATATGGCACCTTTAACTTACCAACAATAGCAATGAAACACGCGACGTCAACTCCTACCCTCACACTAACCTAAATCTAACCATATGATGAAGAAAAAGATGTATCTGTGCAGATGTGTAATGCACTGTATACAGAACTGGAATTCTCTTAAGATTTGGAGGTGAATAAACAAATGGAAATTTTTACATAATTGCAATATAAACATATAACATCCCATGCTCAATATATGATTATAATGTAAATATATAGTCCATAATGCATATTTATTATCCTTATCTTTACTGTCTTGCAGTAAATAAACATAAATAAACGTAAATTTCCCCACTGCGGGACAAATAAAGGACCATTTAATCTAATTAGTGTTAGAGCACGACTGTGCAAACTCACACCTTTTTGCGACCACTTCAGGCCGCGTCAAAATGTACGTATTTAAAAGGTTTGGTGAAAAAGCGTGGAAAATCGGAAGTGGGAGGGGCTAAAGAGTGACGCAAAAAAAGTGCTAGTAGGTCATCTCTTGTCGGGTTTAACGTACATGAGCGAAACTTGGCACACACGTTCATTAGGTTGTGCTGTAAATAAAAGTCGATGACGAGTGTCCCGTGAATCCTACAGGAAGGCCGCCATTTTGGATTGAACGTGAAAACGGAGGCGTTTTTTGGCGAATTTGCACCAAATCTTTTAAGATTTTAAATTTCCATTATTTTAACCAACAAATAAAGAGCAACTCAAAAGTTATGTACTGCAGCTTTAAAGTAATGCCAAGGCAAAGGTTAAAGGAGGCAGTAATGTAACATTAGTGATGGTTACTGATGAAAAACTTACCGTCAGAGTAACTCGGCTGTCATTTTGCTTTGCTCGCTCCAACAAGTTGAGGTCGTTGTAGAGCAGGTTTTCCAGGCAGCCATGGAAGCTCCTCTTTGAGAAGAGCTTTGTCTTCTGAGAACCGACGCTCTGGACTGCACCTGCGCTCAGCTGGTGAGGGGACAGTGTGCAATTATAGCTACAATATCTGCTTTTAGAACGACAGTTCTTCACTTCAACTGCACCAAAAAGAACTTTGCAAGGAAATTATCCAAATTCTCAGTTGCTTTTTTAATGTCAGTCACGAGAGTTTCTCGTCTTGGTGGATAGAAGCTGTGTCCCAGGACGCCAAAAACAGTCAGACGGGCTAACGGGAAAGCATTTATACTGGATCCTCACAGATCCAGAGAGATTAAACATGAGCTTTGAAACGCGCTCACAGCGAGTGGAAAGAAGACGGAGCGAGTGAGAAACAGATTTTTGTGGTTAGCTCTCTGGGAAATAACCGACTCGTACGAGTCTGCGCGGCAACGTTAACCCAGCAATTACTTGCATTGCGCTGCCCCGTTGCTAATGCCATGCCATGCTATGCTATGCTAACACGACCCATAACACTTCCAGGGACAATAACACATCTTTAACTGGTGGAATCCGGAGATGAATGTTTGCCACAAAGCCAGAGTCAGATGAAGGGGAAGTTAATCAGGAAAGGTGAAGACGTCAGGATACTGCAGGTCTGGAATAACGTCCTCTCTGGCTGTTTCCAACCTCGTAAAAACAAGCTGGAGGCATTTATAAGGATCAGATATATTCAGTCTGTCATGTGTTTTTTGCGATATATCAGTCGATCACTGTGGATTTTAAACTGTGACGAGTTGAATCCATCGCTCGTCCCGTTCATTTTTGCTGCCAACATGGCGGTTCACCGGGACCGCGTTATATGTAACATCTGGAGCTCTGTAGGCTATGGCTACATTTTATAGATATACAAATCCGGGTCACTTAGAAATGTCCTTATTTTTTTCAATAAATATAACATCAAATTAATCACAAATACACTCTATACATTGTTAATGTGGTAAACTACTATTCTAGCTGCAAACGTCTGGTTTTTAATGGAACATGTACGTTGTGTTCGCTAATCGCGCTAGAAGGCTATTGGATGATTAGAAAACCCTTGAAAACCCTTGTGCAATGATGTTAGCACAGCCTTGACTGTATTTTTCTATTCATTTTGCAACTCTTTTGATGAATAAAAGTGTGAGTTTTAATGGAAAACACAATAAATGACTTTATTGTCTTTTGGCAAAACATGACATTCTCATTTTTAAATCTATGCAAACATAATTACAGCTATAGAAGGTTCAGTGTATTTCTGCTAATAGACCAGACGAAGTGTTACAAACTGGACCTTTACAAAATTCAATATTCTTTTTGAACCTCACCTGTTCAATGTCCCAGTGGTCGAACACTGCAGGGATTTGAACCCTCTCCGTGTGCTTGTCCACAGTCAGGTTGAGTTGCGAGCAGCGTCTCTCCAGTACGACACGGTGCCAGTGTTGATCGTCTAACAAGCTGCCGAGGGAAACGAGAACCTGAGGCTCTGACGATGAAGTCCCACCTGAAATGGAGGAAAAAAACGTGATTTTCTGATCTCAGTGAAGCTTTCTTTAGTGTTTGACCTGAAGCCAACATCAGAGAAACGGTAGCTTCCACAGCTTCTTCGCCGTAATTCATATTCTGCTATTGTCAGAGTCCCACAGCGAGGACCACGCGGAGGTCATCCTCTGTCATCTCATTAGAAACGACTTGCATATCTGCATACATTTGAATTTGTGATAAAGCCTAATCTGAGAAACTACAGAGGGAACACGGTGAGACATCGTTAATGATAGATGAGCATCAGCAGGTCTGAATTAGAGGACACATTTCAGTATTCTCCAAAGAACTGGTGAGAAAGAGCTGACACAAAAAAAGGGAACTGAATACAATCAGTCATTAAGAATGTATGAGCTTATTCTTTGGGGAGAGTCAAAACAGAGACAGTTGATGATGGAAGACGATGGACAAATGAATCTTTGATATTTCCGCTTGTTTAGCTGAGACGATGTTTTCGCAGATAAAAACTGAGAAGAAGTTCATTCCCGGAGAAAGAAAGTTAGGACGTGGAAGCTCCAGAGTTCCAAAGTGATGAAGTGTTTGATTACTGTATAAGAATGAATGGAACAGCGACAGCGTGAGGCTTCAAAATACATCATCTCACGTCACCGACATTGATTAATGGGACAATTATGAAGCTGAAGGAGGTGGAAAAAGATCAGCGACGACGACTTTGTGATTGAGTTTCTCATCGGATGGATGATGTGATTCCTCGATGGAAAGAGAGACTGCGAATCGATACGAAAGATCAAAGAGCAAACAAAGAGAAAATGAAAATGCTGATCGTATTTACGGTGCTCCACGCTCTCTCTTTCCTTTGTCTCAGGTTTTAAAAAAAAAAATATATATATATATTCCTCCCTTCCAGCAGTGCTGAGATCAAAGAGGAGCAGCAACGTTTCCACCAGCTCTAGACGTCAGGTCAGAACCGGGTCAGAACAATCACTCTTTAGTTCTTTTATTGGGGAAATGGTCTGAGTCCTTTGTAGGGTTTGAAGCACATTGGAACAGTCCTTCAGTGGGTCTCAGCTTTGAAATGCAGCCGTTCCAGCATCCTTTGTCCAGAATCACCCTTCCTGCACACAGCACTCCTCCCTGCTTTGTTTCTGGCGACAAAAAGGAATTTTTCCGATTTCAGTCTGTTATTTTTTCGGTCTGGGTCAGAGATCACTGGTAGTCCTCCATGTTTTACTTTGCTTTAGGTTCAGCTTGATTCATGATCGCACAAACATTAACAAGGCTTTATGGGCATATTTTCTGGCTTGACATCGTCTCCTCCTTTGGTTTTTTTTTTGGATCCCCTTTTGTTTCGCTTTGGTTTATTCCAGTTGATCCTTTTTGTGTGGCATAACGGTTTTATCTGAGCTTTATGTAAAACCTTGCTTCCTCTGTGACATGGACCATCACAACTGGGAGGTTTAATTTTTGATTTGATATCTGTTGCTGCACTCTCTAAATCAGGGGTGTCCAACTCATTTTCACTGAGGGCCACATCAGCATAATGGTTACCCTCAAAGGGCCACATGTAACTGTCATACAGAATAAATGTAACTAAATGTAACCAAATATAACGTGAAATAAAGGTAACTTCCTTGTAACATATTGATAAATAACTTTCCGTATTTATTACTTGTTCAAATTCACTCGTCGCATGATGATACACTGCGATCTAGTGGCGGTGCCGTCACTTTAGCGGGTTAACGCGATCGCCATGCATTGTGGGAAATGTAGTTTATGGTCAACCAACGCCTTAAGGCAGCATAGACCTATTTTAACACAGATTTTTTTTAAAACAATTAATCACTCGCGGGGCCACATAAAATGACGTGGCGGGCCACATCTGGCCACCGGGGCCTTGAGTTTGACACGTGTGCTCTAAATAAACCGTATAGGTGAGTGTGAGAGTGATGTTTGTCTCTCATGTGGAAGATAAAGCGGTAGAAAATGGATGGATTTGTTGCTACAGCAGGGCAAAACACCATGATTATTGACAGCAGACTGACTTGTGATCGGTTAAGCAGGTGTTTGAAATACAATAATAATGTTTCTTTAACAAGGCTCCAAAAATCAGGTATTGACACGATTTCAAACACAACTCCACTTAGTACAAGATGGTAACATTGATATTTGGGGGTTATTTTGGCTTAATTATACAAGTGGGATGTAGTTTATTTATTTTCTAGATGTATAATATGTTAAGAACAAAGACGGTTGGGTTGAACCTGTAGTAAACGACGAAAAAACCCCCTGCATAAACAGTATTTGTTGTGTTTTCCATCAGGATTTGTAGATGAATCTTCTTTTTTCTTGTATTATGTCACATATTTAATCGCTCTGACCGGTCGCAGGTTCTGTCCGACTGCATCCTGAGGCGTGCGCTATTGGCGCTGCTCAACAAACCAATTTACAAACTGTAAACACGAGCAAACATTCTAAGTGTGAACTGACACAGCAGTGGATGTTTGTAATTTGTTCCTTGGAACTTGACAATAAACGGAGAGTTTGCAGTGCCACGGCTAAACAACAGTTTTTTTACGTTGTTTTTTTAAAAACCTGGGATAAGAGTTCAGGGGAAAACTGTGTGGTGCTTTGTTGAGTTTAAAGAATACAGAACAGCCGCATGGAAAAACCTAATGAGTCCTTGAGCAAGGACTGTTCTATGAATTGAGATGTGGGTCAACATCAATCAATAGGTTACTTCCTGATGGGAGTGTGAATGAATGCGGAAAAATATTAACAAGCAACGGGTCAGCACATGTGACAAATTTGAAGATCAGTGCGATGCCGGCACAGGAGAAAGGTCAGGGGGGTCTCGTGCATCAAAGTCTGTTTTTATTCATGAAACAGGAAAAAATGGAGCCTGGACAAAAAATGGAAACGAGAGAAAACATTCAGAGAGAGAGCAAGGCCTTTCAGTTTCCTACAGTGTCGATACAACTCTACCTCGAGTTATTTCGGAAATGTTGCAGAGAGCGTTTACCTTTGCCAAGGATACAGTTGTCAGTTGCCTGCAAATGCTTGAGGTTCTACGTGGAAACCACCTCCAAGAATTCACGAAAATACAATAGAAACTAAAATATATTAATAATAATGCATTTCAAGACACTCAAGGTCGCACACAAATATGTCATCTGTTAATTCCCTTAAAGGTGCATTATGTAATAAATCTAAAGCTACTGGCCACAAAATCCTCCTAATATGTCACAGAGACTCAGGAATAATGTTCATATAACAAACTGAACTCAGCCAAAATATTTGCATTAAAACAAATATTTTGCAGACTGCAAATCATGTTTGTGTTTTGAAATCATGTTTTTTTGCATGTGGCGCCACCTACCGCCGTCTACCAATCATTGCTGTCAGTAGAGTCTCAGCTGCTGAGCAAACACGTGTTGCCAGTTACGTCAGAAAACGAAACCTTAAAGACCTCGGTATTTTGAATTTGAACGTAGTAACTGTTTTTGGCCACATTCTTACATATGGCACCTTTAACTACAGTAATTACGGTAATATAATTTCATCTTTTAGTTTGAGGAGTACATTAGCTAAGAATATGTGCAACCAGGGTTAAGTAGAAATGTCTTCTGTGCGGATGTGTTGCTCCAACAGTAGAAGAAGTGCACTTCTACTGCTCTTCCTCACACGATAAAGACGAATGAGGTGGAGAATGATGCGTTTGTTGTCTTTATATCAACTCTGTGTTCTAAGATAGAGCTGCTCCTTTGCTTTAGTGTCGGTGCGTTACTTAGATTTGCCTCATAAAGTGAACTGCATCTGTTTGGACATGAGCGCATTAGTGTTAGCACAGCAGAACAGACCATGCATGAGCTCAGGGTCAATGAACACAGCAGATGTAGCCTTGATTACACAAATCTATAAAGTAAAAAAAAAAGCCAATGCAGAGAAACAGAGACGGGGGAACAGGGGGAGGGAAAAAACCGAGGACAGAAAGAGAAGAATAATGGTGGCTATGTGACCGTGACAAATGGAGAGCTGCAAGAGAATATTTATGATAGCAAAACACACACAAAGTCGAGAGAGGAACAGAAATCGTGAAGTGATTCATGGCTTTTAATTTCAAATATCTCTAGTTTCTCTCTTGACTTGAGTTTTAAAGAAGACGGTGTCGCTAACATGTTACGCGAGGCCTCACACTGACTTTGTTTTCGCCCTTTCACACCAGGCACAGCTCCGCTTCCTGAACCACCCGGCACATTCACAGTGAAAAAAGTAGATTAATACACATTCACAGTTGGTGCAGTGCTTAACAATAACAATCTGAGCCATTTATTGGGCGAAAAACTAGCGCTTATGATAACTGTCCCATAAGATTACACTGCAGACATTGCTGCCAGTCTTGAGCTGCTGCCACGTGATTGGCTGATTATTATCTGTTTAAAAAGCATTTGAACTGCTGTACCTTATAAAGTGGTCAGTGAAGTGTTCGTACCTTTCCCGAGCAGCAGCAGCAGCAGCAGCAGCTTCCCTCGCTCTAACGCCACGCTGAGGCCGAGTCCTCGCTGTCCGTCCGCGTGCAGCAGCGTCCCGGAGTTCCTCAGGGTTTTAAACTTCAGGGAGACGACTTCTCTTCCGGACTCCGTCCTCGAGCCGGGACTCGTCATCGCGTACGCCAGAGAGCTGCCGTCGCCGTTGAAACTCACCACATCGGAGACTGGGAAAAGAGAAACGAGAGAGAGAGAAGATTTCTTGTGGGAATATTGCGTTTATGGCTGTGTTTCCTAGATTTGACCTTGTATTGGGTTTTTAGTTTTTTGTGTCTGTTCTGTTCTCTTTGTTTTATTTTTAGGTTTTCCATGTCGGTCCCACCATAATATGTTTGACCTGTGTCCTATTTGTCTCACCCTATGTGCTCATCTCCGTCCTCCTGAGTGTATTTCATCTCCATCCTCCCCAGTGTCTGCATGTGTTCATTTTGTTTCAGGTCTTAGTTCTGCTTGTTCCTGCTTTTTAAAGACTCTTTTTTGTTGTTGTTGTTACTTTTTGAAATCCTTGTGTCCATTTGCGACCTCTAACTTACACTCCATGACAGCGAAGGGATAATTCGACCACTATATTCTGTTGTGTCTGTTTGTTTTCTCTATTATCAACCCTTTATTCACCAGTTTGGAGAGAATAACACAAATAAAACAAATCCAGAAGAGGCAGAACAAATGAGGTCATTAAACCGTGAAAAAGAAATCACTTCCAAAAAAGGTGTGTATATACAACTCAAATAGGTTTTATGGTCTGTTAATCTTCTGGATTGAGTTTGTGTTATTAACAAAATTATGTTCAGCACAAGTGGTAAAATTGTGAGGACGTTTTTGTGTGACCACACAAGTAATATTGTTACTAAAGAATACATTAAAGCTCCCATAGACCTGAAGTTCCAATTAACGCTGTATTTTGCTGTGTATCTTCGCCATTTACCTCGTTTATGAAGCCCTAAAGTTTGGAAACAAACAGTTCAGCCACTGCTCAGAATGTTGGGTTTTATTTATTTATCGGTCTGAAAAAGCCTGGAATTGTGACTAAAGGATCCCGTCTCTTGAACAGCAGATCGTCCTGCTCCAGGCACGTCCGGTTGCGTACATTGAACCAAAGAAGAAGAAGAACGTCCGTTGTGGAGGTGTTTCACTTGCGACATTGTCTTCTGACTCTGGGTCTGACTCCGGGTCAAAGTCGTAAAAGTGACTGCGGCCGGGAGTCGTGACAAACCCATTTTTAAACATTGTTAAAACAATGTTTTGATAATGAGTAGCAGTGCATCCACCGTTCCAGAGGGGGGAGCAGCGCGTCTGAGAGCTGAAGTGATAATTATGTCATTTCCGGGTATTGGCCAATCGCAAGACAGTTGGGAAGGCTCTACGCTGGCTGGCCAATCACAACACAGTTCTGTCTTCTGGGGGTGAGATTTCAGTCTGAAACACCGTGGCTGAGGAGAGCTTCAGTGAGGAGAGATTTCTCTCAGCTCAATTACAGCAACTAGGAGGTTTTTGACCATATGTACAACATGTATGTAAGTAGACCTCCATAACTCACATATGTGCGATAGGACCGCTCTATGGGAGCTTCAAATTAAAGTCTGACACATACAAATCAGGGATTCATACAAACGGAGCAGTAGCGACGTTGAATATAGACATTTATGAACGTGCAAAGTATGTGAAATTGGTTCGTTTTCCACCTCCAAAGTTCTAAAAACGGAGAGTTGTGCCAATTAAACAGTTGAAACATTTCCTGTCGGAGCGCAGGGAGGTGCGACGTGCGGGAGCGTACGAGGTGAGAATAAATAATGAGCATGACGGAGAGAGCTGTCGGAGGTAAAAAAAAAAAAAACTGTGTTTATGGGATGTATGGGAAAGATAATGCATGCAACAGAACAAGCGGATAGGAGTGGGTGTGTGATGATGTGCTAATGGTTTTGATGAAAAACCGACTCCAAACTAACGCGGTGATACAGTGTGAACAAGAAAACAAAGCAACAGAAATCAGTGTGACGAAATCAGATTGTATTATTAATCAGATTAAACCAATTAAACACGCGCACAGTTTAGTCTACATAACATTTATGAAAAATACATTATTCTTAAATGATGAAGCTGATAAATGAAGCTGAACAGACTCTCCTGCAGCTCTATACAATACTTACAATAGTATACTGTAAATAAAACAATATATTGTTCAATTGTAATCAATTGCACCGCAGGATTATTTTTTTATCGCGGGTTTAAAAGTCTATGAATTTGCAATTCACAACAGTTTTCACAGGGAAAAACAAGAAAGTCACTTCATGAACTTTACTTGTCGACTTGACATGACCTTCGTGAAAGACTAAAATATGGTTACCATGGTGATGCACCTATCCCCACTTTTTTTTTTTCCCCAGAGACGATAAGCAGACTCACTGTAAGGACAGCCGTACGTCTCCAGCCGCAGTCCGATCCGCCCGTTGCGGTTCCAGTCCAGAGGGATGAGGCGGAGGAAGCGAGCGACCGCTGCCTGCTGCAGTTTGTACTGAACCACACTGTCTGCGTTACTGTTACCTGGAAAAGACTGAAAACACACACGCACACACACACACAAGGATGCTTTATTATTTTGTGGTAGAGCGTTCCATCCATCCTCCACGTGAGGGTTGCCAGTCCATCTCGGGGACACAGAGACAAAATAACCATTTACTATCACACTCACAGTCAGTTAAGAGTGTCCAATTTGCCTAATCCCTAAATGTGCATGTATTTGGACTCTGGGAGGAAACTGGAGAAAGGTCAATCTGCACACCAGTGTCCGTAGCTGGAGAAAGACGCATTCCTCCAATAGACAAAGGAGTCTGCCTTTCCAGGCCGTGTTTTCACACCTATTTGTCTACTGCAGGTATCGGGGAGCTGACTCCCTGCGGACGTTGTAGGAAGGTGCAAGTTCAGTCAAGACATCCGAGGAAAAGTGTGATGGGCAGCTGTAGCTCTGAGACAAAGAAATTTAATTTGCCATTACAGCACACAGAGAGAAAACTGCAAGCTCCATGCGGAAAGGCCCACGTTCCAACCGGGTTTTGAACCCAGGTCTTCTTGCTGCAAAGGCAAGAGCGCAAACCACTACACCAACCGCGTGGCCCTGGAGAGTTCACTGATGTAAATCGAAAATACTCCTCATAAATACATGTTTTTGTCACATTCAGCCGTGAATGATGAGTCAGAGAATCAAAAGCATCATCTATCTTGCGACTGTCTGAGTCAGTGGTAAATTGTGGCACTAGAGGACACATCATGTGATTTCTGGGGACCGCGACTTTTAGTCCAAAATGTCATTTTTGTCAGAAATAAAACAAAAACAAAGTGGTCGTCACACTGTGTAAATGTGCCTCTAACTGTCGTCGTTTTCCCCATGATATTGTCCTGGATTAGCACTAAACAGTCTGTTTACGTGCATATGAAACTGATGTGTCCGTGTCTCTATGTGACTCCGGGCTGATTGCCTGATGGATCGTTGTCGCTCCATCTCTCCCATCTGGCTTTCTATCCTAATTACATCCCTCCCTTGAAGTTGACACGCAGGTTAAGTGGCTCTCCCACTGCTGAGTGAAAGCTTAGACACATCATTAACTCATTCGTTCCTGTTGGAATCATAAGAGCGGCGCTGGAGGAGGAGGAGATGCTGCGTTGTGCAGTTTCATTTCATTTGTTTGCATGTTTCATTTGTTCCTGCCCCCCAATTTATCCCTTAAATGCTTTAAGGGAACAATCAACTTCTCTGTTAGACACAGTAGCTGGAGGCATTTCAAGAAATTCTACTTGTATTTCCTTTGAAATACATTCCGCTCTGGATTATGACTCGCTACATACGACCGTGACAGAAATACTTGCTTTGTTTTTGTTTTTACTCCAGGGCAGCGCTGTAATCTCTAGGATTAACATTTCACACAGGCACCTGCACGTACTTCTCGATGAGTTCTCACCAGCTGCGACTCCTCTATCAGCTGTGCACCAAAAGTTTTTTTCTCGACTCGTCGCAGAAATCTTATTTTTCACCATTGTTTCTATTTCTTGGCTGTATTTTAAACAAACGACTGCAGAGGAGAGATTCAACTTCCTGTTCACACCAGACACCAGCTGTGTGTGTGCCTGAACGGTGACTACATGGTATGAGGGGCCATAATTCCTTTTTTTACCTCTCACAAAAACAATTTTACCTCTCACATACACAATTTTACCTCTCACATACACAATTTTACCTCTCACATACACAATTTTACCTCATACATTCACAATTTTACCTCTCACATTCACAATTTTACCTCTCACATACACAATTTTACCTTTCACATACAATTGTTTAAACCTCTCACACAGAGGTAAAAAAAAATTGCGTGAGGCATAGTATAAGAAAACTTGTGCCCACTGCTTCTCTGGTTCTCCTGCCTCTTTTGTTAGGTTCCATTAACGCTAATGGTGTAGTTTCTGGCTTTTTCAGCAATTTGCGAAATGCCCATTCTGAATGAAAAAACATTACATGTTTTTACCTCTCACATTAATTTTTTTTACCTCTCACATTACATTTTTCACCTCTCACATTAAATTTTTTATACATTACATGTGAGAGGTAAAACAGTTGTATGTGAGAGGTAAACTTGTGTATGTGAGAGGTAAAATTGTGTATGTGTGAGGTAAAATTGTGTATGTGAGAGGTAAAAAAAGGAATTATGGCCTACACGGCCCCTCATAATATGGCATTATTCTTGTTGTAAGTAAGAAAAGGATGGAAAAATGGAGAGTTTGTCATGAAAGCACACACATTAATGGGTTTCAGCTCCTGTGAGGTGAATTTCATCTTCTTCTGTTCTATTTTGGGCAGCACGACTGCAACACATTGCACACACAGCCACAGCCATAACTCAATATCATTTTCTTCCATCAGTCGGAATATCGAAACACTTGATGTCCACTGAGACAACGGGGAAAAAGACGCCACATAGTGACCACTTTGGAGTTATTTTAGTCCTGAATATGTTTCCAGTGCAGCCGTGACATCACAGTTGCACTGTGGGTAAAAAAAACCTATGTTGGCTGTATTCAGGATTTTTTAAATTTCAAAGTGAAAGATCGAGGCATAAGTTTGGCCGACCAACACAGAGGTTCAGAAACTTTATAAAAGTGACGGTTTGTGTGATTTTCTTGTGGAAGATCCTCAGCTCAATCTCAGATTATCGGGATTTATGCGACACAAGGCCATTTCCTTAGCGGCGACACGTTATAGCAAAGCTCTTCTCTTGTGTTTGTGTTTGTGCTCACACCCGGTTAATAATCCATGTCAGTGCTGGAGATTGCAGGGAGACAGAGGAGATTGAAGATGCAGGCAAAAACAACAACAGCAACAACAACACAGCAGCTTTTGAATGCTTTTCACGCACACACACACACACACAGGACTTCTTTTCCCTCATTGATTTTATTATCGGCTGGCACTCGCACACTGCACCACATGCATTGTCTGGGCCAGAAAAGTGTCTCTCTGCTGCCTCGCCTGTCCCCGCTCTGTGTGCGCATCGTCGGCAGCTTAAGTGTTTTGGCAACAGGTCCACACAGTCAGCACAGCTCTTTCAGCGCTTCATGCATTATTAATGAACCGTCAAAGGCTCCTTATGACTGTGATTATCTCGGCAGGACCCGGCTGATCCCCGCAGGCCGTCGCCACTGAACACCGTGACCAGGTGAAAATGACTGTAATAGTCCGGGAGAATTAGCTGTGATGAACCAAAGAGGTGTTTCCTTTACAGTGTTTTTTAATTTACTCTGGTCTTATCTGTGGTAATATAATGTTATAAAATACATCTTTGTCACTGTTAATGGATTTCTGACCATATAAGGACATGATATGACAAGTTATTCACCTTTGTCTCTTGTATTTTGTAGTTTTTTAATTGTTTTCTCTTATATATTGTAGTTTTTCCATAGTTTTCTCTTGTATTTTGTAGTTTTTTCATAGTTTTCTCTTGTATTTTGTAGAACTTATAGTTTTCTCTTAAATTTTGTAGTTTTGTCATTTTATCGCTTGTATTTTGTAGTTTTTTATAGTTGTCTCTTGTATAGTTTTCCATAGTGTTCTCTTGTATTTTGTAGTTTTGTCATTGTCTTCTCTTGTATTTTGTAGTTTTTCCATAGTTTTCTCTTGTATTGTATAGTTTTTCAATGTTTTCTCTTGCATTTTTTTGTAGTTTTTTCATAGTTTTCTTTTGTATTTTGTAGTTGTTTTCAGTTTTCTCTTGTATTGTGTAGCTGTTTCATAGTTTTCTCTTGTATTGCATAGTTTTTCATAGTTTTCTCTTGAATTTTTTTGTAGTTTTTCATAGTTTTCTCTTGTATTTTGTAGTTTTTTAATTGTTTTCTCTTGTATGTTGTAGTTTTTCCACAGTTTTATCTTGTATTGTGTAGTTTTTCCATAGTTTTATCTTGTATTTTGTAGTATTTTTATTGTTTTACTGGCAAAGCCCTAGTTTTATCTGCACACTGTCCTTTATTAAATCAACAACATTATGAATACATAAAGATGCAGCAGTAGCAGTACACACAATAAGTACCCGTGCATTAAAAAAGGCTATGGATAGAAAATATCACAGTTCCTTTTGTGCCATAAATCACACCTTTTCTTCAGTAAAAACTGTCCTGATGACAAAGTGAATGACAGAATGAACGTGTCAGATATAGGTGATCCAATTAAAGACATAGGGTGTCTGTACTGCAGTGTGTCAGTTTTAACAGCACATGGCGACACTTCAAGACTAATTGGCTCTCTTTTGTATGGACAAACTTACCTATGTATTCTTTACATGACAAACCCAGATGGTGCCAAGTAAAATATAAATAATAAAAAAAAAAGAAAAACTTTTGTAATATTATCCCTCATAACTTGCTTCTGACTGCGGTGTGAACTCACCCCGAGGCTGTCCTCCTGCCTGTACTGTTTCCAGTTGTGTCCCGAGTCGCTGAACATCAGCAGGTACGACGTCAGCCAATCGGAGCTGCCGTAGCGACCCTGCGTGGCGACGGCGGTGATCCTGGTCCGCTCGCCCAGGTCCACCTCCAACCACTGATACCTGTCTGAGGTGAGGGGCGACCAACCTCCAGCTCCTGCACGGGGAAAATTAAAGAAAGCATTGATTTATTATGCTTTTTTCCACACACGTGTGTGAGTGTGTGATAGCTTGACCTTTCACATTTTTATCGACATCACATTTTGCTGCGACAGAACCTGAATAAAGCCAATTTCCCGGCGACAAATACGGCAGTTTAAAACCCATTCCAGTTGAAAGTTGTGTTGGTTTTTTTCCTGCTGAAACAGGCGACAGGCGGTTTGACTCCCGGACTCCACAGGAGTCTTTTAATGTCGAAAATTGAATTTGAAGAAACAGAGGCGGTCTCGTTTCTGCTCTGTGATATGCAAAAACGTTTTCCTTAACAGCCGTTTTAAACACAGTAGTAACACGTTTGGAACGAGTCCATTTTGTCTTTGCACATCAAACACGGCACATTCAGAAGCACGCAGACCTCTGCTTAACGCTACAGCCTCCACAGCTTCTCATGCTTGTTTGTTGTTTCTCTTAAGACTCGCTGTATACGACGTCTTCTTATTTTTCTTTGAGACATTCTGTGATGACAGTCCGTCTCTGCACACAAATAAACATTATGTGGCTTCTAATTACGCCCGTCATTGCACAGCAAAGGTCTGCACAATTGAGATGCGGCGTGCACCTTTATCTTCGCTTACGCAATTAATGAAGACAAAGATGTTTCGTTTGGGGCTACGATAAAGAACAATGAATAAAATATGAAAAGGAGAAAAAAAGTCCTAAATGTGGGTGCTGTAGTAACAAAAACGTCTTTAATTAAAACAACATTCACATGGAAGGAGAAAAACAATCAAACACAGGAGAAGGTTAGAATGAACAGAGAATTTGGAAAAATCAGACAATGACCATGAAAATGAGAGAAACCCGACAATAACATGAAATAACCAGTGGAAACAGCACTTCACCTGCAAACTCCTATTAGACCAGCGGTGTCAAACATACGGCCCGCAGGCCAGAGTGTCCAATATCAGCTGTCAATCACACTTTTAGCCTCTAAATCATGTTCTAATGAAAAAAAAACAAAAAAAAAAAAACCTGAATCTACACATTGCTATCCATAATTCCTTAAAAAAATATGTACTTGCTTAAATATATCTATAATTTATCTCCTACTTCAATATTTTATTTTTCTGGTCGGAGCATTTTGTGCATAAACCACCGCGCAGAACTCGTGGGATTTCATTAAAAATTTTCGTCATGTTCTGTTGCGAAATCCTTGCATGCTAATTGAAACCATCATCTCTGACCTCAGCGCTGGAACATTGCAGCCGCTGATTACATTTCATAATCATCATCAGTACGAGGTTGCAGTGCCATGCATTGATGAGCTGCTCATAAATGCCAAACACCATTCTGATCCTCTTTTTTTCCCCCCACCTCCATAGCGTCGCTATGAGGCCGGGGCCACGCTCTATTGATTAGTTTTACTATTTTGCTTGCAAGTCCCAACCTTTTGCGCTATAAAATATCATCAATACAAGATTGCGGTGCCACATATTGATTTGTTTTATAGTACCTCTGCTGGTTCCTTTCCCATGTTACACATCAGCGCTAAAGAGCAGAGCCGTAACAGATCGTTGTTTGTGTGTCTGACCTGGAGTGAATGTGAGCCAGGTTTAAATGATTAAAGAATATAACTTCATGTGTGCTGAGGTTCTACCTGGAACCATTTGCTTTCCCTGAGAAAGTGTTTTTCAAGAGTTCTCAGTAACACTAATGCCAAAAAGGGTTCTCCTATAAGAACAAGTCGAAGAACCTTATAAGGTTCGACTATTTACACTTTTATTAGAGTAGGCACTATGAATAAGAGGGTCTTCACTACAAATGCTGTGAAAACGTGTGTTTGTGTGTTTACTCATTTTGTCGTTGGAGCATTGACCTCTCTGTGTGTGTGTGTGTGTGTTTGCAGGAAAGTGCTTTGTCAGGCCAAACACCAGATGGATGTTACTGAGGAGGATTGCTGCTTACCAATGTCCCACTGAGCACACACACACTCGATATAGCCACACTGCTGTTTTTGTTAAAAAAAACAAAAAAAAAAACTTGCATGGATTCTGCTCCAGATTTTGCCTGCTCTCCACATTTCCAGGCCCTGAAAATGGCAACGTCTGAAAATCCAGCTGGATCCATATTTTCCTTGTGAACTCCAGAGAGTAGTGTTTTAGTCTTGATGTTCATAAATGGGTGTGATGATGGAGGCGCCGTCATTATCTCAACCACGACTCGGTGAAAATCAACTGTAGACAAAAAAGCTGTTTAAATGGGGGTCATATTATGCAAAATCAACTTTTTAATGCTTATATTTGGGACTCTGGAGGCCCTATGAGTCGGCAAAGTGTGAAAAAAGACGACTCAGTCATGTTTTTGTGGTCCTCCTCAGTCTAAGTACAGGAGATAAAACACGCCATGTTGACTTCTGCACTCATTGCTACGTCACAATGAGACATTCCTGCAATTGTTGTTTCTCGGAGCTCTGCTTTGTCCCTAAAAAACAGCGAGAGTGCAGGCGAGGGCAATAGTATCTGGAAGAGCGGAAGTCTGCAAAGTGTTTTATTCTTGTCTGCACAGTGCAGCACAGAGTTCTACACAAACTTCCAGCCTCAGAGGCTTTACACTTTATATATGACGGCAATGTGCCGGCTAGAGTCGGCAAATGATGGCTTTTCCAAATGCTAACTGCTGTTAGCTGCCGGAGCCTCAGTGACGCTGACGTAGTTTCCTGTGTCTCATTTGCATATTTAAAGAGACAGGCACTCAAAAGCGAGTGTTCTGAACAGGGCTGTTTTGGCAGAGTGATTGAACTGCTGTGGTGCTTCATCCTTAAGGTATTTTGACCAAAGCATGTCACAGACATGTTCATTAGGACACCAGGGAACTAGGTTCACGTGGAGAAATAGGCTATAATATGTCTACTTTAAAACACTTCACTGTCTCCACCCAGTTAAATGTATTTCAAACAGTGGTAAAGTGATGCTGTCGCTCCTAACACTTCCTGCCATCATGGCTGTCACTTTAAATCAAACACATCACTTTGGTTATATTTACCTTTCCCACAGTGTAACAGTGTACACCCACTGAGGAAACATAATTACAGTTAATGATGAGGAGTGTGACATCACAGCTTTGACAGCCAATTAGGAGGCCGGACTCTCATCCAGGCTTTGCCTGTCAGGGAAACAGCGAGACAGTTGCCAGTGGCAACATATGCCACAGGTAATTACCCTGTATTCCTCAGCTATAGAATAAATCGACGTTTCATTGCTTTTTATGTGTGAAGGCAGGGTACAATCAATCAGGAGACAAGCATTTTTTTTTTAAACTAGCAACACAAAAGGCTTCTCCTTGCCAAAAAAAGAACTTTTGCAGACTTCAAAACTTTAAAGATCTAGATCACAGCATGTGTCACATTCTAGTCACCGTTGTCACACTGCTGTGAGAGCCTTTCTCCTCCACTCAGGTGGCTTTCCATTCTGTCAAAATAGTGCGTCTGCTCCCACCCTCACTTCTCTGTGATCTGGAAATTGATCGAGCTCAAACATCAGTGTGGATGTTCCAATCCATTAAACGTGTCTCAAAGGAGAGAGAGAGTGTGTGACAGGATTCACCCGGGGGGAATCACGAGTGAATCCTATTATTTTTCACCTTTTTGTACGGAAACACTTTAACCTTACGGTACAGTAACGGGAGGTGATATTGATGCTAATACCATCTTGTTTCTAATCCCAGCTAGAAGGTGAAAAGGAGATGATATTCGGTAATAACAGGAGTTTTCCAATGTAATGTCCTTGTTATAGCATGGTCATTACAATTACTATGGACTAACATCAGTGTAATACTGTCACATTGTATCCCACGCACATTTACAAAGTATTACAAAAATATAACAAAAATGGCTCCTTCTCTGCAAAGTTGTCGCCAGCCAACATCACATACAGACATTAATTGTATTACAGTGTAATATTGGGAAGTTGTGGATTAGAAACTCACCATTAAAAAATGCCAATTCTAAGGGTGTGCCAAAATAATCGATTCACATAAGAATCACGATTCTCATTTCCTTAAGAGGTTTGCAAATATTTTCAACGGATCCTTGTTCAGGGCGACGCTGACTATTATGATGGTAAATGTCAAGTCATTCCGAGATACTTTTGTTTTTGTGAAAAAAGTCAGTTCACTGTCAAAGTGAATCAGGGCAAATGGATCATTTCCTGAATTTCAAAAATTCATAACAATTATTCCTTAAGAGATTTGCAAATATTTTCAACGGATCCTTGTTCAGGGCGATGCTGACTATTATGATGGTAAATTTCCAGTTATTCCGACATACTTTTTGTTTTTGAGAAGAAAGTCAGCTCACTGTCAAAGTGCATCAGGGCAAACAGCCTGAATTTCAAATTTCAGATTCTCATTTACTACGATTCAGAATCCATATAAAATGTCCCAGAATAGATTTTTTTTATTTTTATTAAGAGGCACTCTCAATTCCATCTAAGCATGGACGTGTTTAAAACTAGTAGTAGTCGTAGATCCTCCTTAGAACACCTATAGATTGAAGCAGAAATCATTATGAATCAAATCGTTTTTTTAATCGAAAATCGATTTTGAATTGAATTATAGCCCCACAAATCGGATAAACGTGATAGTAAAAGATTCCCACCCCAATTCCTATATAAAATAAAGTATAATTCACAAAAGGAGACATTTCCAATCAACTTGTCAGTTCTGGTCTACGAAAAAACAATAAAACATGAACTCACTTAAATCTCGCCCTTCACCCTTAGATCCACTACACCTGTAAGGACTCTGATACCTGAGCCCAAACCAATTTGTCTCCATCGCATTACAGCAGCGCGGCTCGTATACAGACCGTATGTAACAGGCCGTACAGCTGTCTCTCTTCTTTACTGTTGGGAGGCCAAGCCTGACGTGAGGCCGCTGTGGACGGCGGCTTCACTATAAGGAGCGGATGGACGGGAGGAATGAAGAAAGGACTTCTGAGTCGTTAATAATGCACCGATATTCCACCTGACAAGTACAAAGGAGAGACGCGAGCGGACAAAGAGAGAGGCACGAGTAAAAACCAAGAGGCAGAGGCAGAAAACGGAAAAAGGCCAGACAGGAGGAGGACGACGAGCTGTAATAGTGAGAGGCGGGTAGAGAGAGAGAGAACGGAGTGAACAGGTATTGTTAGAGAGAGAGTAGAGACAGGGGACAGACGGACTGAATACACAGCCCGTTTGGTCATTTCAGCAGCGTGATTATAACATGTCAAACAGACAGAGGAGCTAATGGGTCACTTCTGCTGCTGCTGCTGCTGCTGCTGCTGCTGCTGCTGCTGCAGCTGGAAATGTTGAATTAATATGCAAATATCAGCTTTCATTTTCCATCAAACTATCAGTATTATATTATCACCCTTTTAAAAATAAACGTGCAAATCCGCATGAGCATTGCGCCACATGTCAACACATTCACCAATGCTGAGGTGTGTGTGTGTGAGACGCATTACAGCGAGTGTTTAAACTTAGCACCATTATATTATATGATCATGTCCAGCAGGAACATCACAGTATAATTAATTTACACTATGTGTAAGTGCTTAGAAGTGAGTAATTACACCAATTTAATCATGTCATTACATGAAGGAAATTGAGATGTTTAGCATCTTCTTCATTGTTTTCACTTTGAACATCCTTTGAGCTCCGTTCTCCGATGTTACGGTTGAGTCAAACACAATAATAATAGAATAGAATATAATTCCCTTTATTGTCATTATACAGTGTACAACGAGATTTGGAGAGTGAATTTCAAGTCATTCCGAGATACTTTTTGTTTTTGAAAGGAAACTCAGCTCACTGTCAAAGTGCATCAGGGCAAATGGATCATTTCCTGTATTTCAAAAATTCATGAAAATTATTCCTTAAGAGGTTTGCAAATATTTTCAACAGATCCTTGTTCGGGGCGACGTCGACTATTACGATGATACATTTCAAGTCATTCCAAGATACTTTTTGTTTTTGAGAAGAAAGTCAGCTCACTGTCAAAGTGCATCACGGCAAATGGATAATTTCCTGAATTTCAAAAAATCATGAAAATTGTTCCTTAAGAGGTTTGCCAATATTTTCAACAGATCCTTGTTTAGGCGATGCTGACTATCCCACCTGATCAAAACTAATCAAAAATCTCCGTCACACTTCCTGATTAGCTTCACTCGGCAAACAAAAAAACTACGTCCACTTTTTCACGTAGAGTTTATGCCACTTTCTCAACCTCTGTCACACACAAGATGACGCTTGACACTTACACAGAGTGTGTGTGTGTGTGTAGGTCTGCCAGTACCCAAACACAAACTAATGAAATCTTTCATTCATTCCTTCAACTTTTATCTGCTTGTGCAACAGGCTTTAATCACATTCAGGGTGAGACTATTTGTCTTCTTTCCAAAAGATTGTGTGATTTTCAACAGTCTTAGTATCTTCGTCCTCCTCATCACTTCTGCCGGTGTCTGTTGCACCGAATAACCTGATTTTGAAAACTGTCCATCATGATTACGGAACATATAGATTGTGTGGCTGTGCTAATCTGCTGTTTTTACTAAGAGGATTAGCAGAGAGAGAGATAGAAAAAGGACACTCCTCTCTCTCAGTCCACTGAGAACAACAGGAGGAGGCAGAATGTTAGCAACAACAGCAGCAGGAGGTGAAGACAAGATGGTGAGATTTATTCATTCATCGATTTCCCCCGGAAAACAGCCGGGATCGTTTGGGCTTGTTCCAGCTAAAACCTTCGCTCCTGAGAAAAAAAAATGTGACGGAAACGGCTTTTCGTGATGAAACATCAGCAGTTATGATGGTGGTTCGTTAATCTCTCACCTCAAATTGCTGCAATTTTCTCATCTTGATATGTTTTCACTGAAGAGAAGCTAAAGAAAGAAGGTATATGGCATCTACTAAAGCAAGGGGTACAAGCTGGACAAGTCGGCCCTTTTTAAACTGTCCCGTAAAGACGGCATCGTTTTAGGAAATATCTACGTTCACACGGAACCCCCTGAACCGACTCAAAATGCTGTAGTACATATGCCAGGACTGTAAGTGGCGCTGTAACGTTACACCCCCAAACAGAGAAGAAGACGACATAAAGATTGTATATAATAACAGAGACAGAATGAACCAAGCCAGAGGAAGGAAAGGTTAGAAAGTTGACGGTTTGTGCGGTTTCCGTGCGCATACTTAGCGACTTTACACACACCCAATTAACAGCGGAGTCAACACTTTTTTCACCGGCTTGTGTGAAATCTCTAAAGATAGGACATGCTCTGGCGTCTTTTTAGGCTGCTTTGTGTTACTTTTTATTGACAGCAGTTGGTAACACAGCAGCGCAAGAGAGAACTGGGAATAATGATGTCATCGTTCTCCTAAAATAGGGTATTCTCCGTCTACACGGAAACGCATCCCGATTTTGAGAAAGGGAAGCGATTTAAAAAAAATACTTTAACTTTAAAAACAGAGGCACACATCACGCGGTTATTTGTAGCGCTGCTCTTTTCGTTGATAAAAAAAACAGACCGCTCCAGTTTAACTGTAGGCGCTAAAGGAGCTAACACAGCTAACGGAGCTAACTGATAAACGGTGCCTGGACTCAGGTCCAAAAAAGTGTCCAAAAAGTGCGTTACTTTAGGGACTCATTTTACACAAACGGGAGTCACGTAAATATGCGTCTTTTTCCAGTCAGTCGTCATGGAAACATGTCATGCGCTAACGTTGACGCTGTAAACATGCCCAGCACTACTTTTACTTATTTAACCAATTACAAGATTACTGCAACTGAAATTAAAGTTGCAGTATATTACAGTACTTTTGCGTTACCACACGACACCAAACGTTTGATTCAAGACCTTTAAATGTGTGTGGCACCAGCAGAGCTGTGTTTAGACAGTGCTCTCCTGATTAGAATAATAACGGGTATAATGCATAACAGAAACTTGTTACGTGCATTGATACATTATTAGTGCAAAATACAGCACTGAATCTACATATAGAGACAACTAATACACTATGAAATACTGGGATATTCAGTTACATCATGCCCCTGCTCTCTCTAATGATGAGCTGTTTTCCCCAGTGTGCCCCTCCCCCTCCTCCTCTGTGTGGACTGATTGTTTCAGGTGTGCTTGGAGAGCAAACTCCAGCAGCTGCATCCAATCCTGAAATCATCTGCCTGGCTTCTTAAGCTCAGGTCCGGTCACATATTCACTCTGCAAGATCGTAGCCACTGTGCAGTCACTGCGCTGTGTGTCAGCCTTCAGAATGTTGACAAGTTTATATTTCCTACTTCTGATTTCTTCCATCCAGAAACTGCAAACGTTTTTGTGCAATAAACCAAGTTTGCTTTGACTCTAAACTGTTGTCGCCTGGCCCGTGTCCACACCTGGGTTCTAATGCTGCGTTCCAGAGCCCATCCAAACAAATGGGATGTGGGACTTATATCTACCTGAATTGTACTAACTCCTAGTACTTCATAGCGTTCGAGCGATTGAAGTCGAATGTTAGAAAACATGGACGATCGCGGCGCTTTAGATTTATGTTTGAAGAGGCATTTTGACTGTCAGCTGTTCAGTCTTACATACACAAACAAGCCGTATATGTAAAAGCGATACATATCGATATGTACATGGTATCGGCGGGGTCTTAAAAAGTCTTCAGTAATTTGAATTTAAGGCCTTAAAATGTCTTAAATGCTCCTAAAATCTCATAAAAGGTCTTAAATACAATTTTTTGAAAGTTCTTAAAAATCTATTAACGTTACCTTTATTTAAAACATATTTTTGAGGATGCGATAACATAACTACAACACGATACTAAAGTAGGCCACCTGTGCTGCCCGGTCACAATTTATCGAGCACCGTTAGCTAGTGTGCTGTGCACTGTGCGGAGAAAACTTAATGAAAGCCCACAGCTGAGCCGAATTCAGTTCAACAATTTGTGGCTCCAATTTTTCTTCATGTCTTTTGTACTTTTTGCCAGTACGGATTGAAATGGGTCTTAATTTGTATTCATTATGGTCTTAAAAAAGTCTTAAAAAGTCTTAAATTTGACTTGTTGAAACCTGCAGAGACCCTGATGTAACGTCATGAGTATACTTTTACAGTAGCCCTACATATCTCGATGCTAACAGATATCAACGATATAAAATAATTTCAAGCCATGACATGAAAAACAAGTTGTGATAAAATTGCTGTGTCTAAAACAACTCTACGCGCCGAAAAGTAAAGTTCATAGCCTATTCTTGTGACTCCATGGGCGCCGCCATTATTCTCCGACGTCATTTTTGGTGAAGTCGGGGTAAGTCGATCAGCTCCGACTTCGCGAGTAGGCGGTCCCACTTTGACAGGCATTCCAGTGCACTTTTTCTAGTTGGAGGTAGTTCCACGTCCAACTGGTTTGGATGGGCTCTGGAACGCAGCATTAAGCTCTGCTGCCACGTAACAGGCTATACTTCAGATCCAGAATGGCCAGTCGTGCAAAAGAAGCACTCGTCATTTTAGCAAACTTACCAAAAACACGTGCGGCCTACAGCCACGTCCCTCTGTTTTTATAATTCAGAAATCCTTTCTCACCTTCTCTCCTGTTGAGTTTGGCGAAACCCGGCGCGTGGCTGACGGACAACTGGGACGAGCTCCTGAAGGACGACGGCGGCAGATTGGACACCAGCGCTCTGTCGCACACATCTGTCAACCAATCACACACAAGAAAAAAACAGACGCAGTGTTAAAGTTTCACACCTAATATATCACAATGTTATTGTAAGTGGAACTAAACATGTGGGTTTGGAACTGAAAGTCCCAGGATTTGGTTAAATGGCCAAAAATACACAGGTGAAAGATACAAGAGAATAGATACAAACGAGCGGTCGTTTCAACTTAAACGCCAAAGTCCACAAAAACAGTCAAATACAACACAACAGTGAAACAAATGGGCGAAATCATAGTCAACCAGAAGGTTTGACTTTTAAATTACAGCCAGATTTAAAACCTGGCTATTGATGATAAGTGGTAGGGATAACACTGTAACACATAAGAGGTGAGGTAAAATAGTCTGTTTTAAAATTGGGCTTTTCTAGTCCATTCGCCCATCTTTCATACCCATTCACACAGAAGCAACTTGGAGTTAAAGTAGACATATTTCACCCTATTTCTCCAAGTGAACCTAGTTCCCTGGTGTCCTAATGAACATGTCTGTCACATGCTTTGGTCAAAATACCTTAAGGATGAAGCACCACAGCAGTTCAATCACTCTGCCAAAACAGCCCTGTTCAGAACGCTCGCTTTTTTTGAGTGCCTGTCTCTTTAAATATGCAAATGAGACACAGGAAACTACGTCAGCGTCACTGAGGCTTCTGCAGCTAACAGCAGTTAGCATTTGGAAAAGCCATCATTTGCCGACTCTAGCCGGCAAATTGCCGTCATATGTACAATGTAAATCCTCTGAGGCTGGAAGTTTGTGTAGAACTCTGTGCTGCACTGTGCAGCCAAGAATAGAACACTTTGTGGACTTTCGCTCTTCCGGATACTATTGCCCTCGCCTGCACTCTCGCATTTTTGAGTCATCATTTTTCACACCTGGTCTACTCATAGGGCCTTCAGAGTTCCAATTATAAGTATTACAATGATTAAAAAGTCGATTTTGCATATTATGTCCCCTTTTACGTGTCTTGCCCAAGGACACATCCATGTAGACTAGCGGAGTAAGCAATCAAACCCACAACCTTCCAGTTGAAAGACGACCTGCTCTACCACTGAGCTAGAGGTACCTACTGCCCAATGCCCTAATGCACAAAAACGCGAAAGTGCCCTTGCATCAGGTACAAAAAATCCAATCAAATCACATTGACCTCCAATAGAATTACATTTTTTATTTTCACTGACATGTTTGACCTTTTAAAAAAATCAGCAGTTCATTAGGATATGAATAATCAATAGCACACCAAGGCTTCAAAGAGGTGACAAACATGGTGCACAATAGGCAACTTTAACTTGCTTAATCAAAGTCCACATTCAGTCCCCAGGGCCGAGCTGCCTGTGGCCCCTGGTGGCTCTTTGTTCACCCCTGTCCTTCCAAATGTACTTTTTTGATACAATGGCTAACCCAGCACCTAAGGTGTTGGCCCGAAAGACATCGCCGACACTCAGAAATGTCATCATTTATTCATAACAAAACGTGAATAATTCATATTTCAGACCTTTCTCTCTCAATCTTTTTTTCCCCCCCAGATTAACTGAAATCCTAAAATAAGGCAGAGATAGTGGCATCATTGTCAGTATAGAGCGGACGCGGCTGAACAGATGCGATGCGATGGCAGGATATCAGGAGTGATGTGGTGGGAGTTTAACATTGTTTTAACCTTGATAGGCACTATTGAGTGGGTAGAGAGAGAAGTGGGCTTTTATCATTAACCTGCAGCAGAGAAGAGAACAGGCGTTTCAGTCCCTCGGTGAGCTGCACAGAGTTCACAACAGCAGGTCGATCTCCTCGCTTACGAGAAAATCACGAATCATAAAAGCGATTGATGGAAGCATCCAGACTCTTCTCCAGGGTGCAGTAATTCACAGAGCAGAGCTCTTACCGAGGAGATTAGATGCAGCAGGACTTGGATTATTCCCCGTCTCTTAGTCTGTGAGTGAGAAACTGTTTAAGGACAAGAGTTCACTGCCGTTGTAAGATGCATCTTCATATCTAGAAATGATCTTCTGAGGCTTTCAGGACCAAAGAAACACTTTTGATTCACACGTTAATACATGCATATATGTAAAGGTATGACAGCTACATCATCATTCCCGTGAGGCTTTTTGACGTAAGCTGGACGTCCAGCTGCAAAGGCGTCGTATTAAAACGAAAATGACAAGTGATAAAGTCCAGTTTGATTTGTGCGCGGCGTGACCGTGTGTGTGTTGATGGATAATATGAAAGCTGTAATTGTGTCGGGTTGTGGAGACGAATGAGTCGTAATAAAAAAGGCCCGAACACCGATGAGCACGAATCGGAGGAAACCTTTACGTGTTTAACACCCTTTAATGGTTGGAGGACAAATGACTGCCATTAAACATTATATATATATACTGTATATATTACACATACGGCAATAATGACCAGTATTTGAGCTCATTTTTAATTGGCTTCTGCCGTGGACGTGAATATTATGAGACGCGTTACTGCAAGAGCTTGGTTTATTGCTTTTTTTATGCAGCTTTTGTTAAAGGGAAACATTATCAACACTCATCGCTCCTGCTGACATAATATAGGATACCTGTGATGCACTGGCAGATCATTTAGCTTGAGACAAGTAATTTTCCCCAAATAGTGGTTGTATGGACCCACACAATCAGATTTTAGTCACTTAAAGGTGCATTATGTAATAAATCTAAAGCAACTGGCCATAAAATCCTCCTAATATGTCACAGAGACTCAGGAATAATGTTCATAAAACAAACTGAACTCACCAACAACAACAGTACAGACAAAATATTTGCATTAAAAAATATATTTTGCAGACTGCAAATCATGTTTATGTTTTGAAATCATGTTTTGGCATGTGGCGCCACCTACCGCCATCTACCAATCATTGCAGTCAGTAGAGTCTCAGCTGCCGAGCAACCACGGGTTGCCAGTTACGTCTGAGCTACAATGGCGGAGAAAACGAGACCTAAAAGACCTCGGTATTTTACGGAGCCCCCAAAGTGACATGAGAAAAAAAAAAATATTTGAAATCTCGAGTTTCAAAGTCAAGATCTCGAGTTTCCCCCCCCCAAAAAAAATATCAAAATATTTTGAAAAATAAACTTGAGAAAATTTAAAATGTTTTTTTTTTTGAGCTCTCACGTTTCCAAAAAATGAAGTAAAAAAAAAATAAAATCTTTTTTTTTCATATTTTTTTCGAGATCTCGAGTTTCCAAAATATTTTGAAAAAAATATATATATATATATTTTCCATATTTCTTTGGAAACTTCAGATCTTGACTTTGAAACTCGAGATTTCAATTTTTATTTTTTATTTTTTGCATCATTTTTTATTTTTGTCACTTCGTAGCATTTTGAATTTTAGTGTAGAAACAAATGTCCGCGAAAAGTTAAAAGTGCAGGATTTCTCATTCACAACATGTGGTGAATTCGTCTAGTTTCCCTCGTTCATTTGAGCAGCGCCACCGCGAGGAGACATGAGGCATCGATTCCTGGTGAGTGAAACTGGCAGGGGCTTGTTATTACATGAGGAAGGATGAGAATATGTCGCATTTTGTGTCTGAAAACCTTTTTAAACCCCTGCACCAAAAAGACACAGAGAAAGAAAACAGTGGGGTTTTTTTAGCTTGTGGCAGACACAGGAGCAGCTGTTTCACTGTGGCCTTGTCACCTGATAACACATTTGAAACTACTGAGGCAGCAGTGGATCGACAACTCCCGTGTGCTGCGATGTAGATGAAGTATCCCGCTCCGCTCCCGTCTCTGGATCTCCAGAAAATGGCATCGTGCTGAGCGAGGCCAGAGTCGGTTAACGTCTCAAAAACGACAGAAACCGCACGAGAATTGATTTGTTTGTTTTGTGAGATTCTGGTGTTAGTCTGAACAATGTCTTTATATCACACACACATGAACACCGGCTCAATAAATAACCGGGGATTCCAAACTTTAAGCTGGGAAGCCAAACTAACGGGCGCCTACGTTCGAAGCCTCTCCCGTTAATGGACGTTGCTGCACATCACTCAGACGAGAGCCAATTACCGAGCTCGACCATCAACTCTGACAACGAGGCGCGAGCTTCGATTGATCCGTCAACATCAGTGAGCTTCATATCAACAACGCGAGGTCTTCATCTGCCTCTGGAGATCAATCAGAGACTCGTCTTATGATTCCACTTTTGAAAAAGGGAAATTAAACTCCATTGAAACAGTTTTAATGACTTGTTATTTAAGCAGTTTGTGTGATCACTTATCATTTCCTGTCCCATTGTGTCCTTTGTGGGCTTGTGTATTTTAATGTAAGGACAACGGTAACATCAAGCAGATGCTGCTTTTGTGATATTGCCGTGGGTGTGTGTGTGTGTGTGCGTGTGTGTGTGTGTGTGTGTGTTTACTCCTGCTGCTGGATGACAAATCAAAAACCTCCAGTGAAACTCAATCACTGCAATAATGAAATGATCTGGAATGAACTGAGTCAGAACTTGTGCCGCAGGTGCACCCATGTTAAATTGCAATGGGAAGCTATACACAACTCCTTATATGGACATCCTGGGGGTGTTTGATTGTAGGTCACATATTCAGGCTTTTTATATCACATTTTTAGTTGTGGATTTATAGTTGTGCAGAAGTCACAAAAATTTGCAATTTTTTATTTTATTTTGTCCACAAAAATGTCCAAATTTCACTAAGTCAATCCAATTTTAAACATTTTGAGTACTTTATATACTACTACCGTTCAAAAGTTTGGGTTCACATATACCTTTTTTGTGTGTGTTTTCCATTAAAAGTCACACTTTTATTCATCAAAAGAGTTGCAAAATGAGCAGAAAATATAGTCAAGACTTTGGCAAGATTAGAAATACTGATTTTTATTCAAAATAATAATTTTGACCTTTTGTCAAAGAACCAGCAAAAGTGTTTTCAGCTGTGCTTACATCATTGCACAAGGGTTTTCAAGGGTTTTCTAATCATCCAATAGCCTTCTAACACGATTAGCAAACACAATGTACCATTAGAACACTATAGAAATTGGCCTCTATACACCTATGTACATATTCCATTAAAAACCAGACGTTTGCAGCTAGAATAGTCGTTTACCACATTAACAATGTATAGAGTGTATTTCTGATTCATTTAGTGTTATATTCATTGAAAAAAAAGAGCTATTCCTTAAAAAATAAGGACATTTCTAAGTGACCCCAAACTTTTGAACAGTAGTGTAGTTGGTGAAAATGAAAATTGCGTCGGTTGTGCTGGAAAAAAAAAAGGATATAAAACACTCTGTATTGCACTTCCTATAGCCTCTATGTTTCAACATTGAGCCCCATACTGCTCATGTATAACTTTACTTTACAGACGCCGACAGACACTCGCTCGTGTGGACGTCGAGTGAGCATTCGGCACCAAAAGCAGGTGAATTAGTCGAGAGTGAAGAGGGGAAAACGAGAGGCCGGGGGCTCTCCAGTGTGCTGGAGTGCTGTGATCCCCGAGGTTTATAATGTGTGGCGAGAGTGCAGCCTCTGCTATGTGGTGACACACAAAAGTGTCAGTGGAAACCACAGGGTTTCCGACGACGTGAGCGGTGGAGCACAAACACAAACAGCTGAGAGGGGGAAACAAAAAAAAACGGAGCTAAATTGTTAGTTGCTGGATTCTGTTTGGACTGAAGCTCAACACTGACCTCAGTATTTAACGCGCTTAACGCTCAAAACCAGCCCCGATAGAGGGTAAAACTGTACTGTATACCTTTTTACTTTCTACGTTTCTCAGTACAGACGTGTTTAGATCGTTTTGTGTCGCTTAGCAACGTCCCTGCACTGCACACAGGAAGCGATTCAGATCCTGGGAAACGGCGATGGCTGTGGAGTATATGACGTAAAACACAACGGGGATCCCATGGAAAGTTTCAAGTGAATTCTACTGTTTGTATTCTATTCTTCAATCAGAATCACAATCAGAATACTTGATTTATCCCAGAGGGAAAAGCAGATCAGAATGTATAAATCAGTATAAATCATTGAACATTAAAACTAACTATTAGAAATAAAGGCATAAGAACTAGGAGGAAAAGTACTAAAGTGTCAGAATAACTTTTAAAACGCATCTTAAAACCCATTTATAGTCTTTCGACCAATTATGAGACTTTTTAAGAGTTTTTTAAATCAGTTGTGGACATATAATACCGTATATTTGTACAGGAAGAGAATTCTCAAAACGTTAAAACCGAGAATCTCGGTGTGTGAAGACCTTGGCACAGTGGAGCTGTGATCAATCACCGACGACATGAACAGTGGACTAACACTGGCAGTGTACAGGACGGCCACAGCTCATTCACCTGCATTGTCCACTGCTGAATAACAAGGCGTCCGCAGACCGGAAGACCCTGAATACTGATTAGCTCCATCCATCACCAGCCCAACAAACAGCAGTGAACTGAGGCTGGAGCACTTCACTTCAGAGCTGCTTCAGACTGAGTTGACCTGAGCAGAATCGGAGTTCCTACGTTTGTGGAGACGACAATCGTCCTCAAGCAAAAAGATTTCATTGATCTGCACAACCCCTGCCTCCTCCAAAGCGACGCAGACACACAATGAGGCGTCATAAAGGGAAAAAGTTCACGGTTTCAACTGTTGAAAGTTCTTTTGAAAAGAAAAGTATTGTATAAAATCACAGCATGAGTCTGTGTGAGGATGAAATACACAGAGCATCTAAGGTGGCCTATTTTCCCCCTGTTTTATTTCATTCTTTTATTTTATTCTCGTGCATATGCATTGATGTGGTCTGCAGAAGAGATCTGCTTCTTCTAATGTGATGTTCTACAGTACATTGGTTCTCAAAGTGCGGCGGCCCGCAATGAATTACAGTTGATAGATTTAATCCAGGAGCTATCAAGCTTGTTAAATGTTTATTGGACATTATTGGATACAGACCAATAAGTGTAAACTGTAGAACTGTATTTACTATGTCATCAAATTTTGAATGACATATTGACACAGTATAGTATAGTAGGACAAAAAATTTCAAATTTGGGGCGACATAGTATAGTACGTTTTTGTCAAATTTTGGACCAAAAACTTTTTTCCCCAAATATTTTAAAATTTTGAACGACATAGAATAGTAAGAAGTTTTTTGTCAAATTTTGGACCGAAATTTCTTTTGAAAAAAATTGTCAAATTTGGGACGACATAGTATAGTACGACGTTTTTGTCAAAGTTTGGACCAAAAACTTTTTCCCCTAAAAATTGTAAAATTTTGAACGACACAGTATAGTATGTCGTTTTTGTCAAATTTTGGACCAAAAATAATAATAAAAAAAAAAATTGTCAAATTTTGGACAACATAGTTATTACAAATGGGATTTCTTTGTTACGTTTTTTTCTTTCTTTTTCCTTCCCTCAGTCCAATGTTGGGTTCCTAAATTGGCCCTCAGGTATCAAAACTTTGAGAACCCCTGTTCTAGTAAAAATAATGGCTAAGTTATTTAAATGAAACACTTATTTATACTGCGTCAATGAATAAAATCTATATTTATTAAAAAAACATCATCATAAATCGACTTGATATCTACCTGGTGTCCTATGTTAGATTTATATTCTGGCCATAACCGATAGAAAAGCAGATTAAAGCTGCTGAATTATTCAACAGGAGCCAGTATCTGTTGTAAAGCTGCCTGTGGCCCAACTTGTTAATTGATTAATTGAAATGCAGAGCAGTGCACTGTGCTAACGAATACCCTGAAGATAAGGACATGGCAGGAGCTTTTCCCCTCTGCTGCTCTGCTTTTTTAGCATCGCTTTGACACGTATTTAATAGCACAGGATCTGATCTGCCAAACACCATCCAGTCATTAATGCTGTTTTTTTTTTAAACTCATATATTCTGCATAAATCGACACATGCATGGATGATTTACATTATTATCACTGTTTTGTTCACATGGGATCCGGGTTGAATGGGTTCTAAAGAAAAGCAATTTAAATTTAAAGAAGAAGAACATATTATTGGGAAGCTGCCAAATTGGATGCTGGTGAGAGAAAGATGGGGAAAACGTGGCCGTCCACACAAATACAGATGGTCAGAACGACTCCACAGATACATGCATGGAAATGTGTTGCTGTGTTTGCTTTGTTGCATGAACTGAAAAACATCCATTCATCCAATATTATTCTATACTGCTGTATCAACCACATCCATCACAGGGCCACACAGAGACAAACAACTATCCACTCACTCTCTCACACCTAGGGTCAATTTAGATGGTCCAATTAATCTAATTCCTCCTGTTATGGTTGCCTGTTGTCTGTTTCCCCCAGTTTGCATGAGTGGCCGTGTTTGTGGGTGTGTCTATGTGAGTGGGCGTGTTTGTGGGCCCCCTGCAGGCTGGCCAGAGAAACCCCTTTTCCTGGTTTCCCTCCAACTCACCTGCTGCAGATTATTCTCCTGTTTAAAAGGCCTGGAGCAGCTCACCAGTGTTGGGCAAATTATTATTTTTTTACTTCCGATTAAGTTTTTGCGTCTGCATTTTAGGTTCTGCTTGTTATTCCCAGCATTTCCATATGCACTACTCACAAAAAGTTAACGATGAAAAGTTCATGCTACAGTGATATTGTACCATGAAAGCGGGGCATTTAAGTAGAAGGATGCAACGGTCATTTATTTATCTCAAACAAGAGCTAACAACAGTGGAAGCAAAACCACAACAAAAAAACCTCAATGTCTCAATAACTTGGTCAATTTTAAAGTGTTGGTCTTGGTCTCGTGATGTCAACATTTGAACATCACGATGAAGACGACTGTTTGAATACAACTGTACTGAAGTACTGAACAATTGGACATGTGCATTCAAAGGTTTAGAGAAGGTTCACTTAAAGGCGCCATATGCAAGAATGTGACCAAAAACAGTTACTACATTCAAATTTAAAATACCGACGGTCTTTTAGGTTTCGTTTTCTGACGTAACTGGCAACCCGTGGTTGCTTGGCAGCTGAGACTCTACTGACTGCAATGATTGGTAGACGGCGGTAGTTGGCGTGGTGTTGTTGGTGAGTTCAGTTTGTTATATGAACATTATTCCTGAGTCTCTGTGACATATAAGAAGGATTTTATGGTCAGTTGCATTCTGAAATTGAATCCAAAAGCCAAACGTCCCTAAAGTAGTGTAGGTTTCATATTTATCTCTATCTGCTCATTTCAGAGTCATAATTATGCAAAATATGGCTGTAAGTGGATATTTAAAATGTCTTTAAAAAAACAAAAATGACAAACATTCTGTTGGGTTAGAAGTAACAGTGGGTTCAACGGAGTGAACTCTAACAGTTGCAAAAAATAACTCTGTTTAAGTGGAAGTCTGTGGGATTTGTGTAGATCTTTTTGAGGTGAGTCTTTTATTTAGTGGCTAATTCTTATTATTTTCTATGCTGCTGTCCTCATTCCCAGCCATGAGCTCATGCGCTCAAACGTCCCCGGCTTCTTCCCGGCACAGTGAGCACATGACACTGACGGTGTATAAATACTTCATCCAGCCGTGCTTCAAAAACCCTGAGCTGTCCCCTCAAACACAAACACATGCCACTTCCTCTGACTTTTATGGACTAAGTTAAACTTGGTCAAATAAAAATTTAAAGGAACACAGTGTGTGTGTGTGTGTCCCTGCAATAAAAGTCACTTCTTAAAATAGAAACAGAAAGGAAACTCGGGTCTCTTTAGAGATAAAGTTATGTATAATATTAGCTTTTCTCCTTGGGGCGTGAGAAGACCTTTCAGGGTAAGGTGGTTTGAAAAAAAAAAAAGCAGATTAATGCACATACGCACACGTACAAACAAAGGGCGACGTAATGCACACACACCCAGTCATCCCTCACTGACACTTGTCAAACAGAGCAGTGTGTGTGTGTGTGTGTGTGTGCAGCAGAGCGGGAGAAATGAAGCGATCAAAACCTGCGACGTAATCGCTGCAGCTTTTTTTTTTTTTTAAAGTAAAGTCCCTTCATCTTTAAACTGCCTGGGTCGAGTTTAAACCCACGCCGAAGCCCCCGAAACATTAGCTTTGACTTATGATTCCGAAATTATGCAGATTTTCAAGGGAAACGCCGCGGGCTACATCACTCACGCTGATGGCTCCGCCGAGAGAGAGATCTCTATCACGCAGCCAACGTCTAATCCACCAGCTGCACTAATGGTGTAAAGGATTTTAATAAATTCCCACTTAATTGAAAATATCAACACATCTACATATATTAAAAAAAAAAAAAAAAAACAATTTGTTTGCGTCATTCACGAAGCTTAGCAGAATTAATTCATTTTAAGAGTGGCACATTAAATTAAATGGGACACGGGAGACCAAGTAGCGCTCTGATTCAGTTGCCGGAATGATAATGTGAAGGAATTTAAAATTAAAATAGGATTTCATTCAAGCAAATTGCATTTCCAATTCATTAGTCGAGAGTATTGTCGAAGAGGCTTTTTTTTCGCTGAGCATCCAGGGGAGCGGTGAGATGAAAAAAAGTCATCTGACGAGAATAAACCGACATTGAGTGTGTGTGTGTGTGTTCACACCGAACATGATACTGTTTCAGAAATTGAAGTGGATTGTCTCCACTTCCTCCTCCTCTAACTCTTGTAACTTAGGCCTTGGTCGATGGTGGTGGAAAGAAAAACCTCTTCATCTTTTCACAAATTGCACAAAAACAATTGTTTTCGGCAGTGTCGCATTATGCATGAAACACTAAGGCTGTAGCAACATCTGGTTGTGAGCTTCAAGTTGTCGCTATTTTCATCTGCATCAGTGTGGAGAGAGGTGATCAGGTCCACTGTTGTCATGATGATGCTGATGTGCAATGTAACATTAAATGAATCATAAATACACTCTATTGTTAATGTGGTAAACGACTATTCTAGCTGCAAACGTCTGGTTTTTATTGGAATATGTACATAGGTGTATAGAGGCCTATTTCCAGTGTTCTAATGGTACATTGTGTTTGCTAATCGTGTTAGAAGACTATTGGATGATAAGAAAACCCTTGAAAACCCTTGTGCAATGATGTTAGCACAGCTGAAAACAGTTTTGCTGGTGCTAAAAATCATTATTTCTAATCTCGTCAATGTCTTGACTATATTTTCTATTCATTTTGCAACTCTTCTGATGAATAAAAGTGTGACTTTTAATGGAAAACACACAAAAAACTGTATGGGTGAACCCAAACTTTTGAACGGTTGTGTAGGTCGCGGTTCGCTTGAAGTGAACCAAATGCAGGAAGCGGACTACGACGCAGGGCATTGTGGTTAAACGCAACCAAAACGTACGAGTGTGTTGAATAATAGCCGGGAGAAGAGCCAATTGTTGCGGCGTATATGTGACGTATGTTCACAAAAATATACATTAAACAACCCGAGACCGATATGTGAGCGAGTTTTCTTGTTTTTGTCTTTGTCGTTCTGCGTCAGTATTTCCTGACGTAGCACCCCCTCAGGCGAGGAGGGGAATACGCGATCCAGAAGGCTTGGTTTCGGTTTGTCTCACTAATGTTTTTAATATTTAAAACAAGCTTTCAGATTTTTTAACTTCTTAAATGTGCTGGTCAATTTGACAAAGAAATCATTAAAACTGAAAACGTTGGTTTGCGGAAAAATCAGAGAAGATCAACGCCTGACATTTTATGGACCAAACAATTGAGAAAATACGCAACCATTGATTGCAAAAATAATCCTTGTTTGCAGCTCTATTCTATTGAAATAAAAGTGTCTGACCTAACTCTTGGCTTGTTGAACTTTGTGTCATTTGTGTGACACTTACTGTTGCCATGACATCAAACAGACAGACAATCCTTGAATGACTACAGAGCTCAATAGAGAGATCGTGCATCCTGTGGCACAGAGGGGAAATCCCATTTCAGAGACGCTGTTACTTCAAATTTCAAGTATCACTAGAGTCACCTTTTTTTTTTCGGATTGGAGTTTAATATTCATATCAGTGCAGTCTTGCAAAAAAAAAAAAGAAAAAAAAAGCCCACGACGTGCAGGGCTCTGCAGAAAGCGAGAGCGGGAACACGAAAACACGCACTCAAAAGCCAGCAGGGGGTGAAATTGTAAGAGTCGGTTTGGAACCGTTGCTGAGGGAGAGGAGACGCGAGGCGAGCTGCGAAAATTCCCCCAAGCAAAACCGTTCCCCCGATCCCTCCCTCCGCTATCTTCATTTCTACATCTCCTGCCTCGTCTCTTCACCTCCGCTGAACCTTTCACGCTCTCCTCTCTGACATCGTCTTCACCCTTTCCCTCGACTTTCGTCTCCTCATTTTGGCTCCGTCATGTCTTATCTTGCACCTCCTGCCCTCTCTGTCATCTTCCTCCTCCTCCTCCTCCTGTCTTGTGAAGTCAAATCATGTCAAAGACGTCCAGAGAGCAGACGGTGGTCCACAGACACAGTCAGTGAGGGATAAGAGAGGGAAAAGGCAGCAGAAGGTTTCACTGCAGTTTTTATCAACACAAAGCAACTGCAGATGATTTCATATTTCTCTCTCCCTTCCCAGACTTTTCCTTCCTCTCCTCTCCATCCCTCCCTCCCTCCCTCCTCGGCCTCCACTTCTGTTTCGCCTCAAAGTGCTTACCTCTGATTTAGCTCTGTCTTGTTGTGTTGAAATTCACCCTCAGCCTTCTGCCTTTAATGGCCACTGACTCGGCTCTCTCCTCCTCGCTAACGCAAACCGACCGGCCCTGCTCCTTCTCATTAGCTTGCGGCTGCAGAATTACGTGGGCCGTCGCGGGGGCTGCAGAGCTGCGGTCACGGCTTCATGAAAAATGCACGGCAGTCGCAGTGCGAGAGCAGTCATCAGCGTTTCTTTCTTGTGTTGGTGGAGGTCACGGTGAAAGTCTGGACAGTGAGTTTTACAGTGAGGTTTGCACGTGCACTCATGCTAAAATGACCAAAAAAAACAAAAGAACCAATTCCATTGACAGAGATTTGGAATAATGAACAGTTCCTAAGTGCACTGTCCAGACTTTCAAGGTGAATCTTTTTCAAATACGAGGTCATTATGCAAATGTGACATTAAACTGTGCTGAGACTGAGGCTATAACGACTACATTAGCACACGACTTCCACTAATTATTCTTCAAAAACACATGCAATAACTCGTTGTTTTTGTTACAGAATCAAAATCTCGCTTTTTTTGCGTCAATGTTTGAATAGGGTTGCATAATTCCAAGAACTTTCAAAACTGGAATCTTCCCATGGGAATAAATGTGTATTTATTGGAATTAAATTTTGCATGTCCGCTTATGACAAAACAACATGTTTACATTTGTATATTACACAGTTTCTGTTTGCAATTTGGAAAATTTCCAAAATTCCCAAATTAGAGTTCACATGGAAAGTTTCCAGGTTGGAATATTTCCAAAATTCCCAAACTAAAGTTCACATGGAAAGTTTCCAGGTTCCAGGTTCTGGAAATTTACCAGACATTGTCTGCCCCTGTGTAACCCTATCCATGCATTCTGAGTATAATAAATCATATACAAAAATGTGTTAGCCTGTTTCCAAAATGTAGAAGGGAATGTTGGAATCTGGAGGAAATAAAACATATATCAAGTTTGAAACTGTTTAAAAGGGAATTCTAAAAATGAAAATATAGAAATGAAGTGAATGCTTCTTAAGTTACTGGGGTGATATAGGAGGCTATTACTTATTTACTGCACTTTTGAAGGAAACACATGTGACATATTTACTTGACAAAAATAGTATTTCTGTTAGGTAATAATTCATGGAATTCATTTGACTATGCAACTTTTTTTTGTACATTGTGTTTGCATATTGGTTGAATAGTTTGCCCTTTCCTTGTGGTACTTCCTGTATCTTATACATTTGTGTCTGCATATGTATTTGCATTTGCAAAGTCATCTGTCTTAATAATTAATGAAGTGCAGTCCCGATTTAAAGGCACTATTAATCGAACCGGGAATGCAAATAAAGTATTTGCAGATTATTCAAACTTCTTGTCAACAGAGATGAATAATAATGCTTTAAAACAGCTGTGGATCCATTAACTCACACAGCAGCGTTTGGACTCCTCGTCCGTGCCTTTGCCCGGCCTGTTTATTTCTGAGGTCTGTGTTGGTTATTCCCGCAGTGTGAGAATTACAGACAACTCTACCGTCTCCCACTGAGATGAATCTGCTCAGGCGCACATTTGTTTCACTGTAAACAAACCGAGGGAACTGCTAGAAAACTGCAGATGACACGGCCACGGAGAGATTGATCTCCCACAACGACAGGAGGTAGAAAATCTAGACGACTGGTGCAGAGTAAACACTCTCTGCATTAATGTGTGTGTGTGTGGGGGGGGGGTGATTGTGGACTTCAGGAGGACGGGTCTCTCTGAGGACATGTTATTCAGTTTTTTTGGCGGAAATCTTCAACTTCTCATGTGGCAAAAAACCGCCACTCTTTTAAAGACATTTGTTCACAGGTCGTGACAGGTTTCTGCAGTTGTGTGGTCAAGAGCGTCCTCACTTCTTTGACTTAGACCATTGGTTCTCAAAGTGCGGCCCGGGGGCCAATGGCGGCCCCCAGAAACATTTCTGGCGGCCCGCAATGAATTACAGTTGATAGTTTTAATCCAGGAGGTACTAAGTGTGTTAAATGTTTATTGGACACAGACCAATAAGTGTAAACAAAAATACTGGGTATTTATCTAGTTTCTATATGGTGAATTTTAGTGTATTATTGGGTTATAAGCTGGTAATAAGCAGGTAGCTACAGCCCCCAATTACTAGCTATTTACCCAGTAAATATATTGTAACAGAAATGTGTTAATTGGTATTAACCTGTAATTAGAAGGTAAGAACAATGGCCAAAGTACTAAATCTAAAGCAACTGACCATAAAATCCTCCTAATATGTCACAGAGACTCAGGAATAATGTTCATATAACAAACTGAACTCACCAACAACAACAGTACAGACAAATAATTTTGCATTAAAAAATATTTTTTTGCAGACTGCAAATCATGTTTATGTTTTGAAATCATGTTTTTGGCATGTGGCACCACCTACCCCCGTCTAGCAACCATTGCAGTCAGTAGAGTCTCAGCTGCCGAGCAACCACAGGTTGCCAGTTACGTCAGAAAACGAAAACCTAAAAGACCTCGGTATTTTGAATTTGAATGTAGTAACCGTTTTTGGCCACATTCTTACATATGGCACCTTTAAATTACCTTATATTAACGCTTATATTAGTTTACGCTAAACTGTAGAACTGCAATCTGGTCATTAAAATGATTATAAATGGGATTTCTTTCTGTTTTTTTTTCCTTTGGCGGCCCTCAGTCCAGTGTTGGGTTCCTAAATTGGCCCTCAGGTATCAAAACTTTGAGAACCCCTGACTTTTACAATACAACACTTGGGTAGCTGCTGCTTAAACTGTAATTCAACACATCTTAAATGAATCGTAGTTTTTTAAGTTGAGTACGTCACGTCCTGAATATTAAACCATTCACTGCAACAAATGAAAGTGTTGTTATACTTGGCACTGATGTCTCTGCTCTTTAAATAGTCCTTTGACTGACCAGGCAGAGTAATAATAACCCCAGTGCAGAGCAACACTTGAGACGCCTGGAGAAAGGTGGTTTTAGGTCCGGGGCAAAGTGTTGCCAACGGCAGGAGTGTGAGGCAGCATCGGTGTGGCAGGAAAAATGAGTGATGGAACCTGCTCAGCGTGAGAGGGTTTTACCACCTCCTCCACATCATCCCTCAACACGAGAGTGACAATCATGACCTCCACAGATGGAAGCAGACCTACAATTCAAAGCAACAAATCACCAATCATGGTGACAACCTCACATGATGGATGGATTTCTTTTTTTGGGGAAGTTGGGAGCCAGACTTCTCCTAGTGATTGCTTTAAATAAATGCAACTTTACGTAGCTCTTGTGTCAAATGAGGAAATTAAAGGTGCCTGTTGTAAGTTTTTTTTTCTTTCTATTGAAGGAGACATAGTATGCAAAATCAACTTTTTAATCATTTTAATACTTATATTTGGGACTCTGGAGGCTCTATGAGTCGGCAAAGTGTGAAAAAAGATGACTCGGTCATGTTTTTGTGGTCCTCCTCAGTCTAAGTACAGGAGATAAAACACACGATGTTGACTTCAGCACTCATTGCTACGTCACAATGAGACATTCCTGGAATCACGGAGCTTCGCGTTGTCGCTAAAAAACACGAGAGTGCAGGCGAGGGCGATAGTATCCGGAAGAGCGGAAGTCTGCAAAGTGTTCTATTCTTGTCTGCACAGTGCAGCACAGAGTTCTACACAAACTTCCAGCCTCAGAGGATTTACTATTTCATATAAGACAGCAGTGTGCCGGCTAGAGCCAGCAAATGATGGCTTTTCCAAATGCTAACTGCTGTTAGCTACCGGAGCCTCAGTGATGCTGATGTAGTTTATGTGTCTCATTTGCATATTTAAAGAGACAGGCACTAAAAAGCGAGCTTTCTGAACAGGGCTGTTTTGGCAGAGTGATTGAACTGCTGTGGTGCTTCATCCTTAAGGTATTTTGACCAAAGCTCATTAGGACACCAGGGAACTAGGTTCACTTGGAGAAATAGGGTATAATATGTCGTTGGCCCAGTCTTCTGTGACTGATCAGATGCTTTCACATCTACAGTACATTGCTGTAGTCATGGATGTGCAGCATCAGCTCTCCCACATCAGTCTGAACCAAATTACTACCCCACGGCCTTGAGACAGTTTGTTGCTCGGTACCAAAAACATTTAACAGGAAAAACAGCCAGGAATGCACAGGGGTCATTTCAGGAGCAGGGGAGAAAATAACTCCATTTTGTAACTTTGCACACCTTTCACACACACACACACACACAAAAAACCCACACTATGACAGGAGGAGCAGGATACAGGCATTACCTGCTCCTGGGTGAATAAATCCAGATTGATGATTGGTGATTTTTTTTATTTTTTTTTTACGGTGGTTCTGTAACCTTGACTTCATCAAAACCCGTTCATGGCTCCACTTTGCCTGCGCACATTTCCATAAATGACATTAAAGAAGAAAGATGACGGGCGGATTTACCCTCAGCTATTTTCCCTTTTCCTTCATCCCAGCTCCCACCGACGCATTGGCTCTGTAATGAATCTTCAGGGACGCGCGGAGGTTTGCAGGGAATATCACCACATATTTACTAACCGATAGTTTATATTCACAGGTTAATGTTCTCCTCAGTGCCACCAACCACCTCTTTGATCACTAATACGTTTTCCATTAGACAGGGCTTTGTCAAACTTGAAATTGGCTGCTGAATTTACCCCAGCCTCAGCATTTTGTGGTCCAGATTAATCCTGGCGGAGATGAAGGATTGTTCACGAGCTGTGAGATTTAATCAAGCAAACCCTAATATTCACCCACAGTTCCCACAGTTTACATTACCAGCTCCTTCAGAAGAAGGTCTAAGAATAGCCTCCGAATTTGTCTTTCAGCCTCCGGCACCGGAGAAACTCGGCATGAACCGTGAAGTACCAAAACTGAGATAAAGTCTACATTTGTACTACTACGAGTTTTCATTTAAAATTGCATAAATCCTGCGCCGCGTACGCCCGCCACTCACGTCATCCGCGTTGCTTTACAGCGTGTGTTTGAACGTATGACTCCTCAAATTGTGACTCTGAGGTTGGACAAGAGGCCTTTCTTACAAAGTGAGTTGCTAACATTCATTTTAAAGCGGACCTAGACCGGAAGTTCCAATTAATGCTGTTTTTTAGTGTGTATTTGCGTCCTTACCTTGTTTAAGAAGCCCTGAAGGTTCTAAACAAACAGTTCAGCCACTGCTGAGAACGCTGCAGGAGATCTCTGAAAAAACCCGGTCCGGTTACGTAAACAGCGGTTCTCCTGAACAGCAGATCGTCCTGCTCCAGGCACTAGTCCGGGTACATCCAGTTGCGTACATTGAACCGCAGAAGAAGAATAACGTCCGCTGTGGAGGTGTTTCACCAGCGACAGTGTCTTCTGACTCTGGGTCAAAGGTCGTCAAAGGGACTGCGGCGGGGAGTCGTGACGAAGCTATTTTTAAACACTGTTAAAACAATGTTTTGATAATGAGTAGCAGTGCATCCATCGTTCCAGAGGGGGGAGCTGCGCTTCTGAGAGCGGGTCTCATGGATGTATAATATGAACTGGATGGAGCTCCGCCCCCTCTGCCTTGAAGACAATTTTTACATGGTGGCCACTGTGGGTACTGCAACAGAAAACCCCATAAAAGCCCAAAAGCCCAAAATGCAACTTTACCATTGACCGCAATAGTAAAAGAGACGCCTGTAAAAGTGTCCACAGGACACCTCGAGACATGGACACGGGCTTTAGTAGATCTTTAAATGGTAGCGACGCTACTGCACATGCTCTATGGGCCCCATAACCCAGAAATATAAACTTTTTTGGCATATGCGCCTGGTTGAGCAGCTTCATAGGAATGTCTCGTCGCGCGTGTCTGCAGCTCCATCGCAGTGAGCGTGATAAATCTGGAGATCATGTCAAGGTCCGTGTATTTATTGGAGGGTTGGTAACTAATTACGCATGATTCTGAGAGCGGGTCTCATGGATGTATAATATGAACTGGATGGAGCTCCGCCCCCTCTGCCTTGAAGACAATTTTTACATGGTGGCCACTGTGGGTACTGCAACAGAAAACCCCATAAAAGCCCAAAAGCCCAAAATGCAACTTTACCATTGACCGCAATAGTAAAAGAGACGCCTGTAAAAGTGTCCACAGGACACCTCGAGACATGGACACGGGCTTTAGTAGATCTTTAAATGGTAGCGACGCTACTGCACATGCTCTATGGGCCCCATAACCCAGAAATATAAACTTTTTTGGCATATGCGCCTGGTTGAGCAGCTTCATAGGAATGAACGGAAGCGAAGGGGCAGTGCTCTATCCAGTTTATATAATACATCCATGGCGGGTGTGCTGAATATGTCACTTCCGGGTATTGGCCAATCACAAGACAGTTGGGAAGGCTCTACGCTGGCTGGCCAATCACAACACAGTTCTGTCTCCTGGGTGTGAGAGTTCAGTCTGAAATATCGCGGCTGAGGAACAGCGTCAGAAAAGACAGATTTCTATCGGCTCGTTTACAGCAACTAGGAGGTTTTTGACCATAAAAACAAGTTAATGTATGTAAGTAGACCTCCATAACTAACATATATGTGCAACAGGACCACTCTATGTGAGCTTCAACATCTCGGGATGATGAAGATTTGCAGGAGTGTTGGCGGTATCATCTGTCATTAGGCAAGGATTAAGGTCATTTAGTATTCTTGAGATTATCTGTCATTAGGGCATGATTATGGCGCACACTCCAGTTGCTCTGTATCAGCTCAGAGGGGAGGGGAAAAAAAAACTCTGAAAGGAAGACTGATGAGAAAGAGAGAGAGAGAGGGCAGGAAAGAGAGAGAATATCCTAAGATGGTGGTGGAGAAAGTCTATATCCTCCATCTGTGGATGACGCCCGATATGATTAATGACTTACGAGATGGAAACCCTTTTATTCCTGCCACAGCGGCACCTGCAAGGGATTGAATTGTATGTATTAATTATCCTACTGCGTCTCATTGGAGCTGGCCCCATGTATTGATTCTAACTTGACCCTGATTTGCACCAAACTTTGCCAGCAAAACAGACTGACATTATGTGAAATATGAGCAGGAAAACAAGGACACAGTGAGTCTCGTCGCGCGTGTCTGCAGCTCCATCGCAGTGAGCGTGATAAATCTGGAGATCATGTCAAGGTCCGTGTATTTATTGGAGGGTTGGTAACTAATTACGCATGATTTAAAGAGTCTCCAGTACGTATTATCTCCAATAAATCACCGCGTTTGCGCTCGTGCGCTGAGCGGCGAAACGTGCGACGCGGGGCCGCGAAGACGCTGAGTTATTGTGAGCGACGGAACACGAGTGACAAACCTCTCGTGACGTATTATAGCGCCTTCAATTCACCGACGATAAACAGCTTCGGCCAGACCTTGCCCCCCGGCGCTGACAGAGCGCTGAACCAAATGATGTGGAGAGAGAGAGAGAGGTTTTTTTTAGGGAATGATGAACAATGTGAGGCCTCTCTGAAGAATACATGCTTAAAGGACGACTTATTGGTTCGTGTCATTGTGTGATGGCATTTAAATGCAGGACACTTTACTCTGAAGCTTCTTTCACACGGAAATTAGCTAGATTACGTATAGGATTTTTAAACCAATGGGGAACCGGAAAAAGCCAGAAAAAAGGTGATAATTAAGGTGTGTGTGTGTGTATCTTTTATGTATATGTATGTGTATACATATATACTTATATGTGCAGTATATGTATATATACACTTATGTGTATATGTATAGGTATGTATATGTATATATACACATATGTGTATATGTATATATACAGTTATATGTGTATGTATATATATGTGTATGTATATATATGTATGTATATATATGTATATATGTATGTATATATGTATGTACAATAAATATATGTATATATATATGTATATATATGTATGTACAATAAATATTAGTATGTATATATATATGTATATGTATGTACAATATATATATGTACAATACATGTATATATGTATATGTATGTACAATATATATATATGTATGTATATGTATATATACTTATGTGTATATATTGGTATGTATATATATATATATATATATATACATATATATATGTGTATGTATATATTTGTATATATATGTGTATGTATATATATATATATGCATGTGTGTGTGTATATATATATATATATGTTTATGTGTATATATATATACAATATACAAATATATATTTGTATATGTATGCCAATTAAACACATATATATAAAAAAAACTTTGGGTTTTTAATGGGTTTTCTGACCAGTGGGAATGAAGTATTACAAAATAATTTCATTTTAGCCATAAAATCTTACATTTTTGCTCTTTAAATTGTTATCCCTACTTTAATTGGAAACTCTAAATAAACCTTTGGCATGTTGAAAAACAAGGTAACTAAACTTTTCTTCCACATGAATTCACAAATATTCTCCAAATTACAATTTATTTTTTTTGTATTTTTACATTTATTGCAATAGTTCATACATATTTATTTCAAAATCAGCCAGACTAGAATTATCTGCATTCAACATCCTGTATAAATATTCACCAACAAGCTTCAATATACATTTATTAAAATTTAGGCCACTACTGCAGCTGCCCCGGAGACCACCACTCCATCTAAACAAATAAACACGATGACTGGGAATACTTTGAAATCGCACACCCTCGTGCTGATGAAGTACTTCAGAGTCTTCTCCTCCTCCACTGAGAATATGTTCTGTGTTTAGCAGCAGGTCAAAAGTGACTCCAGGCAGCTACGTCTTCGTATTAAAGCGCTTGATAACCTTTGACACCGTGTTCGCTTATTAAAACACCGCAGGAAACTGCACTTAATTAAAGCTGACATTCAACATGCATGGATTCATCACACACAAACACACCAGTCAGCTCTGTGAGGACGTACTCAGCAGAGTTTGAGCTTCATGCCTGTGAAGAAACATGAGCACATTGATGCAATATGTGGACAAAAAACAGACAATGATTGTTGTTTGTGTCTATAAAGTGAAGCCAATGTGGAAGTGCATGGAAATGGTATTCTCTCAAATGGCCATCAGGTGGCGACTCTGAGGGTCTATGAGAACATTATGCTACTTTTCACTTTATTTATATAATTTATTAAGCTGCTGCTGTCTTTCAGGCATTCCTGGAATTGTTTGTCTCGCGGAGCTCCACTTTTCCCTAAAAAAAGTGAGAGTGCAGGCGAGGGCAATAGTCTGCAAAGTGTTCTATTCTTGGCTGCACAGTGCAGCACAGAGTTCTACACAAACTTACAGCCTCAGAGGATTTACATTTCATATATGACGGCAATGTGCCAGCTAGAGTCGGCAAACGATGGCTTTTCCAAATGCTAACTCCTGTTAGCTGCCGGAGCCTCAGTGACGCTGACGTAGTTTCCTGTGTCTCATTTGCATATTTAAAGATACAGGCACTCAAAAGCGAGCGTTCTGAACAGGGCTGTTTTGGCAGAGTGATTGAACTGCTGTGGTGCTTCATCCTTAAGGTGTTTTGACCAAAGAATGTCACAGACATGTTCATTAGGACACCAGGGAACTAGGTTCACTTGTAAAAAAAAAAAAGGGTATGTCTACTTTAAGACTGTTTCCTCAGCCTGAATGTGCCTCTGTGTCTCCAGTTGTACAAATGTGACACCAAGAACCGCAGGCAACTTCTAACTGACGTCTTTCATTCTAATTAGCGGAACACTTTGGTCGACACCTGTCCAAACATTTGAACGAATAACACATTTGTTTCACGGGCTCAAACAAAGTCGAGGAGACCTGTTGTGCAGGTTATTCAGGCGCCGTCGTTGTACGTCTGCAAGGGAAAAAAATAAACTTTTGTATGCTTTAGAAAATTAGACGTTTTATGGCAGTCGGCAGACAGACGTCCTCTGCTCAATCCATCTCTGTGCTGTGGTTTTAAAGGCAAACTTTCTGAAGTTGAAGTTCTTTTTTTCCCCTGTCAGCCCTGCACCTCTCTGCAGACTCCACGAGGTTAAAGCCTCATTTCACAGGAACAATCCATCAAGAGATACAGTGGAACTTGAATCAGGCGTTGGTGTGGAAAAAAACTTGAGGAGATTTACTGCAAAATTTAGTGCTACATAGCGTGTCGTGAAATCCTCTTGCAAATGCAGCCACACATCAAGTTAGAAACTGGCTCCATGATGCAACATTTCGTTTTGACTGGATGAAAATTGCTCTTTATAAAATATTTCTCGCTTTGTTTACTGTGAAGCCCTCTTTATATGCAACGAAAATCAGATTTGACATTGCCGTCGACCGTTTTTTAAAAACTGGACTTGGCTTTTACGCCCACGTTTGGCCGCTTCTCTTTGACAACAAAGGTCGAACTGAATGTGAGGTAAAAGGCCGTGTTATCTTTGAAGCTGCACTTATTCAAACATAAATTGTTAAAACGGTTGCACGTATTGTGAGAGAGAGACGGTGGCCACAGTCAACTGCACAGACCGTATATATATAAAGATGGATCATGGATCACATGACAGTCCCCAACAATTGAAGCCAAATCATTTTCGATCATCCCTGTGTAGGTCATTATGGAGGAGATAAAAGAATATTCAAAAGTCAAAAAAAACATGTCAAAACAGTTTAAGGATGTTTCCAGGTCCACGTGAGAGTCGAGTCTCTGTTTCCTTGGTTTGGTTCTAAGATGATCTTCAGGAAAACTTACCCAGAGACAGTGGAATGATCTGCCTTCACACATTAGACACAGGCCTCTTCCCTGTCCGTCTAAATGTTAGGGGCAGATTCTGGGAACCTTTATAGAACGTTCTCAAGTGACGATCTGAGAACTAAAATGTGCAACCAAAAGCTAACGTTGGGGAACTTTAGGAAAACTTTGAGGGGAACCAAAAGGTAACGTTCCCAGAGCGTTCTAGGAACCACACATTGTTAGCTGGGTTGGCCTTTGAAACTGTTTACGTTATTTCTATTTATTTGTTTTATTGATTTCATTTGATCGGTTTTTATTATGATTTATTGCCTGTTACTTTTATCAGAAGAGTAGAAATCAGAATGAGATCAGAAACGGGTTTATTGCCTTGTTTATGCTTGAATCGATACAGGGAATTTGCTGCGGTGAAATTGGTGCCAAAAATACAAAAAAAAAGCAAAATATGATAAATTACCTTTACTTTTTTTATCCACATTTTTGTCTTTTCGTTTATTTTAGTTGTTTTTGATTGAAATTAATATAATATTCTTATATTATTATCTTCTTAGCTTCTAGGCCTTTCTACACTCTTAGAAATAAGGGTTCCAAAAGGGTCCTTCTACAAGGGCTGAGGTTCTACCTGGAACCATTTGCTTCTGAAAAACCCTTTCCACTTTGATCCAGAGAACCCCTTAAAACCCCTTTCCTGAATTAACGGTTTTAAAGGGTTTAAAAGGGTTCTTGGTGGAACCCTCCAAAAGGGTTACAAGTGGAACCTTTATAAAAAAGGTTCTACCTGGAGCCAAAAAGGGTTCTCCTATGAGGACAAGCCAAATAACCTTTTATTTAAAAGAAGAACCTCTTAGAACTTTTATTTCTCAGAGTGTATATATTGTGTCTTTTATATATTATTTTGTTTTAAAGGTGCCATATGTAAGAATGTGGCCGAAAACAGTTACTACACTCAAATTCAAAATACCGAGGTCTTTTAGGTTTCGTTTTCTGACGTAACTGGCAACCCGTGGTTGCTCGGCAGCTGAGACTCTACAGACTGCAATGATTGGTAGACGGCGGTAGGTGGCGCCACATGACAAAACATGATTTCAAAACATAAACATGATTTGCAGTCTGCAAAAAAATGTTTTTAATGCAAATATTTTGTCTGTACTGTTGTTGTTGGTGAGTTCAGTTTGTTATATGAACATTATTCCTGAGTCTCTGTGACATATTAGGAGGATTTTATGACCAGTTGATTTAGATTTATTACATAATGCACCTTTAAAGTGCTTTACAAATAAAGTTGGATGTGTTTTTCAAGAGCATTGACATAACTAGGTTTTAAATATATGTTAAATTAAAAAGGTCTACAACAGAAATGGTAATCTGTCTGCTTGTGGGTCATCTCGCAGGTTTCAAACTTACTCGGGACACCGGTGTGTGCAACGCCGACTTTGATGGCGTTTGGATGGAGGAAAAACAAGAAGATATATCGGTAGAAAAACAAACAAAGCGCTGCTTCCTCTCAATCACACGTACTTGCACATACAGATATTCCTCCCACAACTGTCAAACTGGTAACTTGACGGGCTTCGCAGGTGAGTTACTGAGGGCACCGGTGTGAGCAGAGCTTTGATGTTGTGTGGAAATGCTAAACACAAACTCCTTCCACTCCCCCCCCCCCCTCACACACACAGTGTGTAGAAGGAGGCGTCCTCATTCTATGTGAGACACAACATTAGAGTAGTACACAGCCCTCCTTAGGGTAATGGCACAGTGTGTAAGAAGTGAGCAGAATCGGGTAGGAAAAGGTGGACTGGTGAATTTGAGCTGCTGACAGTACATTGTCGGTATAACAGTAAATGTAAAGCATGCCTAAAAAAAAAGGCGACTGCTTTAGTGCAGGTGAGGGAAGAAATAGAAGCAAGAGAGCAGAAAGCAGGACAGGAGAGAGCAAAGACACATTCATTCGGATTTGATGGCTTCACAGAGTCGGCACTTAGATTTTCACTATCAATAAAAAGTGAGCGCGATTCTGCAATGTCTACAAATAAATGTCAACAGTTGTAAATTAATTTGCATAAGACGCATTTAATAGTGAATTTGAATGAATACGGGCTGCGAGAGAATGTTATTCGGAAGAGCAGAAGTCAAAAAGTGTTCTATTCTTGTCTGCACAGTGCAGCACAGAGTTCTACACAAACTTCCAGCCTCAGAGAATTTACATTTCATATATGACGGCAATGTGCCGGCTAGAGTCAGCAAATGATGGCTTTCCAAATGCTAACTGCTGTTAGCTGCCGTTAGCCTCAGTGACGCTGACGTAGTTTCCTGTGTCTCATTTGCATATTTAAAGAGACAGGCACTCAAAAGCGAGCGTTCTGAACAGGGCTGTTTTGGCAGAGTGATTGAACTGCTGTGGTGCTTCATCCTTAAGGTGTTTTGACCAAAGCATGTCACAGACATGTTCATTAGGACACCAGGGAACTAGGTTCACTTGGAGAACTAGGGTATAATATACTATATATTTACTTTAAGTGGTTACACAGAAAGCCTGGCTCTTTCTCTAGTGTGTACACATGCGCGTCACATAGACGGCACCGCTTGAAGAACTGTTTGAAAGGCGGAACTGTTTTTTTGATCGACGGCATTGCAGAAACAAACACGACAGTGGAGCCTTTTCTGCCCCTGCCCTGTGTGTTATTGGCTCGGTGATATAGACCATTTTCATTTGTACGTCCATCCATCTTCTCCCACTTAATCCTCCACATAAGGGGTTGCGGGGGTGCTGTGCCAATCTCAGCTGACATGGGGCCAAATGTTGGCCAGTCCATCACAGGAAAAAAACAACCACTCGCTCTCACACTCACACCTACGGTCAATTTAGAGTGTCCAATTTACCTAATCCCCAAATCTGAATGTGTTTGGACTGTTCCAACTGGGGTTTGTACATAAATAAAAACACTATTATAAGAGCTTCGCTTTGTTCCTGAGAAACGCAAGAGTGCAGGCAATGGCAATAGTATCCGAAAGAGCGGAAGACCATGAAGTGTTCTATTCTTGGCTGCACAGTGCAGCACAGAGTTTTACGCAAACGTCCGGCCTCAGAGGATTTTCCACAGTCTATAGTCAGGAGGATGACACCTCACAGTCACGCCATAGTCTCTCTGCAGAAAAAAAACAAGGCTGATCTGCCTCCATTAATCTCTCTCCATGCAAGTTGCTGCTTCAAAACACACAGTGACTCTATCACGCTGTTAATATCAAAAGGCGATTAGGCACACACTGGTTTTTCAGCCCTGCAGGTGGCCATTTCACACACTGACTTCCTTGAATCTCGACACATGAACCCTGCGCTTCACTCCCGCGGCTAACAAGTTGTCGGAGCACCATCTGTGGCTGTTTAAATATGCATTACTACTTTGTTGTCATTTTGTACAACCTCCATATTGAACAGTGCAGGGAGGGAGGGAGGGAGCGGGATGGAGACGCGAAGCTCAGCCCGAGAAAAAAAACCTGCAGCTGAGCTCCCTCCACCTCCGCAGAACTTAACTTATTATGCTGCTGTGGTTTATGGTCCATGCATGATGAGTTTGCTGCTGGGTCGGGCAAGGCAGTGTAAACAGAAAAGTGAGAGATCGACAGAGACAAAGCAGCCGAGGCAAAGGAAAAAACAAACCAGAACTGAAAAAAAGAAATGATTTTTTTTTCCTTCACAGCAGTCGTGAAGAAAAAATTGGACTGGCTGACACTCAAGCTGCTGCTTAGAAGGTTGCACTCTTCAATATTCAAGATTCTTTATTGTCGTAACCGTAAACAACAATCGTTGCCAGTAATTAAATACTTATGGCGTGTTTCCATTAGCTTGCCTCGGCACGGCTATTCCGATGGCAATAGCACCTGGTACTGTTTTTACTATGTGCTCATGCGAGGTTTCAAGCGAGCTGAACCACTACTGACGTCGTCAGATTGCCGTGCCGTCACAGGAAGAGGAACTCACTTCACTTCAGTGACTGATTGTGATGATTCAGTTCACGCTGAAAACAACTGCTCTGCGAGTCTCTCGTCTAGTTTGTGTGCAAACAAAGTCACGGCAGTTTCATGCAGCCGCGCCGCGATGACCCCCGCCTACGCTGAGGAGGAACTACACTATCGTTCAAAAGTTTGGGGTCACTTAGTTTAGAAGGAAAAACACTTTTTTTTCAATTAATCTAACATTAAATGAATCAGAAATACACTCTATACATTGTTAACGTGGTAAACAACTAGTCTAGCTGCAAACGTCTAGTGTCCAGTGTTCTAATGGTACAATGTGTTTGCTAATGGCGTCAGAAGGCTATTGGATGATTAGAAAACCCTTGTGCAATGATGTTAGCACAGCTGAAAACAGTTTTGCTGTTTCTTTGACGAAAGGGCAAACTGATTATTTTGAATAAAAATCATTATTTCTAATCTGGTCAATGTCTTGACTATATTTTCTATACATTTTGCAACTCTTTTGATGAATAAAAGTGTGACTTTTAATGGAAAACACACAAAAAAATTGTATAGGTGACCCCAAACTTTTGAACGGTAGTGTATATACTGTGGAATGGAAAACCAACCAAACCGTGTATAGAGCCGAGCTGGGACTACATGTACTGGAAACACGGCCAGTGCCAACTCTGTTTAGCATAAAAAAAATAATAAATAAAAGCAAGGAAATACAACAAATCTTTTAGACGATGTCTGTTGACACCTCCTCTGCCTCCATGTGAGTCCACACCATCACAGTCAATCTCTATCTCTTTAAATATTTGTTTTCCTTCTTCTTTGAAGACACAAATTAAAAGAGTGTCAGCGCTGCAGCAAGAACATAGAGAGAATAGGGAAATAACATATACAGCAGAGAGTAAAGAGCACACAGAGAAATGTATGAGGCGATGTGTGGTCATGAAGAAAAACAAAGAGAATGTCATGAGGGAGAGTCTTCAAGGAAAAGGCAAAGCAACACCACACGGCAGCTCTCTCTGATTCAGACACGGCAGGAGGGCAGAGATCCAGGTAGGACACGGGAGGAGGACGGAGGGTAAAGGAAACAGCAGGAGGAGGAGGAGACGACTGCGAGCAGGAAGATGAATCGGGGAGGAGAGGAAGCTGCAGGAGGAGGAGGAGAAACTTTACACATTCAAATATTTTACACACTAGATTTTTGTTTTTCGGGGAAAGAAGAACAAAGGAAGGAAGGAAAGAAAGTTATCTTCCTTGCATCACCTCCTTTCTCCCTTCACCTTTCCAGATGCAGGAGAAACAATCCATCTCTGTCACTCCCACCGTGAACTGCTGCGTCTCCGGCAGCACGGACCCTTTAACGGTTTCTGTGCATGGTGCTTATTTGACATTTTCAAATCTCACAGAAGAAAAGAGCAGCAGAGGCATACGGAGAGGGACAGAGAGAGAGAGAGAGAGAGAGAGAGAGAGAGAGAGAGGGGAATGAGACAATGACTCACTGAGAGAAAGTGGAAGGATGAAGAATTAAAAATGGTTAAAAAAAACAGAGATTAAATGAAACTCAGACGTAAAAGGATAAAGTGTGATATCGAGGAGCTGCGGAAGAGCAGAGTAAAAGACAGTTTCACAAACCATCTGCTTCAATTACACGCAGACATTACGTCTCATTACACTCGGAGAGTCAAGCCTGTGTCTCTCCACCTTTCATCTGTATTCTCTCCATTCGTGTGTTTGTATTAGTCGCTCCTCTTACCCCCCCCCCCCCCCCCCCCCCCCCAGGAGCAGCAGGAGGACAGACATGCCTACACAGACACACACGGATGAACCAAAACAGCACCGTCTCCTTCATCTTCTCCATCCATCACAGTGTGGGGGCGGCACAATATTAGGGACACAATGCATGTGATAACCTTGTGTTTGTCCATAATCTATGGCTAAGTGTGCCATCACCTACCTCTTATGTTGTGGGATTAGATTATTGATTAAAGAAGATGCAACACTGACAAATGCTTTCTATTCTTTCACATATCTATATTTAAATTTACAGTGCTATTCAAGTACAATAAAAGACAGAGATGATAAAGTGCTATAAAAAAAACAGAAAGTTATCTATCTTTTTAAGTTTTTGGAAAGAAAAATAGCATTAGAAACTCAGTTATGTCATATTTTGCGATGAATCGTGAGAGTTATTGTGCACTGTGGTCATTAAAGAGCCAAAGCAGCTGTCTCTCTCTGTGTTTCAGTGAAGCACACACGCACATTCACACTCTGGCGTGAGCGCAAAATGAGCCGTCCATAAAACGGCTGGTTTTTTTTTTACGCACACGGTGACAGTGGATGTTTGGGCTTCTAAATGGAAATGGAAAACAAACAGAGACTCCTGGAGCGTTTGTGTGTGTGTATGTAAAAGAGCGAATAGATGTAGGTTTACGCACACTAATCCGACTTAAACTGCCGACTGCTTGTGCGTAACCGTGACGCGCGCAGCCTTTCACGTGAAAACAAATGTGGACAAAACCACTCCACATCCAAACAAAACCTTGCACGAGAGAGAGAGAGAGAGAGAGAGAGAGAGAGAGAGACACCTTTATCCATCCACACACTCACTCCGGACTCACTCACTCTTTCACTCCGTGGGTGCAAGTGTCAGAGCGCACAGCAGCAGCAGCAGCAGCGCAATGAGCACATTATTCTCACCTTCTCCTCTTGTCCCGCACGAATTGGAGAGAAGCAGAAGCTGAGCGACGATAATCCCAAACACTCTGTTAGTCCACGCGTCCATGATGGTGATGATGATGATGCAAGTGCAGATACGTGACTGTGGAACACACACTCTCTCACACACACACACACAGAGAGAGAGCGAGAGAGAGAGAGGAGACGGTCGACCTCTCTCCTCTCCAGCTCCTACAGTGAGATCTCCTTCCTCTCTCACCCGACAACGAGAGAAGGAGAGAGAGAGAGGGAGAGAGAGAGAGAGGGGGAGGCGCTGCAGCTGTTATTACACGTGCTCCCTCAGCTGATTTCCAATGAAAATCATTCATAAAGTTTAGCTTCACCACTCTGCACCACGAAGTCTATCTTGAGGAGACACATCACAACATCACAATGTGGAGTTACTGTGATGGTGAGTGAGGGGGAAAAAAACAAGTGCCAGTTCTCCCCCTTATCCTTATGCGCCGTGTATACCTACTTAATTGTGATCACTTTATATATAACTCAACTTTTTTTAAGATAAGAGAGTCCTTTAGTCATCCGGCACTGGGGAAATATACAGCGTTACAACAGCAATACAGTAAAGATAAGGATAATAAATAATAACCATGCATTAACAAGAAAAGTACAATATAAAAATGAGACTATATAAAAGAGTTAAATAGTATACATAATAGACAATTTCCAGAATATATACAGTATGGACTAGATATTTACATTATAGACAGAGATTGTGCATGGGATATTATGTGTTAATATTGCACTTTTGTAAAAGAAGACAGTATATTGCACATATAGATATTCTCCCTTTTTTTTTTTTTACCAATAAAAATAAACACTAGACTCTAGAACTTGCAGGTGCAACATCACATACTGTAGTGCACACTGAGAAATGACGATGGGCCATAATGATGACTTGGACAAACTGCCAGCATCTTGTGAGAAGTGCCTGTACTCAACATAGTCAAATAAACGGACAGGACAGGACCAGCCCACTTCAAGCACTGCTTTTTACGGCAAATTCAATATTTACGTCAAGGAGATTTGTGTATGTAACCAGAGCATTGGTTGTCAAAGGTTACAACGCAAAAAGGAGTTGCACTTAGTCTATGCTCAGATTATAGGGCTGAAGTGACTCATCTGATTTTTTTTTACAGTTGATATGACTGGGATTTGATTTTTTTTTTAGGTCTGTGAGGACATAGAAATCATATCAAATCAGACTTGTGTCGCTTCACCATGTAGTTCTATAGATCTGATATTTGATTTGTAGCCAGGCGACATAAGAAAGTGAGAGAGAACAATAATGAAGCCTGGATTGATCCGATTTATACGAGATAGTCTCAAATGACACACAGTGTGCAGCAGTGAACTCCTTTTTCTCTACAGCATCAGAAACATGTGTCATATATGTGACACTGTGAGGTCAGACGTGGAGGCTGAGATTTAGCTGTCGAGGACAACACTCTCCTCCATTTCTGTTTGTCTTTTTCACGCTGCCTCTGCAGCTCGATGATGTCCACGCTCAGCAAAAAGCCACATGAAATACAGCCTTTGTGACACGTGTATAAGGAAAATTCAATATGTATGGGTTGATTGTTGATGTGTACAATGTTTCTGCAATGTTTCAGTAACAACAATCCTTGTTTGTCTATGGCAAATCCACGCTGAGGAGGTACTATATTGTAATGGAAAACCAACCAAACCGTGTAGAGTTGAGCCGTGTCGTGATGTGCCGAGGCGAGTTGAGTCGTGCAGGGACCATGTAGTGGAAAAAGTGGCATTAGTATCTAGAGAGGGAACCCTGAAATGCACCGAGTTTGTATCATATCAAGTTATGGCTGTTTCTATTGAACACCAGGTCTGAGGATATGAATATGTGAGTAATTAACCAAGAATGTTTCTGTTAAAGGGGACATATTATGCAAAATCAACTTTTTAAATCATTTTAATACTTATATTTGGGACTCTGGAGGCCCTGTGAGTAGGCAAAGTGTGAAAAAAGATGACTCGGTCATGTTTTTGTGGTCCTCCTCAGTCTAAGTGCAGGAGATAAAACTACGTCACAATGACACATTCCTGGAATTGTTGTCTCGTGGTGCGCCGCTTTGTTCCTAAAAAACGCGAGAGTGCAGGTGAGGGCAATAGTATCCGGAAGAGTGGAAGTCGGTGAAGTGTTCTATTCTCGGCTGCACAGTGCAGCACAGAGTTCTACACAAACTTCCAGCCTCAGAGGATTTACATTTTATAATATGACGGCAATGTGCCGGCTAGAGTCGGCAAACGATGGCTTTTCCAAATGCTAACTGCTGTTAGCTGCCGTTAGCCTCAGTGACGGTGACGTAGTTTCCTGTGTCTCATTTGCATATTTAAAGAGACAGGCGACAAAAGCGAGCGTTCTGAACAGGGCTGTTTTGGCAGAGTGATTGAACTGCTGTGGTGCTTCATCCTTAAGGTATTTTGACCAAAGCATGTCACAGACATGTTCATTAGGACACCAGGGAACTAGGTTCACTTGGTAGAAATACGCTAGAATATGTCTACTTCTGCTGTGATGGACACAGGTCACATGGATGTGAACTATAATCAACACAGACTCTTGTAAAGTCACATGCAGATTGACAGTCATGCCAACGGGACGCAGCGAGCCTCATTGTTTCGGGGAAAAAGATCGCAGAGTAGACGACTTCTCTGCCGCGGGGTTTTTTTTTTTAGAAACCATGTGGAGAGCGGGAATAAACGAGGGAGTGCACTCACACTGACAAAGCCGCGTGCGAAGCAGAGTGAGAGGTGGCAAACAAGAAGAGATGTGAATTTGAAGTCAGTGCATACACACACACACACACACACACACAGGGCCAGAATAGCTATGAGACGACAGATGTGATCATATCCAGGTCACTGCAGGCTTTAGATGTACAGGTGGGTAAGTTGATGAAAAGGAATCAGAATAAAATAGACCAGTTACCCGTGATTTATGAGCACGGACAATGACATTTTGCTGACTGTTATTACAAATTCAAGCGCTGCAGGTGCGGCAGTGAGGATGAAAAAATAACCTTTTATTCTCTCGTCTTCAGTCTTTCTTCAAGAGATATGGACCTGTTTTATAATGCCAGGACAAAATAATAACGTATGTTTATTTTTACCCATCAGCCAAACCCCAAATACTGCATCACTACTATAAAAATGTATGGAGTCAACCTAATTTTTAATGCATCTCATGCAGCTGGCTGTGAATCACTGAATTAAACAGCACCGTGTGAGCTCACGGATACAAAACCCTTTCACTGGACGAGAGGAGGGAGTATCTGTGAACTCACACGGGAGAGAAGAACTGGCAACCTTGAAAACAGAGAGGAGAAGGGGAGCGAGTGGGAGAATCTGATAATGAAAACCTTCTCGGAGCATACAGACAACAGGAGAGCCGGGTGATTTAAGGAAAAAAAAGAAGCACAGCGGGCGAAATCTGATAACACTGATGCCAGAGTCTGAGGAGAAACCAGGGATCACGCTGTGCGCTAAAACTCACAGTCGACCTGAGCGTTGCATTATCGCCACACACACACACAGAGAGAGACACCGGCTCACACTTTCATGTTCAAATCAATGCCGTGACGGTTCAAACTCAAGCAGCAGACTTGTTAATAGTCACAGCTGAGATGTTTTTTTTTTCTTTCTCACATAAAATGTATCATAAAGTTGAGTAAAATGCTCGATGGTGAAGATTTAGTTGGACAAAACCTTTCACGGATGGTGTAGTGGTAAGCGGTAAGTTCCTGGGTTCGAGCCCCGTTTGGAACAATTTCGAAAACAAGGGCCTTCCTGCAAGGAGTTGGCATGTTCTCCCCGTGTGTGCGTGGGTTTTCTCCGGGTTTTTCCGGCTTCCTTCCACAGTCCAAAAACATGCAATATGGGAATTAGGTGAATTGGGGCCAATTCCAATTCCTATCTTAACCCTCAAGCTCAACCCTTAATCTTAACTGGCCCTCAAAACCAAGTGTTGAGGGTTATTTTGTCACTTAGAAATGGGACACCCCTTAAATGCAGATACGTCTTCAGACTGTAGGGGGCAGAATAACGCGAAAGCTGCGTCCAGTCTGTCAACTCCAAAAAAAGAAGAAGAAGAAGAACACATTTACGTCAGGATTATTTATTACGATCCGTTTGTCAGTCAAGTTATTAGGTTGTCAGTTAGTTATAAGATGATACTCATACAAATACCACAACCACGGACATATTCAGCTGACAGTTACCACACACCACGGCTTATTGAAAAGTAAACTATAGCAAACCATCGCTTGTCCGCACCGGCCGGCTATTGACAAAAGATCGTAAAAAATAAAAATAAATGTTACGCAACAATGACCTCAGTAATCCATAATATGGGCCTAAACTAAGATAATACAATGGTTTTCATCATTTTTATATCTCTATTAACAAAGAAAATACTTCATTTGTAGCGTACTCGTTTCGCTGCTTTCGGGGCCATCTTTGTTATGTGAAAACACGCAATGCATTCTGGGTAGCCCTTGCTCCCAAGGGTGGTCTCGGAAAAAAATCTCAATATTGAGGGCGATACAGCCCTTAAACTTGCCCCTCAACTTCATTTTTCTGAGAATCGGGACAGCACTTGCACTAGAGGGAGCGCACATTTTTGAGATTGAGGGTTAAGATTGAGGATTAAGCAAGGAATTGGAATTCACACTTGGTCATTCTTGGTCATTCTAAATATCACTGCACAAAATATTTTTTAAGTGTCCGTCACTCCGTCAAGGGACAACAGAGACGGCAAGAGCTGCGATTGGTCCTCAGGACAGGCCGAGCTAACGCTGCTCTGTGTCGGCTCACAGTGCGCACCGAGCGTCCACAGACGCGGAGCTGATCACCGCCGATAACGCCTCTGCCAAACTATACGTCATATCTTAACACACACAGCACATGTTTAAATGGCCAATTTCTGGCCTCAAATTATCTTAAAACTGTGTTCCGTGACACAGAAAAGTGAGAAACGGCCAACAACAGTTTCAACAACAACAGTCTTTCTCTCTCTTTCTTTCTCGGACTACATTGCTCACTGTAGCCAGAAGCACAACAACCTTGCGCAGCGACCCCTACTGATCGGGCGTGAAATTGCAGCGCGTGTCCGTCACCACGACGCAGAAGTATAAAGGCTTGACGCGTCTCCGTGGTGACGCAGACGGATAACGCATACGCAGTCGGTGAAGTATAATGTGGCCTTAAGTCTTTCACACATTATTGTAAATGTGTACAAATAGAGTTTAGTCGAAGTAGTTTCTCTTTCTGGAGAAGTTTCCCTACCTGGGATTTGGGAAACACAAATTCTCCAGGGAAATGCCTCCTCCTCTCCTACTTCATTAAAATTCACCCTCTATGTTGAAATTGTGATTCATGTTGGCATGCCATAGGATGTATGTACGTATGCATGAATAAGTGCGGTGGAGCTTATGGGATGTCACTGAGAGAGAGAGAGAGAGGTGTTTACGAGGATGATGCCTGTATCAAATCTCAGTGGGTTGTTGCATCTGTGAGTCAGTGGATTTGGTGCCTGTCGTTCACACATCAGAGTCAGCTGCTTGCATTCCCTGGGACTGTGTCGTATACTTTTATCATGTATCTGACTTACAACAGCGCTCTGAGCTGAATCACTCTGTTCAAACTTGACCAAACCTGTGGCAAAACTAACCAAACACAAGCTGAAATGAGCCTGATGAGACTTCAGTCATGTATTCTTCATATTATCCTACCCGAGTTTGTGTTTCTGCCTTAAATGTGATGATGCACTGCAACACATTTTAATATCTGTTTGTTCAAGAATAACTATTGTTGGATTTGTTGTGTTTTATTTAGATGATGTAGCTTCTCAAGCCTTCTTTGGCAGCTCATCATCCCTGCACATATTTTTAAACTTCTATATTACTTGCTATTGTAGTTTTATATTAAATGTGCATATGTGTGTATATATAACCCTAATCCGTATAGCAAATACCTTGAAAAGTACCGTTTCAGTATCATGTAAATCAAATGATCGGAGACAGAACTTTCTTCTATATGAGATTATGAGATTATGACACTCTACATCTACAATGTAAAGAATCATAATCTGGCTAACCAGGCATCTTCGTAATGACTTCCTACTCTGCAAAGAAACCTGAAAAAGAAAAGATCCTGAAAGAGATACATGAGACAAATCTTTCAAAATTGGTGGACTATTACAGCGATGGACAGATTACAATCTGTCCTGGATTAAAAACCTGTGTGTCTGTTTGTTTTCATCTACTGTGAGGAGATCAGGATTGAGAGCCACACACTGTTTGGGGGCCCTACGCGTGATACTATTTGGGGTCCCCTATTTTTTCCAAACTTGAGGTAGATATTCCTAACTTTTTCTGATTGCCCCAACAAACACTTACATGCTTTGCAAATATATGCATAATGAATGCATCCAATACATGCAAATAAAGACAGGTACTTTTAATTCTCAAAAATATAATAAAATATGAGTCTGAACTTGCAGTTTGGGGGCCCCCTGGTGGATGTGGGGCCCTATGCAGCTGCATAGTCCGCATATAGCAAGAAACGGCTCTGGCATCAAGGATGCAATTTAATGCCAAGTGTGAACAGCTCATTCCACATGTAAACAAGGACCACCATGACTGAACCCAAACCCGGCCGGACTTGTTTGAAGTCATTGAAGACCTGAAACGAGGGATGAAGAGCATCACCTGGGAGGTACAGTGTAGGTTTATTTTCCCACAGACTTCAATTCAAACAGACTTATTTCTGCAAGCAGCAGAGTTGCGTTTCTTTATGTTTGCCATGTGCGAAGGAAGCAGACAGTGGGGGGAAGAATTGATCGTTGTTGTTTTTTTTTTTTTCTTCTTCATCCTAACCTGACAGATGCTATAAAATGCCTGCAGGCTGCCAGTCAGACGATGAAGGAGGTTTTTTTTTGTTTTCCCTCAGAGAGGACAGTTCCTGGCTCGGCTGGGTGGACGGCAGACGAGCTGCTCTTCATCTGATCTTAAAGCACGGAGGAATAAATTATTGTTGAGCAGACAGTTTCCTCTTTTCCTGTCATAACTTCACAACGGCTGCACCGCGAGAAGACTGTGAGCTGGCAGCGGCTGAGTCAGTGGCAACCGGATTTTAGGTTATTTAAACTTCAAAACAACAAGTGCAGTCGCTGCAGACTCGATGTGTTTTGAGAACTGTGACCTGGATCTACACAGACATGTCAATGCTACTGTAAAGATGACACCTACTGTATGATACTGCACGTAATCGTGAAGTGCAAACCTAAGTTGAAGAAATGGAATGTATACACATCTGTAGTTAAAGTCACATTCTGTGTAATCTTATCAAAGATATGTGTTTGCGCAACTGATCCGTGTACAGTTTTCTACTCAGCGACTCTTCTTTCTAACTTTCTTCAGCTCTGACTTCACTGAAACTTGGGGCGAGGTTTCCCTGCTCTAGACGTTTCCTGCACTCGTCAATTGTGTGTCAAGCAATTGTGTGTTTATTCATTTGTTTTGCCTGTGTAAATAGCAGAGCGCTATGCGGGTGCATAAATCATTCATATTTGCTGGGAATATACACTGATACCATATTTTTCAGAGTATACCAACCAGCATGGACCAGCAAAGACCAGCATAGACCACCATTGACCACAATAGACCAGCATACACCAACATGGACCAGCATAGACCAGCAAAGACCAGCAAAGACCATCATACACCATTGACCACATCAGACCAGCATAATGATGATGGTAGATCAACATAGACCAACATGGAGCAGTATAGACCAGCGAAGACCAGCATAGACCAGTATAAAGATGCTGGTGGACCAGCATGGATTAGCATAGACCAGCATAATGATGCTGGTGGATGATCATAGACCAACATGGACCAGTATAGACCAGCATAGACCACCATAGTCCACAATAGACCAGCATAATAATGCTGGTGGACCAGCATAGACCACCATAGTCCACAATAGACCAGCATAATAATGCTGGTGGACCAGCATAGACCAACATGGAGCAGCTTAGACCAACAAAGACCAGCATAATGATGCTAGTGGACAAGCATAGACCAATATGGACCAGTATAAAGATGCTTGTGGACAAGCATAGACCAATATAATGATGCTGGTGGACGAGCATAGACCAAAATGGACCAGCATAGACCAGCACAGACCAGTATAGACCACAATAGACCAGGATAATGATGCTGGTGGACCAGCATAGACCAACATGCAGCAGCATAGACCAGCAAAGACCAGCATAAAGATGCTGATGGACCAGCATAGACCAGCTAATGATGCAGGTGGATGATTATAGACCACCATAGACCAGCATAATAATGCTGGTGGACAAGCATAGACCAACATGGACCAACATAGAGCAGCATAGACCAGCAAAGACCACCATAGACCAGTATAAAGAAGTTTGGAAACTTCACGACTGAATGAACTAAGATTACGTAGGAACTCCTACATGGTAGTGACTGTTTTCTTGGGGAACTTGATGAGAAACAGACATGAACACCACAAGATCAAGAGAACTGTGGGACAGAGCCCTTTATAACGACTGATAGATCATATCCTTTACACCACATGCCGACTCCACTAACACACAAAAAGCCTCAAGGTGTTTTCGTAATCCTGGGTTTTACGAAACTAGGTCAGGGAAGAAAGACGATCGGAACGCCATTAAAAGTGAGCCGAGTTGAACTTTTCCTCTGTTTTATCTCTGAAACACTGATGTTAGACAACTAGAGACAACTTCACTAATCCCACAGGGTTTTTCTTTCAGAGGAACATCGTTGCCTCTGTTGTTCTGGAACAAAGCTGATCAGACTGGCAGCAGTACCGTGAAGCTCCAGACAGTCAAATTATTGGTTTGTTCGCTGCAGCTCAATTCTTTCAGGCATTAACGTGCTTACTGTGGGATTACACTGACATCCACATCAGAGTGAAAACAAACTCATACAAAGGAGAAATAACTCTCTTTGTAATTTAAATCCAGCCGAGTGCAATACAACTGTTCTTTAATTGTTATTGTATCAAAGCATTAACATTTAACTCTCTTTTTTTTTTTTTGCAGTAAAACACAACAACAATGAGAGGCTTTCCCAGATTGTCTTGTAAAAATGATCAGGCAGCATTTCATTGCGGTCGTATCTTTTCAAAGGGTAAATAAATTAAGTCGAAAAATGTGACATTTACCGCAGTGGGTGAGATTTATGGGAAAACAGGAGGTCCACTGATATTGTTACAGCACTAATCCATAACATTGTAAGTTTATATACCAAATGTCAATTTCACTGCTCTGTGCAGAGAAGGAAGAACACAACTATGTTCTTTGGCCAGATAATATTCTATTCTTTTATGTTTCAGCTGTTATTCTACAAGTTTTTTACATTTTCTTCTCGTCTTATTCTTAAATGTTATATTCTTGTAGGTCTGCATTCATATGTTAAAGCGACACTATGTCATATTTCAACTTCAAATGTCTCCACGAATGGGGCATGGGGGGCATCCCATAGAGAACTAGAAAATTCTGCTTTAAGACATACATCAACATCGTCCCGTTACCTTTCACTCAAAACACAGAGTGGGCCAAGCAACAAAGTCATACGGGAGTTACCAGAGGCAGCACAACAACCAAAGAGGGTGGAGATGTTGTCTCTTACTGGAGCATTTATCTGCGTTAGTTCTCCTTTTGTAGCTTCAAAAACAAAACTATATATCTTATGTGTATAAAATACTTCAACAGCAGCTACTGTATCTGGTTTTAAGTCATGTTTGTTTGCACATTAGAATTCCTACTTCAGAGTTTCCCATTATCGCTGGTATGTCAACAAATGACGACCTTAACCCCAACCGTTTCCCTGTTTTTCAGTACCCTTAACTTGGGGTACTAGAGTAATGGTACGGTACGCTATGGAACGATACGGTACAGTACGGTATGGTATGGTAGGGTAGGGTAGGGTAGGGTAGGGTAGGGTAGGGTATGGTATGGTATGGTAGGGTATGGTATGGTATGGTATGGTATGGTATGGTATGGTATGGTATGGTATGGTATGGTATGGTACGGTATGGTATGGAACCATACGGTACGGTATGGCATGGCATGGTATGGTAGGGTATGGCAGGGTATGGCATGGCATGTCATGGCATTGCATGGTATGGTATGGTACGTATGATATGTATGGTATGGTATGGTACGGTATGGTAGGGTATGGTATGGCATGGCATGGCATGGTAGGGTATGGCATGGCATGTCATGGCATTGCATGGTATGGTATGGTACGTATGATATGTATGGTATGGTATGTATGGTACGGTATGGTAGGGTATGGTATGGCATGGCATGGTACGTATGGTATGGTATGGTATGGCATGGCATGGTACGTATGGTATGGTATGGTAGGGTATGGTATGGCATGGCATGGTACGTATGGTATGGTATGGTATGGTATGGTACGTATGGTACGGTAGGGTAGGGTAGGGTATGGCATGGTATGTCATCGCATGGCATGGCATGGCATGGTATTGTATGGTACGGTACGGCATGGTATGGTATGGTATGGTACGGTAGTCATTATGGAAACATGTTTTAGTACCATTTTCCATCTGTAGGGGGTTCCCCCCACAGCAAATACTCCATGGTGTCACTTTACGCGTTAGTTGGTGCAACTGAAAAGAAAGCCTCAAATAATAAACAAACCAGCTGTATAAATAATGGCTGTATGAATGTTCTGTTTTTCTCTGCATTCTCTGTATTGAACGTTCAGTGACACTTCCATCATCCATTTACTGCAGTAAGATAATATCCTCATTGACTGAGCAGTTACTGGAACAGCTTTACCTCGGCTGAAAATGCACAATTTATCAACCGCCACGCTTGTACAAAGTGAAACAGGCGACAAGCTCCGCGTGTTATTGTGAAAGAGGATTGTAAACATCTCTGTCTCTCTCTCTCTGAAGGAAAGTGGCAGATGTATTGCGCACTGTACACAACCATACAACCTTTACTCCGAAGGTAATGAAGTCATGATCTGATTATTGCTTATTCAGATTATGTCATTATTTGGTTAACGGTATCAAAAAATGCTGTTCACACGGCACAGACTTATTCAGCCAATTGTCTTGATCTGACTAATATCAGAATATTTCTGTCCATTTATATGACAATTGGGAAAATCAGGTGTAAACGCTAATAAGTTGCTAATAAAATATTGCATTCATGTTTTATAGTCCCATTACCCAAGTCCATAGTACATCCACCGCTGTGAAGACTCAAATGACTCAATGATTAGGACGTTTCCATAATGTGACGATGACCAGAACGCTCACACATCTTAATCCACTCATTGCTTATTCTGCGGTGTTCTGATCAATATCTCCGTATTGTCAACAAACATCACTAAATGAGTTTCCATCAAACCTGTTGCCGGTAACCCAAATTGCTCTTCAAAAGACCTGAATGAAAACAAAATAAAACTGGATATAAGCATTTCACAGTTGAGAGGAGGTGGAAAAGAAGGCGTAGATAAAGTATAAACGCAAATAAGAGCAATGGGATTCAGTAAATAAAGGATGACGTTTGCACAGCGTTGTAATTAGGAATGAGGGAACCGCAAAGAATGTGTGTATTTTCTTTAACTAAATCTAACTTGAAGTTTGTGATATATTTTAATGGAAACCAGGATATTGACTCTGGTTGTTTGTGGTAATGAGCTTCACTCCAGAATGAATCCGGGGGCCAATTAAAAGCCTCGGTGATGTTTCGCATGATGGAAAAGAATCTGCGACTTTCCCCACATACCCCCCGACAAATACACTGATGTAATCAATACTCATTGATCTGATGAGATAATTAGAAAATTTCAAACCGAGCTTGACTATTTTTATCCGTTAATTATCTCATTTGCCGAAAAAGAGAAAGTAGGATTTCATTAAACCTGAAAATAGCCTTTCAATTCACCTCTTTCATTAAAAATGTTGTTGAAAGGAAATTAATCAGAGACCCCAAAAAAAAAAAAAAAAAAACCTTCATTACTGGAAAGTAGCAGTACAGCTACGGCGAGGAAATGAATCACACAGATTATAATTACCACCATGAATATTTGCTGGCTGCATCTCCGACAGTCAGTCCGCAGACAGAAAGTAATGAGTGATTTCAGTATTTCAGGATTACAGTACAGTTCGCTATCAGCACAACCGTGCTGCAGCAGAGACCAAGAGCAGAAGCATCCAAAATAGCTCAATTACCCAGAATATTGGTTGGTGAACATGGTGAGCTGCTGACACACCGAGGAGTGGATGGATGGAACGGTCGGTCAGTAGAGTCTGGATGGAGGATGGAATTATCCTTGGTGAAATGCACTTCCTTCCAAAAAAATCTCATCATTAATTGACATACAGTACAGTGGAGCAAAATACCAGCAGCCACCCGCAACACACAGAGATACTTGTGTTGTCCCGGCGACACAGCGCTATTGGCAATTATTATGGGCATCATGGGAAGAAGAATCATTGTTCGGGGAACCACGGTGGCCTTTCACTTTACGAGAAAAGACGCTCTTCATTTGCATACAGCCACGTATAAACACCAGATTCCGCTGAGTGAGACAGCGTCCCCTGTGCTGTAGGCAATTTATTTTGGAGCAGGTTGGAATTAGAATTAGTTATGTTTGCACACACACACACACCACACCTCTGCAAGCCAACAGTCGTGAACACAAGCATGGGCGCAGGAGCAGTGAGAGGCAATGAGGATTGGGTGCCTTGCTCAGGGACACAACCCTTGACCTATCCTGGGATTTGAAAAAAACACATATTATACCCTATTTCTCCAAGTGAACCTAGTGGTCAAAATAACTTAAGGATGAAGCACCACAGCAGTTCAATCACTCTGCCAAAACAGCCCTGTTCAAAACTCTCGCTTTTGAGTGCCTGTCTCTTTAAATATGCAAATGAGACACAGGAAACCATGTCAGTGTCACTGAGGCCCTGGCAGCTAACAGCAGTTAGCATCGGAAAAGCCATCATTTGTAGTCTCTAGCCGGCACATTGCCGTCATATATAAAATGTAAATCCTCTGAGGCTGGAAGTTTGTGTAGAACTCTGTGCTGCACTGTGCAGCCAAGAATAGAACACTTTGTGGACTTCTTGAAATTGTGACGTAGCAATGACTGCGGAAGTCAACATTGCGTGTTTTGTCTCCTGTACTTAGACTGAGGAGGACCACAAAAACATGAGTGAGTCATCTTTTTTCACACTTTGCCGACTCATAGGGCCTCCAGAGTCCCAGATATAAGGCGCTGTGAATCAGTGAAGGCAAATCCTAATTTCTTTCTTTTATGGCAATGTCTAATCATTCTCTACAGTAGAAAGAGGGAGATGTCGTGATGCCACAGGTCTGGAATATTGTCTGGCTTTTTCCATATCCGTGCAAAGTACCCGGCGGGGAATTGTAAGGACCAGATATATTCTCTGTCTGTCAGGCACTGTGATGGATTGCTCAATGATGTGACCCACAGACAGTGCTAGAACTATAGTGCCAAAACACATTCATTACAAGACAATCCGAGATGGCAGACTTCAATCCCATTCAACAAGCCTATGGCGCCCTCTGTAGGTCATAGTGGCAAGTGCAAGTGCGGAAACACAAACAAATACACAGAGCCGCCAAAAACAGTGCTTCACTCCCAAGTAACCAGGAAATCGTTTTTCAATCATCATCACCATCAATTACACCAAAAGTGCCGTAATAAGTTAAATCACTGACATGGTGATATGTGTTTCTTTAGACATGAATATAAGTCATGTTTGGTTCAGATAATTGTTGTTTTTTTAATTAAAGGTGACTGTGAATACATTTTATTTGTGGTAAACACAGAGAAAATTGAGTTTCCACAGGAAAACAGTTTTCTCTGACCTTTAAATCTAGCTGGTGTTTCTGTTCGCTGCTCTGACTGAGCCTCAAAACCCAACTGTGTCTGTTTTTACTGGCCAAATGAACGAAACTTGCTATTTTCATGACTGTGGGGGTATCGAGAGTGTCATGGAGCATGACATTAGCCCAGAGCTTCACTGCAGGATTGAATGACTGACTGAGCGGGTGACTATCGGTCTGACTGATTCCTGAGGTTTGTATGCCACTGAGGAGCCCTGAGGGGAGCAGTGAAGCGTGATATTGGACCCTTAGCTTCACAGCGGGGAGGCTTCAGAGTCCTAACAACCTCTGAGTGTCTCCGGGCCGTCTGCTCTGACTGGCAGCTGCTCTCATCTGGAACAAAACGCTGCTTAAAGACAGGGAGCTGCGTCAGACGTGTGAAATGATGAGGAGCTAGGGTCATCGGGCCAAATCTGCCATTAGAACAGAGGGACTGTCTACGGGATCATTGAAGGCTTTCGAGAACATGGATAAATGTGGAGGAGACAGCGAGGTTCACCCGCTAATAGGACGGAGAACCAACCACAGCTCACTAGGCAACGTAATGGCGGTGCTGAAAACCCACCGGCTGACAGAAAGCAGCTGAAGGAAACATATTTACAAAGTACACGATGCTGCAGCAGCCGCGGTGGCGCAGTGAGTACTTGCAGGTCGTGCAGAGGTCACCGTTGCGACTGAAAAAGCCTGCGTTGTTGCTGCAACCTCACAGATGGGGGTTATTACCGTTCTCCATCTTGGACTCTCCTCAAAGGTCTATCACATCAACATCGACAATTCAAGCACATCACGCCGGGGTGAGGTGATACGGTAGTTAGTATTGGAATGGGTCCATTACTGGCCGAAATGGCCGGGGTTCGGGGCGTCACTGCAGAGTGAACTCTGGGGTCATTTCATGATGGTGTGAAAACAGGGTTTGTGATTATGAGTTTGGGCTCACTTAGAAATGTCCTTATCTTTGAAGGGAAATCACTTTTTTTAATGAATATAACATTAAATGAATCAGAAATACACTCAATACATTGGTTTTTAATGGAATATGTACATAGGTGTATAGAGGCCCATTTCCAGTGTTCTAATGGTACATTGTGTTTGCTAATGGCGTTAGAAGGCTATTGGATGATTAGAAAACGCCTAGAAAACGCCTTGAAAACCCTTGTTCAATTTTGTTAGCACAGCTGAAAACAGTTTTGCTGGTTCTTTGACGAAAGCAAAGTTTGAAGGACAAAATTTGTATTTTGAATAAAAATCATTATTTCTAATCTTGTCAATGTCTTGACTATATTTTCTATTTATTTTGCAACTCTTTTGATGAATAAAAGTGTGACTTTTAATGGAAAACACAAAAAAATATATGTATAGGTGGCCCCAAACTTTTGAACGGTAGTGTACACGTTAATCATAAAATGTGGATCAAACATCAAAAACCTGTAGATTATGTTTGATATCAATCACAAACCAAAATGTAAAACATTTAATACTCTCGTCTGTGGATAGAATCAATCTCTGGCAACGGCTGTTCTTGAGGAGGTGCCAAAGTCTCTCGTTCTTTCACGGATAACTTTGTTTACGTGATGTTGAAAGGTTATGATGGAATTTTATCTTTGATTTTATTGACAGTGACAGTATTATCGATATTGTATTTTTTCTCTTCTCCCTCTCTAGGGGAGGATTCATTTCATTTGGTAGAGATGTTTTTTACGTCTGATGTCCTTCCTGATGCAACCTGACAATTTACTGGCACAAGGAGAGAGCACACACTAGATACAGTCTATTCAAATGGCGGCTCATAACCAACTGTTTGTGGTTCTACCAGAGAAACACTTTTAACTGCCCCTCTGTTGGTTATTTTGTGTTCTGTTAAAGGTACTTTGAGATGTTTGTAGGTTGTATATGACATATATCGACAGATGACCCTAACCCTAACCCCGAACCCTAACCCTAACCCTAATCCCTTTGTAAAATTGCTCATAAAACCACTTTTTGATGTCACCTGCTACTTACTGGCTGCAGAAAATGCCTGGTCCAGCTTAATTCCTTGGTTTGAAAAGGCGGCCCAGTCTAATTGACAATGAGTAATGGGGATTGGGTACCCGGTGCCCTTGACCTGGCGAGGACCCGAACTGGCAACCCTTAGGTCTTCATTAGCTATGGGCTGCTAACCCTCTGACTTACTGCACCTGTAAGGGGTTTAATTACAACACAACCAACAAAAACAATGTAATGTTGCTGTTTCATTCACAATCACTGAAGCTACTATTTACAATGTGTGTAGCCCGTTATGAAGTGTGTTGTTCTGCTTGTAAATTATTATTATTATTTTTAATAATAATAATAATAATAATAATACAAAAAAAAAACATCAAGTTAATGATAATAGAAACATCTAAATGCAGGATGAGAGAAGCTGTGAGGGAGGTTTTCATATCACGGCTGGTTGGAGTCATTTTATGGAATAAAGCACAACTGCTGCTCTGGTTTCAGGGCGCAAACCGCTAAAAAAGGAAATTACCCACATATACGTACATTATGGACAATTATTCATTTCTAATAACCTGCTCTATACTTCTTGGTAATAACTATTTCCTGCTCTTCAGTAACTCCTAATGCATTTGGTGCTGCCTCAGGCCACATTCTCTATTTAGATGAGGATTCTGTCTCCTCCACCGTTCAAGTCCACAATGTCGTCCTCCACTCTATATCTGTCCATCTGTCCGTCTCTCCTTCACTCTATTCTTCCCATCACTCTTCCACTGTCTTGTCAGGTTTCTTCTTCTTCTTGTCTGTCTCAGCTGAAACGCCTTCCCTCTCCACCAATCGCCTGCTGACAGCGGTGGAATAGATCTGAACAGGCTGCCCTGTGCTGCCATGTAAACATCCATTACTGGACACTGAGGGAGAGGCGGAGGAAGGTGGAGGATAAAAACATGCGATCATTTCATCGGTGTCCTCAGCAAAACACGCCCCGACCAAAAAAGGTCTGACCTCAATCTTACAAAAGGTGCACATGTTTCCATGTAGCACTCAGCCTCCTTTAAAAGCTCTGAGGAACATTTGTCCCCAACACAATGAGCTGGTGTCCTTTGTACAAAGCTCTTTGCACACTTAAAGGTCCAGTGAGTAACATTTAAGAGGGCTCACAGACAGACAGTTTGACATGACTGTGTAATAGATTTAAATAGCATGACGTTGCACCGTTACATTGCCGTAATTTATACGAACTGGACCTTTAAATGCAGTTGTGTAAGTCGTGTTATATGAAAATGAGTTAGGAGGCAATGGCCTGGTTTGTGTCAATTAGCTCAATGTGAGACCCCGACTCACACAAATATGACATTCCCATTACATTATTCAGATTTATATATATATTTATATATATTCAGACTTCAGACTTTCTTTATATACATTCAGACTTCCTTTATATATGTTCAGACATTCAATATATTAAGACTTTCTTGATATGTATTCAGACTTTCTTGATATATATTCAGACTTCAGACTTTCTTCATATAGATTCAGACTTAATTTATATATATATATATATATATATATATATATAGTCAGACTTTCATTCAATATATTCAGATTTTCTTTATATAAATATTCAGACTTGCTTGATATGTATATATTCAGACCTTCTTGATATATTCAGACTTTCTTTTGATATATTCAGACTTGTTTTACATATATGTGGACTTGCTTTATATGTATTCAGACTTTCTTTATATAAATATTCAGACTTCCTTTATATATATATTCAGACTCTCTTGATATATATTCAGACTTGCTTGAACTTTCTTGATATATATATAGACTTTATATGTATTCAGACTTTCTCTATATGTATTCAGACTTTCTTTGTATATGTTCAGACTTGTTTTACATATATGCGGACTTGCTTTATATGTATTCAGACTTTCTTTATATAAATATTCAGACTTTCATTCAATATATTCAGACTTTCTTGATATATTCAGACTTTCTTTTGATATATTCAGACTTGTTTTACATATATGCTGACTTGCTTTATATGTATTCAGACTCTTTATATATATATTCAGACTATCTTTATATATATTCAGACTTTCTTGACATATATTCAGACTATCTTGACATATATTCAGACTATCTTGATATATATTCAGACTTTCTTGATATATATTCAGACTTTATATATATTCAGACTTTCTCTATATGTATTCAGACTTTCTTTGTATATATTCAGACTTTCTTGATATATATTCAGACTTTCTTGATATATATTCAGACTTTATATATATTCAGACTTTCTCTATATGTATTCAGACATTCTTTGTATATATTCAGACTTTCTTGACATATATTCAGACTTTCTTGACATATATTCAGGCGTTCTTTATATATATACAGACTTTATATATATATTCAAACTTTCTTTATATATATTCATACATTCTTTATATATATTCATTATTTCTGTATATATATTCAGACTTTATTTTTCATATTCAGACTTTCTTTATATTCAGACTTTCTTTATATATATTCAGACTTTCTTTATACTCTCTTTCAATTTCCAGAATGACTTGCCATATTATTGAATGTCACAGGTGACGTCCCTTGTCTGGACGTCTCAGACGTTCTCCTGAATGCTTCTGACCCCAGATCATCTCCTGCCGCGTTCATCGCGTGTGACAACATGTGTCAAAGTTTGTTCAAGTCAAACAAAATGAAAAACATCCAAACACAATCTTCCAGACACACTTCCAGAGCTCGTGCATCAAAGAAGATTAAGCGACGGACGGTCTGTTGGGTCTGTAATTTGACCTTCTGCTGGACATCCTGGGTAACGCTGTAAAAGGACACCGGCGCTAACCTGCTTATCCAAACCACTGAGCTTAAAAAATATCATCAGGAATCTGGGGGTAATCCATTGTCTCCAGCCTCATAATATAGTGATATATAGTGAAACGTGGTGCAGCCATTTCCTCTGAGGAACATAACGTTCATACTTGAGTGTATAAACTGCCGTCTCCTGCTCGGTCCCATCAAAGGTCAGCCTTCGTTGACACTGACACTAATGCTCAGACTGACAGAGAACAATTTAAACACCTCATTCTCCACAAAAAGGTCAAGCAATCATCACAAAATACAGACTTTTTATAGCCTTGCAGCAGCAGCAGCAGCAGCAGCAGCAGCGGCGGCGGCGGCGGCCGTTTCCCACGCGCTCACTATCAAAATGTCACCAATCACATGTTGATTCAGTATCTTAACATTTGACCTGTGCAGCTATATATTTGTGACTTTCTCTCTCCAGGGCTGATTATTAGGGAAAAAAAAAGCTGTGATGGTCTTTTTCATGCTTGTTTAGTTTTAAATCTTGGGCTAGCGGAGGAGCCTGACCTGCTATGTGGTGGAATTGATGGAGATAATGACTCCGCTGAATCAGTTCGGAGCTGTTTATGCTTCGGCAGCTGCGGGTTCAAAAAGGTTAATTGATCGTTTCTGCTTTAGGGGCCAGGGAAGGCAAATAACGCTAAGCTAATATTCTGAGAAGAGAATGGGATTTTTTTTCTTTTCACTTTATATCTTTCTCATCTCTGTCAAACAGCAAAAAAAACAAAACATTTTTCATTCCCCTCAAAGGTGTTTTAATGACAACAGTGAATCAGCGCTCCGTTTATTCATAGTTACACTAATTTATGTTGCGCCAGGACTAATTAGCTGCTTAATATTCCCTTTTTTTTTTTTTTTTGTCACAGCAGAATTAATTAGTGCCCTGACCTGAGCAGAGAGGGAATCTCTGTCTCTCTCTTTTCTAACCGTAATTAATTCACAATGAAGTGAAAAATGACACCTTTGTGTTGACAGCCGGCAGGTTCGGTGCTGACAGCTCGACTGTGATTAAGCGGCTGCTACGCGCAGTAATTAAGAACTCATTTTGATGATTGTAAAATGAAGAATGCCCACTCCACCGTTCACAGAAGCCACTGAAATCGTTCAAAAGGTCAGTTCTCTCAAAGAGCACGAAAGGCGTTTTTTTTCAGCCGTACGTGTGTCCGTCCTGTTGCTGTGGAACGTCGCGGTTCAATGCGCACAGTCGTGCGATGATCGCACCTGACTGAGTGTGTAATAAAGGCCCTCACTCTCCAAGATGAAGAGTTAAGAGGACGTGAGGGAGACGGAAAGGCCAGAAAAACATGTCCACGGGCAAACGTGTTGACATTTCAACAGCTACTAAAGTAAAGTACAGATATGGTTTGGTGTCATCACACTCTCCAGAGAGAGAGAGAGAGAGAGAGAATGCAGCAGGCGAACAAGGCAGAGAAGCAGAAACACCTGCTGCAAAGTACAAAATAAACTGTTAAAGGTCTTAATAAACAGTGCAAACATGACATTATCCTCTCTATCTTTCTCTCTCTCGCTGTCTCACACACAGTTGCTCTCACGTTATTTACCCTCATCGCAGTAAAAGTCTTAACCGTTCCAAACCGGCGCCGTACCATCATTGATATACGGCAAAAGTTACGTTGCGCGGGACCACAGAGGACCTTGAAAAACCATACTTATTTATAGGGCCGGGCATGTCAACGGCGTCAAAGTTAACGCATGACGCGTTTCCACGACGACTGACCGGAAAAAGTGGAGCGTGACGTCATGTTTTACGCGACTCCCGATTGTTAAAATGAGTCTCTAAAGCAGGGGTCACCAACGTGGTGCCCGCGGGCACCTGGTAGCCCTCGGGCAGCCAATATGGTGCCCGCGGGTTCACTTCACCTCAACTCACTTGCATGCATCCATATGATCACTTGGTAAAATATCATTGATATTGTTTATAAAAACTGATAATCGTTAGGAGTAAGCACTGGAATTAATGTGTATGCAAATGAATGCATAATATTAATCATTTGGTAAATGGTAAAAAAAAAAAAAATGGTGCATAAAATGTATGTAAATGTATATGGTAACCCTCCATATTATTCTTTACCCTTCAGGTAGCTCTCGGTCTCAAAAAGGTTGGCGACCCCTGCTCTAAGGTAACGCTAAACTTTAAAAACAGAGGCACACGTACGCAGTACACAGTTTACTAAAACAGACTGTAGGCACGCTAACGGCGCTAAAGGAGCTAACACAGCTAACTGAGCTAACTGGTACACGGTGCCTGGACTCCGATGCCACGGCTCCAAAAACCGGGTTACTTTAAAGACTCATTTGAAGAATCGAGAGTCACGTAAACACGACGTCTTTTTTCCGTGGAAAACGCGCAACGTTGACGCCGTTAATGTCGGTAACGCCGTTAACACCATTAACGTGCCCGGCACAATTTATAAATATTCCAATAATTCCATCTACTTTTAATGAGAGTCGCACTACAGACACTGATTCAAATATTTGTCTTTGTATTATATATATATATATATATATATATATATATATATATATATATATATATAAAATATACAGACCTTTTATATAAATATTCAGACTTCCTTTTATATATTCAGACATTCTGTGTGTACATACAGATATACATATATATCTATATGTATATATATATACATATATACATATTCGAGTGTTGTATTAGGAGATTTAGGGGTGAAGATAAGTGCAAGCTCCAGACATCAGTGTGAAGGTAGATGTGATCTTGTGTTGTTTTGGAGGTGTTTGCAGGATTGTGGGTCACTGGAGTCCAGAAATCTCCGCTCTGGACCGTGGTCACATCACAGTGTCTGTGCGTGTGAGTGGGAGTCTTTCACTTCTGTGTAATTATCACACAAGTGGCACAGTCCGAGTGTCTGGTCACGGTATATGAAGGAGGGAGATTATAACAAAAAAAAAAAAGAGAGAGAGAGAGATCACAGCGAAAGCGGCGTCTAAGACCTAAAAGAATTATCAACGCGTCGACTGCCATCAACATCCTCGGCAGACGCTCGCAATCACACGACAATTATCTTGTCTGTGGTCGTTCTGCTTCCTCACATCTTCAGGCAAGTGATTCTACTTTGCTTTGAGAAAGAAAAAAAAATGGACAGGCAGCATGTCACTTATTTATAGAGGATATTTAAACAGTTCTATATGGAACAAATCTTGATGTGTCAGGCTTTTAGCAGCTTAATGTAAAGTACTTAGTGTTTTTAATGCTTCTTCTTCTTCTTCTGCAGAAATATCTTCCCCAGACACCAGCGGTCGTGTCTTTGTACTTTGTCCTGTCGTCACATCAACTGAGCTTTTATTGTCACTTTAAAGGCTCCCTTCCTTAAATATGCAAATCTGAAACACAAACAATGACGCCTTTTTGGAGAAGCATTCGAGTCTTCGAATGCTGATAAATGACAAAAGAAACTAAATCAGAAGTGATGAGGGAGTGTGTGATCTGTCACGGGGTGACGTAAAGTGCAGGGTTGAAGGACACGGTTTGAAATATTCTCTTTATCCTTGCTGGTTTATTTTATTTTCTGCCAAGGATGTTTGATTGTGTCCCACTCAAATCTGACAAAGGCCTCAGTTTCGGTGCTGAACGATCATCACCACGGAAAAGTAGTTTCTACATTGTTCCATTTTTATTTTTGCTTTATTTTTCGTTTTAATTCAAGGAGACATATTATAGCCTATTTCTCCAAGTTAACCTAGTTCCCTGGTGTCCTAATGAACATGTCTGTGACATGCTTTGGTCAAAACACCTTAAGGATGAAGCACCACAGCAGTTCAATCACTCTGCCAAAACAGCCCTGTTCAGAACGCTCTCTTTTGAGTGCCTGTCTCTTTAAATATGCAAATGAGACACAGGAAACTACGTCAGCGTCACTGAGGCTAACGGCAGCTAACAGCAGTTAGCATTTGGAAAAGCCATCATTTGCCGACTCTAGCCGGCACATTGCCGTCATATATAAAATGTAAATCCTCTGAGGCTGGAAGTTTGTGTAGAACTCTGTGCTGCACTGTGCAGACAAGAATAGAACACTGTGTGGACTTCCGCTCTTCCAGATACTATTGCCCTCGCCTGCACTCTCGCGTTTTTTAGGGACAAAGCGAAGCTCCGCGAGACAACAATTGCAGGGATGTCTCATTGTGACGTAGCAATGAGTGCAGAAGTCGACACTTAGACTGAGGCGGATCACAAAAACATGACTGAGTCCTCGTTTTTCAAACTTTGCCTACTCATAGGGCCTCCAGAGTCCCAAATATAAGTATTAAAATGATTAAAAAAGTTGATTTTGCATAAAATGTCGCCTTATTATCCTACATTATATTGTCACCTGCAGACAGGATTCGTCATGTTCTCACCACATTTACTGCATGGTTCTCCGATGTTGACATAGCCACCCTTGGCTCTGGCGAGGCTAATTATATAGTGTGTCACAGTTAGAGAAAAAAAGAAAGAAAAAGAAACGCTGAAGGCCCCCACTGACTCGGTTCATCAAGGCCTTACTGGCAGGTTATGTGGCTAATGGTTCCACGGGCTAATTATACCTCATACGCTTCTGCGTCGGAGATTGAATATCGTATGTGGGCTACGTCGTGTCATGCATGTCAGTGCATTTGAAACGGAACGGTTATCGTATACATACGGTGGTAAAATTGTGTTGGTTGATTTTGGATTAAGTTCCTTTTTCCAAAGAATGTTTTGTCTCAGACCATGTGATAATAGTGATAATGTGTTTCAATTTATTGATTGTATTGTATGTTTTATTCCCACTATTTATTGTTATGCAAAGCTCTTTTGGAGCCTTGTGGTATTGTAAGGGCAATGAAAAACTATGTTTTTGATCTATATTTTAAAGTGGACCTAGACCGGAAGTTCCAATTAACGCTGTTTTTTTAGTGTGTATCTGCGTCATTACCTTGTTTATGAAGCCGGGCACATCCGGTTGCGTACATTGAACCGCAGAAGAAGAATAACGTCCGTTGTGGAGGTGTTTCACGAGCGACAGTGTCTTCTGACTCTGGGTCAAAGTCATAAAAAAGAACTGTGGCGGGGAGTCGCGAAGAAGCTATTTTTAAACATTGCTAAAACAATGTTTTGATAATGAGTAGCAGTGCATCCATCGTTCCAGAGGGGGGAGCTGCGCTTCTGAGAGCGGGTGTGCTGAATATGTCACTTCCGGGTACTGGCCAATCACAACACACTCTGTCTTCTGGGTGTGAGAGAGTTGAGTCTGAAATATCGCGGCTGGGAAACAGCGTCAGAAAAGAGGATTTCTATCGGCTCGTTTACAGCAACTAGGAGGTTTTTGACCATAAAAACAAGTTAATGTATGTAAGTAGACCTCCATAACAAACATATGTGCAACAGGACCACTCTATGTGAGCTTTAACCATCGGTGTCGTCAGCACGACTGCAGCTTTAAGAGTGATCTGAAGTCTCCTCGTGTCTCTGCTCTAGGTCTGTTGTCTGCTGAGAACACAGTATCACTGTCCAACAACAACATCACTGTCGATGCAGAATCATCATCTCGGCAGGAATATATTGGCAGAGCCGTTAGCAACATCGACGCATCGGCTGCTAACTTGTTTCCATTGTCAGTCCCGTGGATTCTCATTGATTCACGACTTTAAACAGAGAGAGACGGCGCGGCCTGTGAAGTGAATTCCACTGAGCTGGCATAAATGATACCGACTGAGATAAATACATAAATACAGCTTCTATTTGAAATAAACGCCGTGTTGGAAATAATAAATTCAATTAAGAGAATGTACAGCGGTAATGCACAGGCTTTGTCTCTGAGACAGATGAACTTCCCCAGCTGTAATTAAGCCATTTAAGAGGATGCAGCAACACGGACAAGACTTTATCTTTATATATATATATATATGTATATGTGTGTGTGTGTGTGGGTGGAATGAAGACAAAATCGTTGTCATTCTCTCTCTTGTTTTCCTTTCCATAATTGTTCTTTTGTTCGTTTGTACGGATTCAGCAAACTGCTTCTTACTTCAGAAGATTACATCCATCAGGTTAACTTTTTCTCTTTTATATTAAAATATGTCCACATAGCACACGTGGAACGTTCTGTCACATGTTGGTGGTGCACGTCTTTGTGGCCTGTGCTGAGAAAAAAACACGTGATACAAGACATTTTTTATATCATTTTCCTGTGCCAATATCCTGTCCATTGATTTTGACTAGTACCAGATTGATTCCAATAATAATTGTCAACATCCGTTACCGTCCACTTCCGTTGTGGCGTTTGTATTTGTGTTGTGGCGTTTGTTTGTGTTGTGGCTTTTGTGTTGTGTCGTTTGTATTTGCGCTCTGGCCTTTGTGTTGTTGCGTTTGTGTTGTGGCTTTTGTATTTGTGTTGTGGCTTTTGTATTTGTGTTGTGGCTTTTGTGTTTGTGTTGTGGCTTTTGTATTTGTGTTGTGGCTTTTGTATTTGTGTTGTGGCTTTTGTGTTTGTGTTGTGGCTATTGTATTTGTGTTGTGGCTTTTGTATTTGTGTTGTGGCGTTTGTATTTGTGTTGTGGCGTTTGTATTTGTGTTGTGGCGTTTGTATTTGTGTTGTGGCGTTTGTTTGTGTTGTCGCTTTTGTATTTGTGTTGTGGCGTTTGTATTTGCTCTGAGGCCTTTGTGGCTATTGTATTTGTGTTGTGGCTTTTGTATTTGTGATGTGGCTTTTGTGTTTGTGTTGTAGCTTTTGTATTTGTGTTGTGGCTTTTGTATTTGTGTTGTGGCTTTTTTATTTGTGTTGTGGCGTTTGTGTTGTGGCTTTTGTATTTGTGTTGTGGCTTTTGTATTTGTGTTGTGGCGTTTGTGTTGTGGCTTTTGTATTTGTGTTGTGTCGTTTGTATTTGCGCTGTGGCGTTTGTGTTGTGGCTTTTGTATTTGTGTTGTGACGTTTGTGTTTGTGTTATGGCTTTTGTATTTGTGTTGTGGCGTTTTTATTTGTGTTGTGGCGTTTTTGGCCTGCCACCTCTGGGCCACCGTAAAAAATTGCACCCGACAGAAAGTCAGACACAGAATCAAAGTAAAACACAGGCATTTAATTGTGTTCATTGTCCTTTTCTCTTTAGACTCCATCCATATTTTAAGTTACAGCGCAAGAAAATAAGATGAGGTAATAAGAGAAGAGGACATGAAACTCAGGAAGGGATGTGGATATTTTCGGCTGAGTTTCGTGAAAAATACTCCAATGTGCACAGAATGAAATAGACAAAAAAATGAATAAAGGGTGTTCTTGTTTTTGGCCGACACACAGCGAGGAAATAAAAGAGCGAGCAGGTTTCATCTGCAGACAGGAGGTCAATGCACCGAGACACTGGAGCTGTGTTCGGCCCGTCAATGGAGATCCTCGGGGAGACGTGCACATAAACCTACACCGACTCCGTCTCGCGCGTTAATCAAGGCTGACTCTCAGTCACCGAATCCTCCGATGAACCCAAGAGCAAGGCAGCCATTGTGTCCCTGAAAGGGCGATTCGATCCGATCTGGACACCAGGGAGCATTTGGAGTCATCAATCACAGACTGTGCTACATGATACATGTTTTTTCTTCCGAGTGAATGAAACCAGATTCACAGAAAAATAAGATAATAAAAGGGAACTTTCAGCCTTACACGATGAGTACAGTGGGTATTAAAAGTCAGTCAGAGTTTACATTTTTCTCAACTTCAATGGACTCATCATAACTTTTTCAAATATGTAGTATTTCTTTGCATCTACCAAGGCTAAATGATGCATATTGGACCTTTTTTTTAAAAAAGAGATAACACAGCAATACAGCACAAAGAGCTCCAAATGAACCAGTTATCTCAATTTACTCAGTATTATGAGGGGGTGAAAAGGTCCTAGTAGCGTGAAGAGGCTGCTCATGTCGTGGTTTCATTCCTGATGGTTTGGAGGAAGTTTATCATTCAGTTTGTGTCGCATACGTCACAGTTTGACTCCTGTGACTGACACAGGAGATGATCTGAGTAACTGCCGGAGAGCTTGTTGTGTATTTCATTCCTTTTTTTTTTCAATAATTTATCTGATACTGGAGCCTCGACGTTTCACTAATGGCAGAACTAATGGTACAGTTTGGTTTGGTACAGTGCAGCACTTGGAGCCTTTGGTCAGGCTTGCGTTTTGACTGAGAATAGAACCTTTACTTGGTATGCGGGGTGGGCTGTGCTTGGCGGTCACGTACCTTGACGTACCAGTGCGCCGACAACAAACATTAACATTGAATGCGACAACAACACAACAGACAACAATGGAGGCCATCCAGCAGCTCGTTTTCCTCAACAATACATCAAACGTTGTATGGCTAGCTCCACTCGTACCATACCATTATTGTAGTAACCCAAGGAAAGGGTACTGACAAAATGGAACGGTCCGGGTTGATTATTTTGGGACTATTTTTAATGGAAATGCAACAACAACAAAAAATATGTACCGTATAGAGGACGTAAACCGTTCCACTCGGTGGAAACTCAGATATTGGGCAATTGTTCATCAATGACGGGGAGGATGATGCACGATGTGCAACACCTTGGATCAGTATCAGTAGGAATGCCACTGTGGTGAAGTCATGTAAATTCAACCCTACATATCTGACCAGCACTTCTGATTCCCACCCTCACCAACCATATGGCCACAAGCTTTGGGCAATCACCAAAAGAATGAGATCACAGTTACAACCAGTCAAACTAAGCTTTTCCCTAAAGGTGTCCGGGTTCAGCCTTGGACACGGGGGTGAGGAGATTTGGACATTTTGCACAAAGCTCCGAATAGAGCTACTGTTTCCTTGATGTGGAAAGAAAACCAACTGTTTGTTGGTTGAGGCATCTGATGATAAATAAAGCCTCCTGGGCATCTTCGGGAGAATGTGTGGACACAACTTACGAGGAACACACCTCAGGGTAGAGTTAAAATTGGCTGACGCGGAAACAGAACCCATTCATCCTTTCCATGCCTCAGGATCTCTTAGCAGTGCTGGAGAGAGTCGCCGTGGAAGAAAACTTGCTGAGCCTGCTGCCACGTCGGAGACATATTTTAGCCTATTTCTCTAAATTAACCTAGTTCCCTGGTGTCTTAATGAACATGTCTGTGACATGCTTTGGTCAAAATACCTTAAGGATGAAGCACCACAGCAGTTCAATCACTCTGCCAAAACAGCCCTGTTCAGAACGCTCGCTTTTGAGTGCCTGTCTCTTTAAATATGCAAATGAGACACAGGAAACTACGTCAGCGTCACTGAAGCTCCGGCAGCTAACAGCAGTTAGCATTTGCTAAAGCCATCATTTGCCGACTCTAGCCGGGCACATTGCCGTCATATATAAAATGTAAATCCTCTGAGGCTGGAAGTTTGTGTATAACTCTGTGCTGCACTGTGCAGACAAGAACAGAAGACTTTGCAGACTTACGCTCGCCTGCACTCTCGTCACGTCATTGTGACGTAGCACAATGAGTGCGGAAAAACATTACTGAGTCATCTTTGTTCACACTTTGATTTTGCATAATGTGTCTCCTTTAAATTTAAATTCAGCTAGGTTTAAGTCTTTGCCACAGCAAGCCACCAGGGGGCGGGGCGAACAAAAATAGTTTGTCCGGCTCATGCAGCGTCCTCACTGACACATGACACCTGTTGTCCTCCCACACAAGTGCTTTCTAATTGGATGTTTTCCTCTGCACACTTGTGGGCGTGAACAAACACAGTTTGACTGACAGCTCCCGTCGGCCTAATAATTTAGTAGCACCCGTTGGGGCGGAGTGACTCGTTGACTCCTTGTCATCATTAGACTTTGGTGTCATCGTTTTTAGACATAAGCCGAACACCCGTGTAGGAATGAAGAGGCTTTAGATAATTGTTCTGACTTCCTGTCTCTTTAACTATGTCATGTATTTATTTGTTTTTATTGAAGACACACAACTGTGTAGACATAAATAGACACAGACTGTATGTTTTGTTCAATCGAAGCAATTTTGAGATTAGAAAATTCTACATTACAACCATTGGCTGCACGTCTGAATAATATCCCATAATATCCCAATATCCCAGTTTCCCATTCATCAAAAAAATGCGATTAAACTTGTTTTTTTTTACCAGCAGAAATGAACGTGTTATTCAGCATTTGCTCCCGGGTCAAACGGCTCTGTAATGCATCAGAAAACCTGGGTGAACGTGTTAAACCAGTTAAGCCAAAACGCCTAAAACACACTGCTCCACAATATGAAGGTTCATATTCATGTTCTCGGGACGTCAGAGAACCAGTGGTAGACATATATTCTCAATATTATTGAGTCTGTTACTATTGTAAATTTGAGTAAACCAAAGTGAGAAAAGTGACATTTCTATCCTCGCCTGTTTTTGTTTTTGTTTTTGGTCGTACACAGACTGTTCTCCCCCTTTTTAAATGACGACAAAAATGGCGGATATGTTTACCATCATATAAATTATGGTTTTCGTCGAGGCCGTCATTTGATATTAGATTTCTAAACATTAATGTTTGCACGTAAATACACGTTCTAACATGTTTTATGAATATTTGAGTTTTAAAGGTGTATTGTGTAATAAATCTAAAGCAACTGGCCATAAAATCCTCCTAATATGTCACAGAGACTGTAAATCATGTTTATGTTTTGAAATCATGTTTTTGGCATGTGACGCCACCTACCGCCGTCTACCAATCATTGCAGTCAGTAGAGTCTCAGCTGCCGAGCAACCACGGGTTGCCAGTTACGTCAGAAAACAAAACCTAAAAGACCTCGGTATTTTGAATTTGGATGTAGTAACCGTTTTTGGCCACATTCTTACATATGGCACCTTTAACTTTGAGCAACAGTTAAAAAAAAATTGTTTTGTTTTGCTATGTTTTTATAATGGATGAATTTGACGATAGTTAATTTCTTCTTCATCTGTCCATTTCTACATAGTTTCACTTCTATGACAGTTGCTCAGTATCGTTTATTTAAATCACATTATGTAAATGAGCGTATCAGAGAGAGAGAGAGACTGAAGTAAAACATGCAAAACAGTGCTACGGACTTCTTGTTCAGTAAAGTAAAGTTTGTATTTTCCTGTTTTTCCTTTTGTTTCTCGTGTCATTATTTTTCCTTTTGCAGGTTTTTTGATTGTTTGAAGCGTCCGTAGACTTCAGCGTTTGTGTCGTAATGTCTTTTAGATCTCGTTTTAATGTCATTCTAATTCTAATGTATTATTTATGACGTCTTATTGTTGATGTACGACCGGTGCCATAAATAAAACGTGCCTCACGTCAGGATCAAAATACTTGTTTAATACACATTTGAAGGGAATGAAGAGATTGAATTCCAACCCCTGAAAACCTGACCGTTTAGTAGGAATTTGTCTGTCGCTAATGTTACATGTTCGGTACCGTAGCACCTTGAATCTCAATTGGATCCTCAGCGGAAGCGACAGCGCGGAGAAGTTGTTGTTGTTGTTGTTGTTGTTGTTGTTGTTGTTGTTGTTGTTGTGATTGTGATGGTGGTAGATTCAGAAATCAGGGCCCTGTCATGTTTAATTCAGGCTTGACTGTAAAATAATTGAACAACATTTCCCCCGCGGAGAAGTTCGAGCTTTCTGTCGAGCGAGCTTTGAACAGTCGAGCTAAACACGGAGACCTCTTTGTACGATCAGAGCTGCGGGGGTAAAGAGCGAGCGGCGCGCGCGCACGCGGGGGCTCTGTGGGAGTACATTTGATGCAGGCTTAATTAATGATTTGATAACTGTTGAGGCGTTAAACGATGCTCGGGGAAAAGGCAAAGAATCCCAGATGAGGAGTGAAAGCAGAACTGAACTGGCTGCTAATATGATGTGAAGGGTTTCTCCCCCACCTGCTGCAAACACATGCTGCCTCTCGCTGCTGCTGCTGCTGCACACTCACATTCTCCTTATTTAAATTCCAACACCAGACAGGGGGGGGGTTTTTGTCTTGTGCAGCCGTTAAACACATTCTTGGTGCTATAGGGCCTTTAGTACGCAGCCTCTAAAACACTGGAGGAATTACACAGCTGCAAAACAAAGTACAAGACCTTTGCTCCATCAGGACATCATTACAATTACAATATGGCTCCTGAGGCTGCTGTTAAAGAGAGTGAATATTGTGTCACTAATTATTAAAGGACTCATATTATAGCCTATTTCTACAAGTGAACCTAGTTCCCTGGTGGCTGTGACATGCTTTGGTCAAAATACCTTAAGGATGAAGCACCACAGCAGTTCAATCACTCTGCCAAAACAGCCCTGTTCAGAACGCTCGCTTTTGAGTGCCTGTCTCTTTAAATATGCAAATGAGACACAGGAAACTACGTCAGCGTCACTGAGGCTAACGACAGCTAACAGCAGTTAGCATTTGGAAAAGCCATCATTTACCGCCAACTCTAGCCAGCACATTGCCGTCATATATAAAATGTAAATCCTCTGAGGCTGGAAGTTTGTGTAGAACTCTGTGCTGCACTGTGCAGACAAGAATAGAACACTTCGCCAATTTCTGCTCTTCCAGATGCTATTGCTCTCGCCTGCACTTTTGCGTTTTTTAGGGACAAAGCGGAGCTCCGCGAGACAACAATTCCAGGAATGTCTCATTGTGACGTAGCAATGAGTGCTAAAGTCAACATCGCATGTTTTATCTCCTGTACTTAGACTGAGGAGGACCACAAAAACATGACTGAGTCATCTTTTTTCACCTACTCATAGAGCCTCCAGAGTCCCAAATATAAGGATTTAAATTATTAAAAAGTAGATGTTTCAATATGTCTCATTTAAAGCAATATTATCAGGTTAGTTTTAATTTCTGATATCTTGAAATATATAACAATATAACATGGTTGGTTGCACAGTAAAAATCCTGCTTCAGAGTTCACTGGCATCATTGGCTTGTCAACCAATGCCCATATTACTGCGACGCATACTGCATATACGACATCGCGACAGAGGATACCATTTCCCAGCTGTAGGGGGCGCCTAGAGCAAATCCTACATTGTGTCTCCTTTCTTTAAAACAGCTTCCTGCGAGTCTCAAAACCTCAAAGCAGAAGAACGAAACTTGTTTTTTTCCTCCTTTTCTCGATAAAAGCTTCTTCTTCTTCTTCTTCTCCGTCAGGTTTGATGGCTTTGTCATAAAAGTCTTGACTGATCCTCGAGTTATTGTCTTTCTCATCAGTTCAGCTCAGGTCTCTGATGCGGTGCGTTCACTGCACTCTCCTCGTCTGACTTTTATTAAGTTTATCATTGTGGGCGTGATTCAACTCTGCCCTGTTGTCCTTAGACACTATATTGCTTTTTGTTGTGTTTATCTGTTTTTTTTATCTTTTTCGGTCTTTTATCTGCTTTGTTTTGTAGCAGTTGACCACTTTTCCACCTCCCTTATCGATTCTTGTTACTTATGACATATTCCTGGTTCTTTTTTATGGTGATAATAATAATAATAATAATCTTTATTGTCCACAGAAGTGGCTAAAAAGACGATACACATAATAAATCACACACACACACACACAGAGAGAGACTTCGATAATAACGAGGCAAAAAAGTGTGTGTTTGTTGTAAAAAGACTTCTAAAAGTTAATGGTTGTTGCTGCAGCTTTGTTGCTTTTGCCCGAGGTTACTTGAATGAATTCTTTCAAAAGCAGGACTCTTTTGTGTGTTCTGTTTAACCCTCTTTCCATAAATTGCTTTCGCTTTTTCTGTGTAATTTCACTGGCCGTGTTGGGATTTGTCGACTTGTATAAACACTTTTCTTAAAACGTCCCCGTTTACTTACCTCGTACGAATACAGCTTCGGGGCTGAAGACACGAACGCCGCACTGCTTTTGAGAAAACATATTTACAAATGTTCAAGTTCTCGTTCGACCGGATGAACATGACTCAGGCTCCGTTGCCTCCACGTGACCCATCCTTTGCCTTCGTCTGATTAATATTATGGAAATATGCCCAGTCTCTAATTGTGCCTGCTGCTCGTACAAGGCCGAGCAGAACCACGTCATCAGCATACTTAAACAAATGACAGGTTGAGTTCTTCATCTGCATTTCATGAGTGTACGGAGCCTCGAGGCCGCGCCGCTATCAAGAACGAGTGTGTCAGAAGTAACACCCACAAATTGCACTTGTTGTGATCCAAGTCTATGAAATTTATACTCCTGCGTAAAGTGCTCTGCGTAGGTTACTCAGAGACTCTGCGTCGACGCAGAGCCTGTCGAAGAGCCTCTGCGTCGTCTCCGACTGCACAAAATATTTTTTAAGTGTCCGTCACTCCGTCAAGGGACAACGGAGACGGCAAGAGCTGCGATTGGTCCTCAGGACAGGCCGAGATAACGCTGCTCTGTGCCGGCTCACAGTGCCGCACCGAGCGTCCACAGAGGCGGAGCTGATCACCGCCGACAACGTCGCTGCCAAACTATAAATACGTCATATCTTAACACACACAGCACATGTTTAGACTCTAAATGGCCAATTTCTCGCCGCAAATTATCTTAAAACTGCGTTCCGTGACACAAAAAAGTGAGAAACGGCCACTGTTTCAACAACAGTAGTCTTTCTTTCTCTTTCTCTCTCGGACGCCATTGCATCACTGTAGCCAGAAGCGCAACAACCTTGCGCAGCCACCCCTACTGATCGGGCGGGAAATTGCAGCGCGTATCCGTCACCACGACGCAGAAGTATGAAGGCTCGAGTCGTCACCGTGGTGATGCAGTCGGAGAAGTATAATGTGGCCTTAAGTGTTCGTTTCCTGAAGGTGTTTGTTGACAGAAGCTGGTGTTCTGTGCACTATACCGTTCAAAAGTGTTGGGGTCACCTATACAATTTTTGTTGTGTTTTCCATTAAAAGTCACACTTTTATTCATCAAAAGAGTTGCAAAAACGAAAAAAAAAAATATAGTCAAGACATTGACAAGATTACAAATAATGGTTTTTATTCCAAATAATAACTTTGCCCTTTCGTCCAAGAACCATAGGTTTTCAACGGGCCTCTATACACCTATGTACATATTCCATTAAAAACCAGACGTTTGCAGCTAGAATAGTCGTTTACCACATTAACAATGTATAGAGTGTATTTCTGTTACATTTGATGTTATATTCTGTGAAGAAAAAGTGCTTTTCCTTCAAAAAAAATTAGGACATTTCTAAGTGAGCCCAAACTTTTGAATGGTAGTGAACTGCTGTGGGTCAAACTTAAACCACTCAACCAGTCTAGACGTATTCAGCTCTCTTTATCTAGGATTCTTGGGGCACAGGAATGATATTAGAGTGTTTGTTTAATAAAAGCTGAAACAGTTTGAGGTAAAAAAAAAAAAACTGCTGTGAGCTGCTGTGATCACCCTCACCCACCTCAAACCATCAGGGCCTGGGCTCTGATTTATCACACTGTGTCTGAAAAGTTGGCCGAAATGTATATTGATTGGAGTAATCGTCGTTGTTTTCTTCTTTGTTATCCGGAGCAAAGAAACAAAGAAAACAGTTGAAACAATCAGAAATCTTGATTTAATCATGGAAAAAAAAAGAAGAAGCTTCAAACCGATTGAAAATTGATTATTTGAGTAATCGTTTCAGCTCAATTCATTTGGTTTGATTCCAGTAAGCGCTGATACTTCCGCCTCTGTCAGAGCGATAATGGAATGATCCTGTCATGCTCCGCCTTCAACTCCGCCTTCGTCTCCACATGCAATCAGTTCACCTGTGTTTAGAGCACACCTGCTCCCAATCCAATCATCAAGCACCTCCACTTATTTCCCCGTTCTCCAGTCGCTCCGGTTGCTAGAATGTCACAGCTCTCTGTGTGGTGGACGTCACGGCTCTCTTGAAGATATCTTAGTTCTCTTAGTGCTTCAGTTGTTTTCCGTCCTTTGTTTAACTCCATGTGCTCATAACTGCCACTGACGCTCTCTGTGTCTCCGTCTCAGAGAGCGTCTTCTCCTACCTGCTCTCGTGTCCGGCACCACCTCGTCTTAAAGCGGACCTAGAACGGAAGTTCCAATTAACGCTGTTTTTTTAGTGTGTATCTGCGTCATTACCTTGTTTATGAAGCCCTGAAGGTTCGAAACAAACAGTTCAGCCACTGCTGAGAACGATGTGTTTTATTGTAATCTCGGGGCTCAGCGAGATCTCTGAAAAAACCCGGTCCGGTTATGTAAACAACGGTTCTCCTGAACAGCAGATTGTCCTGCTCCGGGCACTAGTCCGGGCACATCCGGTTGCGTACATCGAACCGCAGAAGAAGAATAACGTCCGTTGTGAAGAAACCATTTTTAAACATTGCTTCTGAGAGCGAGTGTGCTGATATGTCACTTCCTGGTACTGGCCAATCACAACACACTCTGTCTTCTGGGGGTGAGATTTACGTCTGAAATATCGCGGCTGGGTAACACCATCAGAAAAGAGGATTTCTATCGGCTCGTTTACAGCAACTAGGAGGTTTTTGACCATAAAAACAAGTTAATGTATGTAAGTAGACCTCCATAACTAACATATATGTGCAACAGGACCACTCTATGTGAGCTTTAACAGATCAGTCCTCTCAGAGTTTGTAGAGGCGAAAGCGTTGAATTTTTTGAACGTTTCATCAATGGGACATTTTGTTTTTCCACTCCCTTGTCCATCACAATATAAATAATAAAAAAAAGTCTCTTCCGTGCTTCCCGAGCTTCACAGAACAGAACTGACCCCCTACCTTTTTTCCTTTCAAGGATTTCATCTTGCACTTCATTAAAATTTCTCTCAGTTCTTTCCTCTGAAGCTTAACTCGTTTCTAGAAGCCCAATAATAAAAAAAGCAGCCAGTCCCTTCCTCAATGCGTGCGTCTCTGCAGAGCTTATTATTAGAAATATCCTCACGGCCGTCTTCATCACGGGGACATTTGCCTCACAGAACGTCATAAAGCGCTCCGTTATAGTAACTGTGACGCATAATCTTGTACTGTATTCGGCGTCGGATTCTTTGTTTCCTTCTCTGGTGTCGATAAAATAAAAAATAAAAAAAACAGCTCCAGCTCCAGCTCCTGTTTCTGCTCTGTGAGCTGTAGGCAAAGTCAGCCAATAAAGAAGCATAATGAACACTGCTGAACGGAGGCATTAAAATTTTAACTGAGCCAGGTGCTCAGTGCTGAATGAGAGAGAATGTGCCGTGAGTGTTGTGTGGAGAAATTAGCCAGAAAAAAAACACAACGGGGAAGAAAAGGTGTAAATGAATGAATAATCAAACGGCACCGAGCCAAGAGTTAGTCGCACTCGTTTGAATCGGATATAGATTTCTCTTCATCAGCACCTGAGGCTTTTAGCCGCGGTGCTGTTACAAAGTGATTAAAATGCAGAGAGGGAAAAAAGCAAATATACGGCGATTTCTATCAACGTTTGTCGAGTCAGTTTTGTCTCTACTGTTCCGGGTTGAGAGTTTTACAAAAAATGCTCCTCGTGGTTTAACACGTTCTGCAGTTTTCAGCCGTGGACTCAACTCCAAAGTTGCCCCCGCTGTCTCACCGTGATGATGACCTTATTTTCTCACCAGCTCGGCCTTTGGATCAAAAAAAAAGTTATTAATCAGCGCCCGGAGGAGAGGAGCCACTAATGATCTTTATAATGAGGAGTGGAGTCAACACGCTTCTGCTGCTGCTGCTGCTGCTGCTGCTGCTGCTCTTTTGTCCTCTCTTCCTCCATTTTGAACCTCCCGTCGCTCTTCTCTACCAATTTATTTGAAAAACATACCATTGATTAAACGGCATAATTTGCAGCCTGGGTGAACCTCACACTTTTCAACTCACAGTTTCATCCTTCTCCATTGACGACATTTTTTTTATTATTATTATTATTATTTTAGCCTCACTCCGCACTGGCTACCCGTGCATTTTAGAGTTCATTTTGAAATTCTTTTAATAGATTTTAAATCGTTAAAAGGGACATTGCGTCGTATTTATGGGTTTATATAACCCAAAATCCACTTTTTTATACATATTATGTGCTCCTGCATTGTCTAGTCGCTGTATAATAGTTTTTGTTTCATTTTCGTAGTGTTTCAAAAAGTCATGTAAAATAACTGGAGCCTGTAAGGACAAACGCGTGAGAGAACAAATCAAGCGTCTCTTTACTTGTAGCGGAAGTCCCGCCTCCTCTCTCTCCGCTTCGTCTGCTACGGCCGTGGTAGCTCCGCCCTCTCCCTCACGAACCTCATCTGCTGACACGGAGAAAGACGACGAGGACGACATTTGACCGGCTGAGGATACCGTAGCGCTCAGGGAAGGGAGGGGGTGAGCAGAGGAGCAGTTCTTTGTAAATTTCAGCCTCTCCTCTAGATGGCACTATAAACTACTTACTTCACCTTTAAAGGTGCATTATGTAATAAATCTAAAGCAACTGGCCATAAAATCCTCCTAATATGTCACAGAGACTCAGGAATAATGTTCATATAACAAACTGAACTCACCAACAACAACAGTACAGACAAAATATTTGCATTGAAAAAAATATATTTTGCAGACTGCAAATCATGTTTATGTTTTGAAATGATGTTTTTGGCATGTGGCGCCACCTACCGCCGTCTACCAATTATTGCAGTCAGTAGAGTCTCAGCTGCCGAGCAACCACGGGTTGCCAGTTACGTCAGAAAAAACGAAAACCTAAAAGACCTCGGGTATTTTGAATTTGAACGTAGTAACTGTTTTTGGCCACATTCTTACATATGGCACCTTTAAATGGTCTTGCCCCATCTTACCTCTCTGAGCTCCGACAGTTACCCAAACCTGGAAGTACCCAAAAACAGAAGCTCAGAGGGGATAGAGCTTTTTCGGAAAACAAATAAACCGATAAAATAATAATAAAGGCACAAATATATAGCAGCTACTTCTATTCAATATTGTGGAAGTGATGGGAGCAACTTGATAATGAAAAGTGTGAGTGAATGAGTGAATGGTATAGTCTAAAGCAGCGTTGAGTGGTCATTAAGACTAAAAAAAAAACAACCATTATACCAGCGTTTATGCGCACAAATATTTGCGTATGTAATGCGATCGCTCGCAATCAAAGTGTCACAGGATAGAACTTTTTTTATTGACTGAGGGGGAAAAACAAAGCATCGCTCGCTGCTCCGTCGACGCGAGGACAAAGAGCTCGTTATCACGAATAGCATCTGTTACGCAGATTAATCATAAAATTGTTTATTTATCTGGCGTCGCCATAAAGAGGGGGACAAATTGGTGGTGATTGTCGCGTTAAATCACACTCGACAGTCCATCATGTTAATCCTGCCTGTCCGTGTGTGTGTGTGTGTGTGTGTGTGTGTGTGTGTGTGTGTGTGTGTGTGTGTGTGTGTGTGTGTGTGTGTGTGTGTGTGTGTGTGTGTGTGTGTGTGTGTGTGTGTGTGTGTGTGTGTGTGTGTGTGTGTGTGTGTGTGTGTCTGGCAGAGAGGGCGAGAGCCGCTCGTGTTCCTTTAGCCAAGTTTGCCTCCGTGTGTTTGGCACCGAGAGCAAACTCTTTGCTTTTTTAAACCAAAGTCAACACTTAACTTTTCATGACAGCCAAACATCCATCCTTTTTTTCTGACATAGGGCGATAGGCGGGGTCACACCCTGGACAGATCGCCAGTCCATCACAGGGACGACAAACAGCCAACTCTCTTTAATTTAGAGTGTCCAGTTGACCTAATCCCCCATCCATATTGCATGTTTTCGGACTGCAAACTCGGCCCGCGTTCCACCCAGGAGTCTTCTTGCTGCAAAGGCGAGAGCGCAAACCACTAAACCAACCACTATTTTACAAAGAAGGGACAAAATATGAAGCACTTGGTTCAATTATCCCAGGCTGATTCATGGAGTAGATTAGAAACATCAAGTCCTTTCAGGTGTACATGAACCCAATTTCACTTTTACTCCATTACTGCAAACTGAAGTTTTGCACTTTTACACATTTCTGCTGCAAATTGACAAAAAGGTCAAGTATAAAAAAAAATGTCTCATGAACATTCATATTTGAAACGACCAGGCTTGATGTTTTTTTTTTTATCACTCAAGGTTTTTGGCGTATTTTCTGTGTTGCTGTTTTAATATAAAACATATTACTCAGTCATATTTTTGTGGTCCTCCTCAGTCTAAGAACAGGAAATAAAATGTGCGATGTTGACTTCCGCACTCATTGCTACGTCACAATGAGACATTCCTGGAATTGTTTCCTCCGCTTTGTTCCTAAAAAACACGAGAGTGTAGACGAGGGCAATAGTATCTGGAAGAGCGGAAGTTTGCGAAGTGTTCTATTCTTGTCTGCACAGTGCAGCACAGAGTTCTACACAAACTTCCAGACTCAGAGGATTTACATTTTATATATGACAGCAATGTGCCGGCTAGAGTCTGCAAATTATGGCTTTTCCAAATGCTAACTGCTGTTAGCTGCCGGAAGCCTCAGTGACGCTGACGTAGTTTCCTGTGTCTCATTTGCATATTTAAAGAGACAGGCACTCAAAAGCGAGCGTTCTGAACAGGGCTATTTTGGCAGAGTGATTGAACTGCTGTGGTGCTTCATGTTCATTAGGACACCAGGGAATTAGGTTCACTTATTAATAGGGTATAATACGTCTGTAAAATGTTTTTTTTGATCACGCTAGGTTTGATTCATCTTTTCTGCGCAGAGTGTAAAACTGAAGCCGAGGACGTGAGTCCACCTCAACAGGCTCTGAGACCTGATGAAGTCCATCTTCCACTGGATAGAAACACCTCCTCCTGTTGTTGTTGTTGTTGACAATGTTGTACTTTTGCCGGCCATGGATGGTGTTCTGCTGTGAAACAAAAGGTGATTAAGATACAGGAGCATGTTCAGGGTTTTATTATCATTCAGCTGCAGATAACGACCCCCTCTGAGAGTCGCCGACTTCCACTAATGCGCGCATGTTTATTTGGAGCCTCAAAGCTGACGCTCTGTTATTCTGAGTTTAAGTAGAGCAGTTGCTTCGTTTGCTGCTGAGAAAGTCTAAGGAGAAAATCCTGAGAAAAGTGCATGGGTTTGTGTGTGTGTGTGTGTGTGATTCAGGAGAAACGAGTGGGAAATGGGAGTAAAGAGCCTCCAGTTACCATAGACTTCCAATGAGTTTTTCTTAACGATGATGAATCCCTATGGAAGTTTGACAATATATTCTGCTGTCGACCTTTGGCAAGGCGGTAAAAATCAGGAAAAAGTTACTTCACGTCACATGACCTGCAAATAGGAAGTGGATTTTAGGCAGAAACTGAATTTTCGTTTTATATGACTTAAAGGTTTGACCCTATCTACAAGAAGAATGTATTTATCTGCTTTTAATTTTGAAAATGCACATGTGACAATTATGCCTTCACAGACTAATGTTAACAAATTAATGTTATTATTGTCCAGTCCTGTGTGCGTATCTTTGTCCTTTGATTACTTTAAATCAAAGGTTCGAAAAAAAGATGCCCTTCCTTGCAGTGTTGCCAGGTGTACGATAATTATCGTATTTGTACGATAATTTTGCCCTCTGTACGATGTACGATCAATAATCCCAAAAAAGGCCAAATACGATAATTTGACCATTCCGTGAATGTGTGGTTATAATCGGTTGTAATCAGCGTCGCAACTGTCTGTCGGAGTTTTTTTGTGAACCCTGAAGGCATCTGTTTCTGTTTCCATGTGACAAGTTTCCAGCCAATCGTGCTTTTCTAAATGTGAGCTACGAGTGACGTGCATTCATTTGCCTCAGAACAACCGCCATGATTGGCTGAATAGTCCGCTGCGCCCGCCCCATGAGTGAGGAAAAGAAGAAAAAAAAAGAAATGAAGAAGAAGCAGAATTGGTCTGGAAGAGGCGCGGAAAATGAGAGAACCTGTGGAAGGGGGAGGAGGAGGTGGAGAGGTTATGAAGACGGCGGGGCAGAGTCGAAGTAGGTTACATATGCACTTTATTTTAAGTTATAACCTGGTAGCAGGCACTTTTAAATTTAAAGTGCTGTTTTTTTTATTAGTTGTTGTCATTTTTGAGGACAGAGACATGTTGTCGCTCTGAAAATAAAATGTTAATATGTGAAGCCAGATCTTTATTTTCTTGTCAGTTATCATAAATACTGTTTCTCTTTGTCAAAAAAGTAAACCTGGTGCTATGTCTATTTCCTAACAGTAGGTGGCCTCCACCTCATGATTTGGTCTCATTAGTTTTTGGGGGACACTTTAGCCTAACGCAACTGTGGGGCTGCTGATGAATCCATTCTGTACTGATGCCACAAAGCTGTGAGTGCCTGTTAGACACTATTCAACACGAGAGTTACTATAGCGCATCAATAGACTTGTTATTTTGGGTACGGATGTACGATAATTTCCCTCAAAATACGATAATTTTATGTCTCTGGTACGATAATCCTACATTTCTCACCTGGCAACACTGGTTCCTTGTGCCATCTTCTACTAATTCCATACATATAAATCAAAAACTTAAAAACAACCAGGCCGATACATGTGGCAGATTTCCCCCCAACAGCCAGTGAATAAATTCAAATGTTTTTCTTTTGGTTTCTCCCTCTAGGGGTCGCCACATTTTTATGCCGGATGCCCTTCCTGACTCAACCCAATCCCTTGGGCTAGGGATCGGCACAAAGAGCACACACTGGATGTGACTGTGGTCAATTTAGAGTGTCCAATTAACAATAAACTAGAGCTGCAACTAAGGATTATTTTCGTAATCGATTAATCGGTCGATTATTTCCTCGATTAATCGTTTGGTCCGAATGGAAATGACGATGTTCTCCAATGTCTTGTTTTGTCCAAGACAAAATGATTCAGTTTCTTTGTTATGTGGAGCAAAGAAACAAAGAAAATATTCACAATTAAGAAGCTAAAACAATCCGAAAATATTGTTTTAATCGCGAAAAAGGCGATTCATCGATTATCAAATCAGGTTGACAGTTGTTTCCGCTCTACAATTTCGGTAAATAAATAAAAACAGAATTGATGTTGAACAATTCTCACTTTATTTAGCACAGCCATTTCCAAGAACACGCCATGACATACAGGCAACGCTTTGTATAAGCATTAGAATGAACCCATATTATCTGTGCAAACGTGTAATTCTCCTTACACTACGATGGCTTTATTGAATTATACAAAAGAATTTAAATGAATCCCCGTGAGGACATGACTGTCATTTGTGAAAACGACGTCCTATTCCTAGAAACAAGAAAAGGCTTGGGTTCCAAAGTCGGTGGAGAAATCGGTTTGAGAAGTGCAGATCACGCTTTGGTTTTCATTTTCTGACAGTGATGATGTTTTGAGTTGAATCTTGTGTTTTTTCCGGGGGGTTTTGATGGAGTCCACCCTCTCTGGTCTCTCTTTAACATGGCCATGTTCTCTTCTTTGTTCCTTAAAATGGCAGCAGGAATGACTGTAAGTGCCTTTTGTCGAGTCAGTCGGTTTCGTTGTGCGTCGTCCGGTGGTGATGGGAGTGTGGAAAAAATCACGACCCCCCCCCGTCGTCCAACCTCAGCCGGACTTGAACAGCAGAATGGCGACCTGACCCAGGTAGAAGTAAATGAAATGCTGGGTCTCGTGACTCACGTAGCTGCCAAAGTTCCTCCCGACGATGCAGTGCCAAGTCGGGTTGTATTTCTTGTCGAACTCCTTCTTGATGTACGCTGCGATGTCTTTCTCGATGTTGTACTTCTCCAGGGCCTGCGTGGCACACTCCACGGCGTCCTGCTGCATGTCCTCGGACATGTCCGCATTTTTAATCACCGCCTTCCTGTCAGACATGGTCGCCTCGTCTCCTGTCAAGGGTTTGTTTTCAAATTTGAAAGCGGCTTTTTGGATGTCGATCTCTGACCCACACGGACGCTCGGCGGCTCAACTGGATTTCCTGTTAGCTTTCCCTCCAGTTAGCTCAGTTAGCTTGTTGTTGTATCTTCCACGGCCGTACTGTTGTTACCTTCCTTTACCATGCTAGATTTATGACATATTATTGCATTTATCCTTTGATAGTTTCAACATCAAAGACAAGGCAAACAGTTAATCAATTTTTATTGGTGATAAAAGCACCAATAGTGGTAGCTTTGTGGCTGCTTTTTTGTTCTTCTACTGACAGCAGGCTGTGCACTGAGAAGTTCTTCTTCTAAAAAAAGTATTATAGCGTTTATAAATTGCAGATTAAAGTTGTTCATAAAACAAGTTTCAGTTGCATGAGGAAATGCCAAAAGCAGTCCTTCATTTCAAGTTATGTTCTAGCTTTGGCTTTGTGACGCTTTATCGTGACTGTTAAAACAGGTCAGAATTGGTCTCTTGACGCAGTATTGAGACATTCAGTTGTTATTTTGCACACAATGTCCATCATGTCGGGCTGTAATCATTATAAATACAGTACATTTGAGTGTCATCCACGTATACGAACACCAAGACTTTTGCTTGAGGAATATTTCTGTATCTCGATGTCGTAAATGTACCGTTGCGCTTTGAGGGACAGCTAAATTACAAGTAATAAATGATTGCATGATTCTCAGATTACACATATTCTCATCTACTGTAGATTGAGATCTGCACCGGTTTTTGTTCGAGACAAATAGACTTTGGGTGAATTCCAATTCCTATCTTAACCCTCAATCTTAACCCTCAATCTCAAAAAATGCTCCCTCTAGTGCAAGTGCTGTCCCGATTCTCGAATTAAGTTGAGGGGCAAGTTTAAGGGCTGTATCGCCCTCAATATTGAGATTTTTCGAGACCACCCTTGGGAGCAAGGGCTACCCAGAATGCCGTGCGTGTTTTCACATAACAAAGATGGCGCCAATAGCAGCGAAATGAGTACGCTACAAATGAAGTATTTTCTTTGTTAATAGAGATATAAAAATGATGAAAACCATTGTATTATCTTAGTTTAGGCCCATATTATGGATTACTGACGTCATTGTCGCGTAACATTTATTTTTATTTTACAATCTTTTGTCAATAGTCGGCCGGTGCGGACAAGCGATGGTTTGCTATGGTTTACTTTTCAATAAGCCGTGGTGTGTGGTAACTGTCAGCTGAATATTTGTATGAGTATCATCTTATAACTGACTGACAACCTAATAACTTGACTGACAAACGGATCGTAATAAATAATCCTGACGTAAATGTGTTCTTCTTCTTCTTCTTTTTTTGGAGTTGACAGACTGGACGCAGCTTTCGCGTTATTCTGCCCCCTACAGTCTGAAGACGTATCTGCATTTAAGGGGTGTCCCATTTCTAAGTGACAAAATAACCCTCAACACTTGGTTTTGAGGGCCAGTTAAGATTGTGGGTTGAGCTTGAGGGTTGAGATAGGAATTGGAATTGGCCCTTTTATTATTGTAGCCTTTGCACTGCAGGATTTTGCAGTTTTGATCAAACCTCGTCTCACTCATCGGCCACGATGACCATCGGCCGATAAGGGTCATTCAGCTGTGGCTCAATCGAGAGTCTTTGGCCTGAATCTGAAATGATTCATTAAATTTAAATGTTGAATGTTGTCAATCACCAAGAAAGCCCATTTCCAAATGAATGCCATCACAATTATAAAGACATGAGCGGAACACACGTTCTCTTTAGAACACTGTGATCACGGCGCTCCTTCAGTGCCTGTGGCAGCTCCTCAGTCGTCAGACTCGTTTCACAGACGATAACTCATCTCGACTTTGTTTTGGTTTCCGTTCTTTTAATTTGCGCTCTAAATGTCTCCTGCTGTACTTTTGTACTCATCTAATGCTGTTTCTACATTATTCAGAGCACATTAAACTGCCTGCGGGTGTAAAATGTGAGGCTCATAGTTCTTCATTTGTTGCTACAGGATACCACCAAGACAAGCTTTGTTTCCCCCCACAGTTTTTAATTTCATGCAAAAACAATGCATCACTTTATTTCTCCGAGCTTCATCACAGTGGGGGTGTAAACCCTCTTACGTGGAGCTAAAGACCTGGGCTGGTTGCAGCCGTCATTGTGAGGAAAACACTGCGTACAGGCTTCGCTGGATGTCTCGTGAAATGTCGTGTATGCTTTCACTCACACAACGAGTTTTCGAGTGTGCATTTATAGGCCTCGCCGCAAACAAGCGCTCCGACTCCTGTGGACGTCCTTCACCTTTAACTGAAGAAGATCATGTGTGGTCAAAGCGTCGGCCGTCACGTCTGAGAGAAACATTCAGACTTCAGTGGTCGTCAGTGTGATGACACTTGAGGAAATCCTCCTTCCACTTGACTGGAATGGGTTCAAGGAGGATTTGGCTCAAAAGACGAATGAGCCTGCCAGGTCATACAGAGAGAGTGTGTGTGTGCGTGTGTGCGTGCGTGTGTTGATATATATACATATATATTCGTATATAAATATAAATACGTATGTATATTTGTATATATATACTTATATATATATATATATGTATTTACATATATATGCTTATGTATATATATATATATATATATATACAACATATAAATGTGTGTGTATATATACGCATACATACATACATATTTGCGTATAAATGTGTCTTTATATACATATATATGCGTAACGGTATCCGAAAGTCCGCGAAGTCCAGGAAAAGTTGTATTCTTGGCTCCACAGTGCAGCACAGAGTTCTCCACAAACTTCCAGCCTCAGGGGATTTACATTTTATATATGACGGCAATGTGCCGGCTAGAGTCGCCAAATTATTGTTTTTTCCAAATGCTAACTGCTGTTAGCTGCCGGAGCCTCAGTGACGCTGACGTAGTTTCCTGTGTCTCATTTGCATATTTAAAGAGACAGGCACTCAAAAGCGGGCGTTCTGAACAGGGCTGTTTTGGCAGAGTGATTGAACTGCTGTGGTGCTTCATCCTTAAGGTATTTTGACCAATGCATGTCACAGACATGTTCATTAGGACACCAGGGAACTAGGTTCACTTGGAGACATAGGCTATAATATGAGTCCTTTAAGAGTTCAAATAACATCAGATGCTTCTTCTCCGTCTCCACTGCCACTCAAGTGGATTTCTCGCTTCACTATTAATGTATGCAGTGATTTAGTGCCACACAAAAAAAACAAATTGAATTAAGCAGATTTTCATATTCCATATTCGATTAGATCCTCGTGATGATTAGTTTTATTGCGATAGTTTCTTTCGTTCTCCAAACACGAGTCACCAAACTCATACTCAAGTTTGTCATTTCTCTGTGAAAACTTTTTTCGGAAATGAAAAACTGTCGCCCGTTTGCTCGTCTGTAATGTAATATTTCCACATTTTGTTTGGATTTCATTAAGCGGAGGTGAGTAAAAAAAAACTATCCTACAGTGAGACACAGAAAGTTAACGGACACTTTTAAATGCACACAAACCTCCAGGTGTGTGTTAAACTGCAGCTCTCTCATCAAATGAATCTGATACTTAGATCATTTCTGCACTCAGCACGGTCTTGACTGCAACTGTTTAGCATTACAAAGTAGTACAAAGCATCCTGGGAGGTCACACTTTAGTTCAAATCTGCTCTGACTGCAACGTTTTACGCTGTTAAACCATCCGTCGCTGCATTAAATTAAATGTGATAACAGTTCTCATCGTTTCCTCAAAAAATATAAAAATAACTGTACGATCGTTCTGTGTTATGTTCCCAACCGCGGTCCTTTTCACGTCAAACTCCTCACACCCGACGTATTAATTGTTTTACGGGTGCTTGAACAGACCGAAAATAACATCTTCGAACGTCTCGACTCCTTCACGCCAACCGAAGCTAATCATGTGGAAAAGACGAGTCTATTAGTCATCGACTCGAAAAAATGAAGCTACAATTCAAAGAGGATTATAATGACACTAATTACCCTGCAGTAGGGAATACTGTGTACAATAACACGGTGCAGCCAATGCAGTTGCTGTCAGAGTCAATTACTTGAATCCACTAGAATCTCTGCAGTAAAAGCTTGTCTCATTTGATGTGTGCATTTGCCGTGCGTCTGGCTGCTTTATAAATAATTTGATATTACAGGCAGTTAACTTGCAATGTGCAAAATCTGAATATTCATTTTCTGAGGGAATTATCGGACTAAATTGACCCTGACTAAAGCGGCCCCTCGTCTTTTGGAATTCACGGTCTCAGTTCTCTCCCCCCCCCCCCCCCCCCCCCCGTTTAATAAATGGTAATGGGATGCTCGGCATCGCTCCGCTAACTGAAACTCGCCTCACTGTGAAATCCGGTGACCTCTGATTCATTAGCCGAATCTCCATTTGCGCAAGGGGCGCGTGTCATTGAGCGTCGGCGGGGGTTTTTTGCCGATGCCCTTGGTGGTGACTTCAGCTTCGTTTTGGAAAGCACAGAGTGAGACGAGGATCGTCGGGTTGACTTCTCCCCCTGTCACCGCTTCTCGGCGCCTCGCTTTAATTTCCGTTGAAATGAACGCGTGTATCTGCTGCATTATTTATTTCCCTCTTTATCCACTTTTCCGACCGATCGTGTGAAGCATTAGCATACTCGCGTGTGAACGTCAGACGCTCATATGTGCCGTCTCGGACGAGCGCAGCAGTTTCGGGCTTCGGTGCGCTCGTCTGCTTGAGAGGCAGCAGCTGAAGAAATGCAGACAAGAAGACTCTTGTGTGCTTTTAATCATGTTTCTACAGTAACAGGTTTCCAGTGGACTCAATAGAGTCTTGCCGTGAAAGACAGAAAGAGTGTTCGAGGAGGCAGGAAGGAGCTGTAAACTGCAATGCCCATGAGACTCAGTATTAAAGGTCTATTATGTTAAGAAATCCGTTGAATTAAATCATGAAGTGATCATGATATGTCATCAGAGGAAAAGGACACAGAGTTTTATTTAGTTTAAAGGTGCATTATGTAATAAATCTAAAGCAACTGGCCATAAAATCCTCCTAATATGTCAGAGACTCAGAAATAATGTTCATATAACAAACTGAACTCATTCAACTGCAGACTGCAAATCATGTTTATGTTTTGAAATCATGTTTTGACATGTGGCGCCACCTACCGCCGTTTACCAATCATTGCAGACAGTAAAGTCTCAACTGCCGAGCAACCATGGGTTGCCAGTTACATCAGAAAACGAAACCTAAAAGACCTTGGTATTTTAAATTTGAATGTAGTAACCGTTTTTGGCCACATCCGTATATATGGCACCTTTAAATATTCATTTATGGTCCCAAAAGAAAAAAATATATATTTTCCACTGCAGGAACTTTTCTCATTTACCTTTAAACCTTTGCGCATTACCACCCAAAAACTTTCCCTCGATGCCAAAACTCTGTGCCAAACACAGAAAAGAGAACCTAATTCAGAGTCTGGGCTTTTCAGATTACCAGGACCTCTAGAGGGGGCGGGGCTATAACATTAAAAGAATCAGAAATACACTCTATACATTGTTAATGTGATAAACGACTATCCTAGCTGCAAACGTCTGGTTTTTAATGGAATATGTACATAGGTGTATAGAGGCCCATTTCCAGTGTTCTAATGGTACGTTGTGTTTGCTAATCGCGTTAGAAGGCTATTGGATGATTAGAAAACCCTTGAAAACCCTTGTGCAATTACGATACGATAAAAACTACTTTGGACTCAACAATCAGCTTTAACTTTTTGATGTTGTAGCTTTGTGGGAAAGGGAGAGAGAGAGAGAGACGCCCTTCTAGACATCATCTGTTCCATTTTAAACACAGGTATCAACGAGAGCATCTGCAGCCGTTTTGGTGCTTTTTTCTATTCCGCTGTTCTGTGAGCTCGTGAGTGTCTGCTGGGTGCAGCTGTTTCACACATCACTGCCAGAAGGCACCAGTTCACATAAATGTTCACATTTTATCCAACGCTGCCTGAGGGCGCAGTCTTCTCCATCAAGGGCAAAAATAATACAGCATATTAGCATGAAGTGTAGCAGTTCAATCACTCTGCCAAAACAGCCCCGTTCAGAACGCTCGCTTTTGAGTGCCTGTCTCTTTAAATATGCAAATGAGACACGGGAAACTACGTCAGCGTCACTGAGGCTAATGGCAGCTAACAGCATTTAGCATTTGGAAAAGACATAATTTGCTGACTCTAGCCAGCACATTGCCGTCATATATAAAATGGAAATCCTCTGAGACTGGAAGTTTGTGTAGAACTCTGTGCTGCACTGTGCAGCCAAGAATAGAACACTTCGCAGATTCCGCTCTTCCGGATACTATTGCCCTCGCCTGCACTCTCGCGTTTTTTAGGGAAAAGTGGAGCTCCGGGAGACAACAATTCCTGGAATGTCTCATTGTGACGTAGCAATGAGTGCGAAAGTCAACATTGCGTGTGTGATCTCATGTACTTAGACTGAGGAGGACCACAAAAAAAAAATGTTTACACTTTGCCTACTCATAGGGCCTCCAAAGTCCCAAATATTAGTAGTAAAATTATTAAAAAGTCGAATATTCATAATATGTCTCCTTTAACTGTGTATTCCCACATTCAGCGTGCAGTCAGTGTACTCACTGCACAGGATAACATGAGTAACATGTGCCTTTGTGGGCTTTCTCCTGGAGGCTGATTGGTCATTGCTCGCGCGTTGCTTTTGTTGTGTTGTTGGAGCCTTTGAACCCCCCCCCCCCCCTCGAATGCTATCATTAAATAAAGCTTGCAGATTGTTGCAGCATCTGTTAATATAGCACGCTCGGTTGGATCGCCGAGCTCCGCGCTCTGCGGGGAGGGACACTGTCGAATAAAAGGCAGGAAACGAATGACACGTTGTGATTTCACATGCTCAGTTAAGTTTGTCCGCGGCGTCGAGCTGCGCCGCCTTGCCTGATTACTCCCGACAAGTTCCGCCTCACCAGTCCTTCACTGTCAACAAGTCCTCGTGGCAAATATCACACACGCTTTGATTTCTGGAGTCATTTGCATAATAACCGCCTCTCTGACACTGACAGACTCTGGAGAGGAAACTGTTTTTCTTTACCTCAAATCCTTTCATTTTTAACCAGGAGCTCAAATCTTGCAGGAGGTCAGGGTTAAGGCTATTAGCATATATTGCGTGCTAATTAGCATATACCGCGGGACTTTTGTTCCCCAAAAAAAAATGGCGGGGGGGGGGTGAAGGAGCGCCTCCGAAACCAAGTGCCTGATCGGTATCTGGTCGGAGGACGAGATCCAGAAGAAGCTGGAGTCATCCAGGAACAAGATGGCCGACGTAAAAATGCAGAAACAGCGGATGCCGGGAGGGCGGCTACGATCGTACAGTCGAGCAAGTAAAGAGGAGGGTTGTAAGCGACGCAGGTGTCCTGCCAGATTTCCGGGCGGTGTGTCTAAAAACATTTCATTCTACTGCTTTATCCTCCTCATGAGGGTCGCAGGGTCTCTGAGCCAAACCCAGCTGACATATTTTGCGAGAGGTGGGGTTTGTGTTTTTGGCGCTGAGAATAATGCTGCCATAATGCAGAATTAAAACGACATAAATGACAGAGAAAAGATGCCAACACAGTCTCTCTGAGTTATGTTAATTTCCACTAATCTTTTTTTTGTTTTCCAGTGTAGATGCTGTTTGCTGCTGATAACCCTTTGGAAGAGCCCAGTCTCCACTGGGTTCTATCAGGAGCGTCAGACAGAAAGTGTTGGCTCAAACTGGTTTTTAGTGGGAGCTCCAACAGGAAGTGGCAGACGTGTGGAGGAGGAGGAGGAGGAGGAGGAGGAGGAGGAGGAGGAGACGACGACAGGAGCAGCAGCAGAGAGAGACGATGTATCAACGCCTCGGCGTCGCCGCTGCGCTCTCTTATCTGCAGCGGCTCAGTGCGACAGAGAGTGCACAGACTCTAAGTTTAGATTCTCCCAGTGGAAACAAACCCACTGAGCGTGGAGGAGACGCTCCACCTGTTGATCCGTCTGTCACTCTGCCATGTGCGGCTCAATCAAAAAACTTTCCGCAGACTTTGATCTGTTGTCTAAAGTTGTGGCACTGAGGGGTAGAATGGCGACAAAGAGAACGTCCTTTAATGTCCACTAATGCTGTGTGAGTCCTGAAAGTAGACGTATTATAGCCTATTTCTCCAAGTGAACCTAGTTCCCTGGTGTCCGAATGAACATGTCTGTGACATGCTTTGGTCAAAATACCTTAAGGATGAAGCACCACAGCAGTTCAATCACTCTGCCAAAACAGCCCTGTTCAGAACGCTCGCTTTTGAGCGCCTGTCTCTTTAAATATGCAAATGAGACACAGGAAACTACGTCAGCGTCACTGAGGCTCCGGCAGCTAACATCAGTTAGCATTTGGAAAAGCCATCATTTGCAGACTCTAGCCGGCACATTGCCGTCATAAATACAATGTAAATCCTCTGAGGCTGGAAGTTTGTGTAGAACTCTGTGCTGCACTGTGGAGCCAAGAATAGAACACTTTGCGGACTACCGCTCTTCCGGGTACTATTGCCCTCGCCTGCACTCAACATCGCATGACGACGATAAAGGACGTAGCATCACGGTTAAATAGTGGCAGCCGTTTGTGCAAACAGAAACCGCTAAAAGCTAAATTGTTAGCTAAAGCCAGTTTGTTTTGAGCACATTGTAGGCTGTTGAGCTTTCTCTTATGGCTGATTTATTTATGGATCATGTTGACATTAGCATATTTATTTACATCCATTCCATTTTCACACAAAACTTAAATTTCACCCTGAGCTGATCAAAAGAAGAAAGCATCAGATCGGCCTCCAGAAAGGATCTATAACGTGTTCAAATCAAATGTGGGCGCGAGTCTTTTCTATGATAGATCTGAAGGTGGATCTATTTTGAAATGTTCTTGTTTAAATGGTTTAAATCAGTTGTTTGCGCAAATATATTAATAACGAGGCAATCTGAGGACACGTGACTGCAGCCAAACTTAATCTCCATGCCTCCTCCACGTGTCTCACTCTGCTTCAGTATTTCTCAGCCGTCTCTAATCGTGTAGTTTTGAGTGGAAGTAAATGATCTGTAGTTATAATGCAGCTCAAAAAGTCCCTGTTCAGAACGGTCGCTTTTGTGTGCCTATCTCTTTAAATGCAAATGAGACACAGGAAACTACGTCAGCGTCACTGAGGCTCCGGCAGTGTGTAGAACTCTGTGCTGCACTGTGCAGCCAAGAATAGAACACTTCGCGGACTTCTGCTCTTCCGGATACTATTGCCCTCGCCTGCACTCTAGGGACAAAGCGGAGCTCTGCAAGACAGTAATTCCAGGAATGTCTCATTGTGCGGAAGTCAACATTGCATGTTTTATCTCCTGTACTTAGTACGTAGTGGTGGCGCTGCTCAAATGAATGAGGGTAACACGGGGTGGAAGTTAACCTGGCTAAAGAAGAGGGAGTTTACAGCGAGATAACGGCGGATAAAGCTACGTTAAGAGATGTTAAGAGATGACTTTATGCTCTTGGTCAAAGTATTTGTGAAGTATTGTTTTTTTTAGTCTCTCTGTCTGTCTGTTTGTGTTTCCGCACTTGCCAAACTGACCACCAGAGGCCGCAGTGTGGTCAGTGTTTTGTGGTCCGCAGTGGAGGACCACAAAAACATGACTGAGTCATCTTTTTTCACACGTTGCCTACTCATAGGGCATTAGCGTCATATACAGTAGCAGTGGGAACCACAGGGTACCTCACAATACAATACTCAATACATGATCACGATACAGTTATTCTGTTATAATCGATATATTGCAAGACGATTCTATAGCGCTACATCGCGATATATGTTTCACGAAAGAAAACAAAACATCCGTGAAAAGTTAAAAGTGCAGGATTTCTCTATTTATTCACAACGTAGAGAGCAAGGTGATCGGAGATGGCAGACTTCACCCCAGACAAGCCCCTGGCGGCCTCTGGTGGTCAGTTTGGCAAGTCCGGAAACACAAACAGACAGACAGAGAGACTAAAAAAAACAATACTTCACAAATACTTTGACCAAGAGCATAAAGTCATCTCTTAACATCTCTTAACGTAGCTTTATCCGCCGTTATCTCGCTGTAAACTCCCTCTTCTTTAGCCAGGTTAACTTCCACCCCGTGTTTCCCTCATTCATTTGAGCAGCGCCACCACTAGGAGACATCAAGTAACATTTTTTAAAACTTAATTTACGATACATAATTCAACTTAATTACCAGCAAACTGTAACACTCAAGAAGCAAGGGTTATACACAATATTATTATTGTTATATGTAATACAGCATATAATAACATTACTTCAGGTGAAAAACTTATTCACTTGTGATTTTACACGACAGATTTATCTTCCCCCAAGGAAGTTTTTGGCAGCGTGAGACACCGGCTGAAACAGGCGTTTATAACCATGACATTTCATTTATGGCACACAGCGACTGTAACCATTAAGTCAGCCTGTCGCCCCTTTCACCGCCTCGTGGTTTGTTCCAAGCACCCGGGCAGGATTTCAGCTGTGCGTACACTGTCCTCCATTGTAGAATAACAATAGCTCCGAGGCGAGATTCCAGTTTCTGTTGTGCTGATGGAGCGGTCGGCAGCTCAAGCCTGCATGTGTTTATCATTTCCCCGTGCGGCCCAACAAGAATTAGTCGATATTAGCTCGGCCTTATCAGCGTGAGCCACAAAGAGCCGAGGTTGAAGTGGAACAGACGCCGAGGGGAAGAGGCTCCTCGGGGGAGGGAAAACGGCTAATGATTGTCCCCCTCTGACAGAGCCTGACTCTGGGCCTGAGGCGGCGCCTTGACAGCGTCTCTGTGGAGGAGCAAAAAAAAAAAAAAAAAAGCTTCCATGTAATTTCAATGTTAATGGAAAAGTTATTTCATCGTATATGCATGATCTGTGACATCCAGACCAACAGCAAGGTCACTGAAAATGATCATCACTCACGAGTCATCTGAAATGTATTGAAAATGTCAATTTTATTCAGACTTTGTGCAAATATACACTAGTTAATTGACTAGTGTGAATTATTCTATGGTGCTATTATTTTATAGCATAAATATATGTGGGTCCCTCGATATAAAGAAAGATATTTAAAAAAAAAAATACCACATTGTTTATTATCCTGCACTTTATGATCATTAGTATTTATTATGCCTTTCGGTGTATTTATATATATCTCTCTACTGTGCTTTCATTATTTTATGTCCTGTTATGTTACTGACCTGCTGGAAACTTCAACGTTTATCCTGGGCATCGAGTCGAGTACAGAAGGTATCTCGGTGTCCTTCTTCCCAGCCACATCTTCCAGCTCCTTCTGAGGGATCCTGAGGCAATCCCAGGCCAGATAAGACATGGCCACCTCTCCCCTTATGTTCTGGGTCCAGCCTCGGGCCATGAAAGGACCTCCGGTGGAATCACGGAAGCCAAGACTTTGTGACCCACGTGACCTTCAGGGCTCCACGTGGGAGTAGAATGTTGCTGCTCGAGTGGACTGTACTACTTTAAGTAAAAAAAAGGGGTTCAAAGGGGTTCCAATTGTAGGTTAGAAACCAAACCACTGCATCCCACTTCTTAAGCTTCGCCTCCCTTCCAAAAACCCAGGAAGTCATCTGGAGAGGAGCTGTGAATTGTGAAGGTCAGGTATGCAAGCTCCAGGTGGTCTGAGGGAAATCCTGGTGACTGACTTACCTTCAATGTAAGACTCTCCAATGCAAAAAAAAACTTATTGTAATTCCTAAAGCATGGACCATGACATTACTGCAGGTAAAACATGCGATTGATCATATCCAAAAGTTGCTTTACAAATTCTTACATGGAAAGGACTTTATATAGTGCTTTGTTTTGCACCTTATTGTTTATCTTTATGCAATAAGTAATTATGTAGGTCAATCATTTCCATGCATGTGAACACTATTTAGTTAAAGGCGCCGTATGTAAGAATGTGGCCAAAAACGTTTATTACTACGTTCAAATTCAAAATACCGAGATCTTCATTTTTCTGACGTAACTGGCAACCCGTGGTTGCTCGGCAGCTGAGACTCTACTGAGTGCAATGATTGGTAGACGGCGGTAGGTGGCGCCACATGCCAAAACATGATTTCAAAACATAAACATAATTAGCAGTGCAAAATATTTCTTTTAATGCAAATATTTTGTCTGTACTGTTGTTGTTGGTGAGTTCAGTTTGTTATATGAACATTATTCCTGAGTCTCTGTGACATATTAGAAGGATTTTATGGCCAGTTGCTTTAGATTTATTACATAATGCACCTTTAAAAGAACTAACGTTAACCTTGTCAGTCTGAGGTGTTCTCTGCCTTTATGTCACAGAGTAAAACAGGTTCGCCTGGTGTCTTGTCCGTAGTTAATGTCTTTCTAACGTCCAGTTACTTCAAAAACATGTCATTCTTCAAGCTGAGAGATTATAGACATTATACTTCTCCGACTGCGTATGCGTTATCCGTCTGCGTCACCACGTAGACGCCTCGAGCATTTATACTTCTGCGTCGTGGTGACGGACACTCGCTGCAATTTCCCGCCCGATCAGTAGGGGTCGCTGCGCAAGGTTGTTGTGCTTCTGGCTACATTGAGCAATGGCGTCCGAGAAAGAAAGAGAGCGAAAGACTGTTGTTGTTGAAACAGTGGCCGTTTCTCACTTTTCTGTGTGACGGAACGCAGTTTTAAGATAATTTGAGGCGAGAAATTGGCCATTTAGAGTCTAAACATGTGCTGTGTGTGTTAAGATATGACGTATTTATAGTTCGGCAGCGGCGTTATCGGCGGGGATCAGCTCCGCCTCTGTCAGGACGCCCGGAGCGCAATGAGAGCCGGCACAGAGCAGCTTAGCTCGGCCTGTCCTGAGGACCAATCGCAGCTCTTGCCGTCTCCGTTGTCCCCTGACGGAGTGACGGACACTTAAAAAATATTTTGTGCAGTCGGAGACTACGCAGAGGCTCTTCGACAGTCTCTGCGTCGACGCAGAGTCTCTACGTAGCTACGCAGAGCACTTTACGCAGAAGTATAAATTGGGCTTAAATTCAGTCTCACTGTCATTAATCTGGATTTCACAATGTTTTTCCTTACCGTTGTCTTCTTCTGGCCACGCACAAGCTTCAAAGCTCAGGAGTTAAGTCAGGCTTTAGTCGGACTAACACTATAACGTGATTGTATTTTTTTCCCCACTGTGATGTAAATGCAAGCTTCTCGGGTATGTGCGTTGTGAGGGAAAAGCGGGTTTCATCGTCTGCGCCGATCGTCACTGTGAATCTCCTGACGAGCCTGATTCTCCTGAACCAGAACTTTTTTTTTTTTGTCCTAAAGGAGGCTGCACACAGCATTGTCACTCGTCTGCTGCCTGGCGTTTTCCCTCCGCGGACGTGGATCGGATCCGATCTCAGCGCGTTATTTCACACGTGTCTGCTCCATCAGAGCCGTGATGGCCGCTGTGACTGCTGCCACATGGCTGAGGAAGTCTGAGCTGATAACTCACCCCCTCCAGCCCCAGAGCAGCTGGCATTTGGGGCTTTCAAATCTTAACCCAATCAGAATTTTTTTTTTCCATTGAGGTAATCCTGAAGCCTGTCAGAGAGCCGAGGCTGGTGAAATGCATCTGCCGGGGCAGCGCCGCAGATATCTAACACATTCCTTATGCGTTCTCCTCTAAGAGCACAGATAGGCCAGAGAGCGGCGACGGGCACGGAAAGTTTCTTCTGCAGAAAAGATATTTAAACATCAACAATAAAAGAAACTCATTTGACTTTTCCAAACGCTTTCCATTCGCCTCATTATGCCAGGATATGGCTGATAAAGAAAAGCCATTATTGAGGATTTAGACCAAAGATCTCATCTCAAAACTGTTGCCGATTTAAGTTAGGGGTTAGGATAATGCAAGGGAATGCATTGTGTCTATGTGTGCACACTGTAAAAAATGTCCGTAGATTTTACAGTTAAAAACTGTCAAACCATGACAGAAAAAGATGAAAAAATGACTATAATACGGTTTTTGTAACAGTGAAGTACCGTAAATATATGTATTTCCCAAAACAGTAATTTTTGCATATTTTTATTTTTATTCACATTTATCTACTGTTAAATAATCTTGCAATGTAGTAATTATGGAAATATGCCGTAATATTTTAAAGAGCCAAAACTGTATCTTTTGCAGGGTTTTTTTTTTGTAAAAAATAAGTTTTTATGTTAACTGTTAAACTTATTAACCATTGTGTTAATTACGCAAAACCTTTACTTATACAGTACTTTTACATTAAATATATGGCAAGGCATAGTTATTTATATGGTTGAATATGGAAAAATTCTCCAACCTTTACCGTGATAGAAGAAACAATTTTACCGTATTATGTTAAAAGTGTTTTTGTTTTTTTTAATGAATAAAGTGGTATTTTATGTTAATACAGGCCGTTTATTTCACATTACACATTATTTCATGGAGAAATGCTTTACTTATACAATATTTTCACGTTAAATATATGGGAAAAACACACTAAAAAGTTATTTATATGGTAGAATATTGAAAAAATCAACAACCTTTACCGTAACATCAGCAGTAGTTCTCTTATCCTCTTACCGTAATGTAAGAAAAGGTTCTACCGTATTTATAACAGTAGAATTCTGGCAACCACAGCTGCCAGTTTTTTACTGTAAAAACAACAGGGTTTTTTTTTACAGTGTGTGTATGGGAATGATGGATCATGTTGCCGACAGCAACAACAAAGATCTGTCTGCGAGAACCATTAGATGTTTGTGGCAAAAAAAAGGCGTTGCCCAGCATTTCATTTCCTCTCTGATTCTCCGATACGACGGGAACAAAAAACGGTGACGACGCGTGGCACCGGGGGGGGGGGGGGAGACGGAATAAAAGGAAACACCTGGCAGTTTAACACAGTCGCCTCTTTGTTGACTGTTGTTTGTGATAATCGCTTCAGCTTCCCCCGTCTGTCATTATTCATCCTTTATAGGGTCTCAGCGGGGGAGCTGGAGAGGCAAGAGTCACCTGTCCGCCATAGGAACCACATTCAGAGACAAACAACCATTCACTCCGACAATCCATTTACAATCAGGGCCCAGTCTGCATGTTGTTGGACTGTGGGTGGAAGCTCGAGTTCAGCCCTTGACTCAAAATTGCGAATTATGCCAATATTCAAACCAAGATTCAAGCAGCGCCAACCACCTCACCCTGACCTGCCCTAATATCTTAACCCTTCAACACCTTAAAATGTCATGTTTTTTTTGCTTATTTTAACATAAAAAGGGCCAGTAAATGTCCTCTGAGTCAGTGCTTTTGCCCATTTGTCCAGATTAACTTTCAATATTTAGCAGTTATTTACAATTAACTGCATGTTAAAATGGTGTATTGACAGGTTAAAATGAAGGTACATGAACATGTACTGATTGTGTGTGTTAAATTTGAAATGTGTACAAATCAGTATAAATGATATTTAAAATAAATAATTAAGTGAATTAAATAATATATTTGAGATTGGAAATCAAAGATATAAAAAATAAATAAATGAATAACTGAGGTCAATGAGAATTTCAGTGTTTAAAACAATAAAATCAAGAGTTGCCTGTTGTTCCATGTGATGGCCTCTAGAGGCCGCCGTCCCCCTCCAGCCTCACAGGAAACAGAAACAGACATGTGACATTTAACAGGAAGTAAGAAAAAAAAACTGCGTTCCGGCACAGTTGAATATATCAATAAGTCACGTTCTGCGACTTCTCAGCTTTCAGAAACCGTTGGAATTTTTCCCGATAGCGCAAACCGATGCGTAATTACGGTGACGCAAAGTGCGCTTACGCAAAATGTGTCGTCTGCGATACGCTCGGTGGTAAAAAGTTAAAGGAATACTTCACTGATTCGATGGCCAACTTCAAAAAATGAAAAAAAAAAAGTCATTTTTCAAGATTTGAATTGAATTTGAAATTCAAGATATGAGCTACAACACTAGTTCTGCACTTTTTAGACTCACCCATAGGGGGAAGAGACATTCATTCCCAGAATGTAAACCAGGTGTCCGCCATCTTTGCTAACAGTTACGACCGGTTCTGGCTCTCTTTAAGAGGTTTTATCACAACAAATGTGAATAAACCACACGTACGTATACAGCATGTTTGTGTAAGTGTGTAACTCCTTTGAAATAAAAATAGCTTGGCTGTCGTATAGTTTTAAAAGAAGCCTTTTGTAAGTGTACGGAATGTGATAATGCGATAATAAATCCAGGTGTGATAGGGAATTGCCTCAAAGTACAGAGAACATGTCAATGTACAGAGCAGAGGTTTTCTGAAACAGAGCAGCTTCTTGTGACCGACAAAGGGGGCAAATATGACTGATGTTCAGACTTCTTCTCTTCCCCTTCACCAATTCTGATGTTTCTGAGGTTTTGGATCGGTTTTAATCTGCGTCATCGCCTTGAAATGACACGACTCTGTCTCTCCGTCAGCGCACGGGGAATACGTTTCCCCTCCTCTGTCGCACACTGCCGCCTTCCTGTGTGACACTTCCATCAGAGGTTGTCACGTTGTCAAACTCTCTTGAACTCAAAACCGCTACTCTAGCATGGGGTTTGCGTGGAGTGACAAACCCTCATACCCAATTTTAAACCCCATGTTAGTGCAATTTGGAAACAGTTAACTTTCTATAATGTTATACCTGTACAACAAGCAGTGAAATGTACTCATGACTTCGCTCCAAGACTGCGCTGACACTCAGTTTAAGAAATGTGAGACCATAGGGTTTCATTTAGAAAAATCTTAGAAATTAGACAAATCTTAGAAATGTGGGAACATAAGGCTGTGGGAACATAGCACTGACCCCCACAAGACAGCTAGCTACGCTAATGCTAATCGAAAATGTAAAAAAATTGCGATGTGCCTAACGAGGTTGCACAGTGTTTGTATTATGCTAATGCTAATCCTAGCCTCACTAGCTTACCTTTGGAAACCGGTTAACCGCAAAATAGCCGTCAGACGCACTGCCTGGTGTAGCGTTGCTCGCGTAGCATGATAAATCGGCGTAAATTAAAATGACTCAAAAATAACGTGAAAATCAAGGATGCACACTCAATTTAAGAAATGTGAGACCATAGGGTTTCATTGTGAGAAAAATCTTAGAAATTAGAGAAATCTTAGAAATGTGGGAACATAAGGCTGTGGGAACATAGCACTGACCCCCACAAGACAGCTAGCTACGCTAATGCTAATCGAAAATTTAAAAAAAATTGGGTTGTGCCTAATTAGGTTGCACAGTGTTTGTATTATGTTAGCCCTATGCTAATGCTAATCATAGCCTCGCTAGCTTACCTTTGGAAACAGGTAAACCGCAAAATAGCCGTCAGACACGCCGCCTGGTGTAGCGTGCTCGCGTAGCATGATAAATCGGCAAACATTAAAATTACTCCGAAAAACGTGAAAATCAAGGATGAACACTCAATTTAAGAAATGTGAGACCATAGCGTTTCATTATGAGAAAAATCTTAGAAATTAGACAAATCTTAGGAATGTGGGAACATAGGGCTGTGGGAGCATAGCACTGACCCCCACAAGACAGCTAGCTATGCTAATGCTAATCGAAAATGTAAAGAAATTGGGTTGTGCCTAATGAGGTTGCACAGTGTTTGTATTATGTTAGCCCTATGCTAATGCTAATCGTAGCCTCGCTAGCTTACCTTTGGAAACAGGTAAACCGCAAAATAGCCATCAGACGCGATGCCTGGTGTAGCGTGCTGGCGTAGCATGATAAATCGGCAAAAAATTTAAATTACTCCGAAAAACGTGAAAATCAAGGATGCACACCATTGGGCCATGCTCAACCCATATCCAAAATCTTAGGTCGATCTGACTGGCGGTCAGCGAGATGTGCCCGTCACAGACACAACTTGCTTTATAGATAGATGTTGACAATGTTAGAAAATCGCTGATTTTACATCACAGCACACAGCACGTTGTTGATCCACCGCTGCCTCCATCGGACAATTCAAATATGCAGATTAAGATATTATCATATTATACTATTTAGCGACTTTGATGTTTGGATGTAACTAAGGGAAACCTCACTGTGAGCTTAAAATGCAGATTTTCTCTACGGAGTTTGGTGTGGAATGCAAATCATACGTATACCTATTAGGTCTGACTAATTCACCTGTTGTTTATTGTGGAAACTTTAAATTATTGATTGCTTTTGCAAATACAATTAATATGAGAGACTGTATTAGCTATGTTTTCTTCTTTTTCTTCTTCTCCTGTGTTCAGGCGAGCTTTGCTCGAGGTAGAGATGGAGGCGAGAACCTCAGGAACGAAACAGCTGCTGTCCGTCTTCTGCATCGTCGTCGTCGCGTTCATCCTAATAAGTGACGTATGTGCGACTCCACTCGTCTCATTTCCAGCCGTAATGAGCTTCACCTGCTGCAGATGGATGGTGATAACAGGCCTCGTGTGAAGTTGCCCTCGCGTCGACCCCTGCGATTTGTTTGGAAACACCTACGCTCGGTGATGAGGTCACCAAGGCGCGTTCATATTTCAGGTTTTGTCCTTTTGTGAAACAACGGCTCATTAGAATTCATCATCTTTATTGCCTTGCAGTGAACTGTTGCTCGTCTCCTCCCTGCAGCCTGCACAGGAACATCCTGTTCTTCGTTTATAACTGCTGACAAGGCTGCAGAGCCACTTATTTTAGTGAATATCTTTTGTTGTAATAAAAGTCATCACGTCCATGAATACATTAATCCCTCTGTAATCTGAGATATATTCTCTGATATGATTCAAAATGTGAGCAAAAACTCATTAAAAGTTACAGACATTAACACAATCATGAGTAATTAAATATATTTGTATATATAATATACATACATACTTGTAATATAAAATATAATTTGTATAATAAATATATTTGCTCAAGTCATAATCAAGTAAATTTTAGAGTTTAGATTTTTTGTACAGATTTAACAAATAAATACATGAATAACTGCAAGAGAATTTCAGTTTTTAAAACAATAAAGAGTTGCCTGTTGTTGCCTGTGATGGCCTGTAGATGTCGCTGTCGCCCTCCAGCCTCACAGGAAACGGACGCAGACATGTGACATTTAACAGGAAGTAAATAAACTGCGTTCCCGCGCAGTTGAATACATTCAATAAGTGTCTCCCGTTCCTGGATTATTATTAGACACAATGGACGAGCTTTACTTGGATAATATTGACGAATACGTGAACGACCACGATAAAATAGTAAGTCGCGTCTTGTGTCGTACGTTACGTTAGGAGAACCAAGCTAGCCACGTTCGATGTGCTAGCCGTTGAACTCCGTTGACAAAACTGTGCATTTTATGTTTGCTTGCATGTCATTCCCAATGTGTGTATCAGTGGGGTGTAATTTACAACGTCATATCATCCTCTGTGGTCTTTTCTCCACTTCGGCGTACGAATTGTCTTAATAATATGGTTACTTGTGTCGTAAAAATGTCGGTTTTTATGTTCGGGTTAACGCTTGTCATTGCAGTTAGCCGCCAACGGTTGTTACTTTGATGTATGGGTTCTATTAAATGACGGACAGTATTTAAGGTCTAAATCTCACTCGGGGAATAGTAGCGAACGAAAACACGACAGTTAATGTCAGATGAGGCAGATTCAAACGTCAATTTGTCGCTAATAATGTGCCGTTTTTATCTCTTTGGCTCCTTTTTCTGTGTTAAACCAGGTGTAAACAGTGTGTTTTTCTGTTCACCAGGTCACTTACAAATGGCTGAGTCTAACACTTGGAGTCCATGTCAACACTGCAAAACAGTGAGTGTCCCTTCTAATTAAAAGACGAGCAACACAACATGCATTTGTCCTCCCTGTGCACTACTAATAATCTAATATCTAAGATTTGAGTTTGTTTTAAAGTGGCCTTTTTAAAATGGTAAACACAATTCGGGCTGCAGCTAACGATTACTTTCATAATTGATTCATCTGTGGTTACTGTCTCGATTAATCGAGTAAAATGCCTTAAAATGTTAAAAAATAAAAGTGTTAATCGCTGTTAATCTGGAAATGATGATGTACACACCAAACTTATTCAGTTTGAATGATTTATTTGTCATGTGGAGCAAAGAAACTGGAATGTATTCACATTCAAGACACTGAAAAATCAGATTTGGCTTGTTTTAATGATTGGAAAAAACTATTAATTGACCAGATAATCATGGATCATCATTGGATTAAAAAGCTAGGACCACCAAAGATTTGGCATTTGCTAAATGAATTATTTGATTGTGAGACTGCTCGTGTCTCAGACGTGTGTGTGTTGGAGTCCGGTTAAATGTCACAGATGATTTGGTTTGTGTGTGTGTGTGTGTGTGTCTCATCTTCAGGATGCTTTTCCACTACCTGGATCACAAGAGGAAGGAAAGCTCAGGTCGGCTTCATGCCACTTACCTCGTGTCGGGGAAGTTTGTGGACAATGGGCAAACGGTGAGTCGCGTTTGTCACCGTTATATAAAACGTCTGTTTGAATTCCATTTACTGAGGGTTTTTTTGTTTTGTTTTTCAGAGCCACAAGGTGTCGGTTGTCAGAGAAGATCAACTGGAGGGTCGGTAACAAATGTCTCCCAGAGAATGTACTCGTTGTTGTTGTTGTTTTTCTACGAAACAAATACGTTTGGTTTTGTTTTACTCTGCAGATTTCAAAGCTAAGATGAGTTTAATCGTCAGCGAACACGTCTACAGTGTCCAGAAAGCTTTACTGAAAGACAGCAGTCCTCTATACGCTGTCGACTACGATGCTGTGAGAGACAATCTTAAAAACTGCAGCAGGTATGTTCTGTACATTAAGAGGAGACGATAGCAACAACAAATGCTTGTCCTGCTAATATTTCATTATAAAAGCCTTGTTGAAAAGACTTGATTGCTATAATGCTTGTGTTTTTACTGTTACCTCTTTCACAGTAAAGTTAGCTGGTATGCACAGAGTTTTGCGTTGTTTTTCATGTTTAATTAGGGGCCTCGCGCACTATTCATTCAAGGAAATCTTATTATTATTATTATTTATAGCCCTAGGGAATCTCAAATTCGACCCACTAAACGTGCGTGAAAACGTGCATAAATTGCCACGCAAACCAGAACTGCCGTAAAATTCGATAAAATAATGAAACGTACGGAAATCCAATGCAAAATGGCTCTGTAGCGCCCTCACAGGTCAAACGCCTATGGAGCGGGCAGAAATTTAGTTGCGCAGAATTTCGCGAAATTCGTTGAGAACATTGTCCGACCCATAACGAACAAAAAATCCTCTTGACACCATGACCTCAACTCAACAGAAAGTCGGCCATCTTGGATTTGCCGTATATCTTGGCGTTTTTGTGGCTGAACTTGCTAGTCTGAGGGCGTTTATCCTAGGAAGGAAGATGAAAAACGTGTCAAATTGTAGCGGGGGAATATCTCTGTATTGAATTGAATTGAATTGAATTCTTCCAACCAAAACTTTGGCACGTAACTCCTCCCACAGTTTTGCGAAAACCCACACACATCCTATATCAAACCATGCGGTTTCTTGGCCGTCCTGCTGGTAGCTTACCCGGCTTGGCGGTGGCGCTGGCGGATGCGAGGTCCCGCACAACGCTGCTTGCAGCTTTAATTGTATTTTATTTTCAAATGTGTCAAATGTGATGTCAAAAACTCCTCCTTTAATTGATATTTTGCATATCTAACCAGGGGAGACAAAAATATATGATTTACTGTTACTTTAACGTTTTCTTCCGCAGATACAGTGCGATCCGCTGCGCCAGCGCGGTGCCGGTGTCTTCTGTGGAGCCGCAGCACGCGAGACAACGGGTTCCCACACCGGAGCCTGCAGTGAAGAAACCCAGCGTGAACGGGGAGGCTCCTCTCGCCTCCAAACCAGCCGCCAAGCAGCAAAAAAGCATCATGGGAATGTTTGCGAACAGCAGCAGCAGCAGAGAGGTCAAGTCAAAACAGAAAGAAGAAGCAGATGCACCTGTGGTACGACTCTTCAAATGTCGTGTTTCTTTGTTCAGTCTGGTGTTTTACAGGCGTTTTGTTGCATTGCGTCCTCTTCCTCTACCTGACATTGTGGTTTGAAATATGTTTTTAGGTCGATGCCCCCAAGAGCAAACCAGCTGTAAAAGTCAGTCCAGTGACAAACTTCTTTGGGACTCAAAAAGCGAGTGAGTAATATTCCAATCCCAAATCTGCAGATATGAACGTTTCCTGAAAACCAGGCTCCTATTGGACGACACCAGCTGTCAGTCACACTCGTATTTGCTGTGCATATCTGTCTGTTTTCCTCAAAAATGGGAACATAATTGACAAAATTTACTAAGACCATCCATCCATCCATTATCTACCCCTTTATCCTGCACCAGAGGGTCGCGGGGGTCGCTGTGCCTATCTCAGCTGACATTGGGCGATAGGCGGGGTTCACCCTGGACAGTTTGCCAGTCCATCACAGGGCCACATATAGAGACAAACAACCATTCACTCACACACTCACACCTACGGTCAATTTAGAGTGACCATTTCACCTAATCCCCATATCGCATGTTTTTGGACTTTGGGAGGAAGCTGGAGAACCCGTAGAAAACCCACGCACACACGGGAACATGCAAACTCCTTGCAGAAAGGCCCTTGTTTACTAAGACCACAAACTCAAATTAAATCAAGTGAAATGTAGAAGCTAATTTTCTCACAGACTAACAATCAAAGTCCAGAGTTATTTTCGCCCCCCCTGGCAGCCATTTTGTTATATTTTCACTTCCTATTTGGCTTCAGGAGGAACGCGGATGACGACATCCCATATTTGTATACAGTCTATGAACCAGACACGGGTTAAAAATGTGCAAAAATAGGTCCTGAAGTTACATTTTCTGCTTTGTGTTGAGCTTGGTGCTAAAATATTTGATGTAATTAGGAAGACAGTAATAGTAGGTGGTAACTGGAGCTGCAACTGACGATTGTTTTCGTAATCTATGAATCGTTTGGTCCATATAATGTCAGAAAATGTTTTTGTCAAACAGGGAAATGACGATGTTTTCCAATGTCTTGTTTTGTCCACAAACCAAAATGATTCAGTTTTTATGATTTCTTTGTTATGGGGAGCAAAGAAATGAAGAAAATATTCACATTTGAGGAGCTAAAGCAATCAGAAATCTTGTTTTAATCATGGAAAAAAGCTTCAAACCGATTAATCAATTATCAAAATAGTTGACGATTAATATAGTAATCGATTAGTTGTTTCAGCTGTAGTGGTAACCATGTGGTCGGGTTGACTGTTTGCATTCAGAGTTTCAAAATTAATCTGCAGAAAAACCCGTCAAAAGTGTGAAGGAGGAAGAAGAAACCGCAGCAGCTCAGTCGTCGAGCGCAGCAGCAGCAGCAGCAGCAGCAGCAGCGCAGCAACGTCCCAGTTCAGCGCCTGAAGAGAAACGACAACAAGCTGCTGCTGCAGGAGAATCAACAACAAACTCCAAGAAAGATTCCAGGAGGTGTGTGTGTGTTTAATTTGATAATATTTATTAGTATAATTTGGTTCAAAGTGATCCTTCCAAAATCAACAGTTTTGTGGTGACTTGTGTGTTTAATTATGTATAGAAGAAGATGAGGCAAACAAAGAAAATAAAAAAGGTGCAGAAATCTGAGATTAAAGTCAGAATTCTGGCTTCTTTTTTTATACACTACCGCTCAAAAGTTTGGGGTCACCTAAACATTTTTTTATTTTTTTTCTATTGAATGTCACACATTTATTCATCAAAAGAGTTGCAAAGTGAATAGAAAATATAGTCAAGACATTGACAAGATTAGAAATAATGATTTTTAGAACCAGCAAAACTTTTCAGCTGTGCTAACATCATTGCACAAGGGTTTTCTAATCATCCAATAGCCTTCTAACGCAATTAGCAAACACAATGTACCATTAGAACACTGGAAATGGGCCTCTATACACCTATGTACATATTCCATTCAAAACCAGACGTTTACAGCTAACATAATCGTTTAGCACATTTACAATGTATAGAGTGTATTTATGATTCTTTTAATGTTATATTCAGTGACAAAAGGTGTTTTTCCTTCAAAAATAAGGACATTTCTAAGTGAGCCCAAACTTTTGAACGGTAGTGTATATATATCTATTTTAGTTTCACTAAAGTGTCATAAAAGTGTGTTTAAGGAGGAACTCTGTTCACTGCAGGCAAAATAAATACTTGAATGATGTTCATTGATTTGTTAAAGCAAAAGCAAGCGATTTGAAGACTCTGACAGCGAGGAGGAGAAAATGGAGAAGAAAAAGAGGCGAAGGATTAAGAAACCAGACCCAGACAGCAGCGATGAAGACGGTGAGTGCTTCACTTTGACGTCTTTGAAGCCTGTAATGGAGGACTTGGTCGTCGATGTGTTTCTGTAACGTTTTTTTCCACGTGTGCAGTCATTCCAGATTCTCCACAGCAGATGGAAGTTAAAGAATCTTCACCTCAGCCTAAGAAAGCCATCGAGCCTGTTTCACATGCACATGTATGTGTTTCCATATTCTTCTTCCCTTTTTTTTCATGTATTATTAAAAGTTAATTCCGCTGAGTGAACATTCGTTACTTCTTTTTTTTTTTTTTTTTTTTGCAGTCGAGTCTCCCTGCGATGAAGACAAGGAAAAGGAGACGAGTCATGAAATCTCGCACCTTTTTGGACGACGAAGGCTGCATTGGTATGAAAATTAGACCCAACTGGAAACTTTTGTGACTTTGGTCAAAATGTGGAAAACAGGGTTAGGCTTTTAATTTTGATGATGCCATCTTTTAGAATATATATATGTGTATGTGTGTGTATATATGTGCATATATGTAAATATTTGTGTATATATGTGTATGTGTGTTTATATATGTGCATATATATGTTTATGTGTGTATATATATGTGTATATGTGCATATATGTATATGTGTATATATCTACATATACACACGTGTATATACATATATGTTCATGTATATATGCATATATGTATATATGTATAAACATGCATATATGTATATACGTATATACATGCATATATGTATATACGTATATGCATGCATATACGTATATACATATATGCATGTATATACGTATATACATATATGCATATATACGTATATACATATATGCATGTATATACGTATATACATATATGCATGTATATACGTATATACATATATGCATGTATATACGTATATACGTATATACATATATGCATGTATGTATATACGTATATACATATATGCATGTATGTATATACGTATATACATATATGCATGTATGTATATACGTATATACATATATGCATGTATATACGTATATACATATATGCATGTTTATACATATATACATATATGCATATATGCATGTTTATACATATATACATATATGCATGTTTATACATATATACATATATGCATGTATATACGTATATACATATATGCATGTATATACGTATATACATATATGCATGTATACATATATGCATGTAGATACGTATATGGTCATCTATATATGTGTATGCGTATATATACGTGCATATATATGTGTATGGGTGTATATATATGTGCATATATATGTGTATAGGTGTATATATATGTGCATATATATGTGTATGGGTGTATATATATGTGCATATATATGAATATATGTGTATATATCTACATATACACACGTGTATATATATGTGTATATACATATATGTTCATGTATATATGTGTATATATATTTATGTATATATGTGTGTGTATGTATATACTGTATATACACACAGTGTATAGTTTATATATACATATATATATTTTTATTTTTTTCTAAATAGTTTTCCTTATTTCCACCCACAGTGACAGAGAAAGGCTACGAGAGCGAGTCGTACTCCGAGGCAGAAGAAGATGTCGCTCCTGTCAAACAACCTCCCAAGAATCCCTTCCCGGCAAAATCGGCGGCGAGTCGCAAAGAGGACGAGAAGAAAAGTCAGAAGAAGACGTCGGCAAATGCAAATAAAGGAACGAAGCAAGCGTCAATTATGGGATTTTTCCAGAAGAAATGATGGAGCGCGGCGGCGGACGGCTTTGACTGACGGGACACGACCGACTTTCTTAACTGAAACAGACGAGCTCATGATGGCAAACATTTTAATACCTGGAAACACTCTAAAAACATTGATCATCAATAAATTTTGTAGTAAAAAAGTATTTGTGCCTTTGTGTAAGAAATGCAATACTGTGATTATATTCAATGTTACATCTTTTTATGTTTCATGTTGTATTTTTAGTCATACGTGTCATGCGTGCTACGGCAGAGCGTTAATGCCACTCCAGCAAAAGTAAAAAAATATCACGTGGAAGCGTTTATATAATAAACCTCATGTTATGTGTAGTTGTTAAGTTGTGTGTAAATAGACATGGGGTTCTTGAATTTGAGGGAATTGGTCCTGGAAAGTCCTTAAATTTGGTGGAAACCCTGTTTTGATGTTATAATGTGAAATGTATCACTTAAAAAAAAAAAAAAAAAATCATATTCTAACGTGAAAGAATCATGTTTAAACCAAACCAATCACATTCATACAATAAACTTTAACGCGCTAATGTGATACTGATGTGTTTTATTATTTTTATTATAATTATTATTATTGTTTTTGCTGGTGTGACAGTGATGTGCTGCCGTAACATCCAGACTTACTTTGACATGAGTCAATTCCATTAAAACAAACGTGAAAATGTGGACGATCCACACGTTTCAAACCTCACTCGGTCTAAAACACAGTATCAGACGGCAGATTACGGATGATAAATTTCCTCGTGATCCAGCAGCATTTGAGCTAAACGTGTGTTCATGTTTGCGTGGTCGTGTTAAGTCGTCACTTCAGGTGACCGCAGTTCAACCGTCACCTCCTCCTTGTCCGCCTTCCCATTTTCTGTCTGACGAGGTTTGACGGGACGACAAAGGACGGACAGACGCTGTAACGGGAAAGAAAAAAAAAAAAAATTTCACCACCGTTCAAAAGTTTGGGCTCACCTATACAATTTGTGCGTGTTTTCCCTTAAAAGTTACACTTTTATTCATCAAAAGAGTTGCAAAATGTATAGAAAATATAGTCAAGACATTGACAAGATTAGAAATAATGATTTTTAGAACCAGCAAAACTGTTTTCAGCTGTGCTAACATCATTGCACAAGGGTTTTCTAATCATCCAATAGCCTTTTAAACGCGATCAGCAAACACAATGTACCATTAGAACACTGGAAATGGGCCTCTATACACCTATGTACATATTCCATTAAAAACCAGACGTTTGCAGCTAGAATAGTCGTTTACCACATTAACAATGTATAGAGTGTATTTATGATTCATTTAATGTTATATTCATTGGAAAAAAAGTGCTTTTCCTTCAAAAATAAGGACATTTCTAAGTGAGCCCAAACTTTCGAAGGGTAGTGTATATTTGTGGACAGATTTAGGACGCTCACCTGCACAAAGGTTCCCTTTGTCACACACATCTGTCCACCTGCCCACAGCGGCACCATGAGGATGGAGGACAGAGTCATGGTCCAGCCCAGAGCGTACGCCCAGGCGGGGTAGACGTAGTGATCGTTGATCTTCAGGTGTTTGTAATCGACCAGGTACGCGAAGAAGGAAACCTGCCGAAGAGGAGGAGGAGGAAGCGAGAGTGAAAGCGATGATGCGGCATTTTGGGGAAAAAAAAGCATGTGAAACAGTTGAGGCAGGGAAGGAAGGAAGCTTTTTTTTGTGCGTCTCGTTGTCTCACCAGGCACAGCAGAGGGACGACGTATTTCCAGCACACTTTAAACAGAATGAACGGCGTCTGTCCCGTCATGTCCTTGATGATGTTACAAAGGCGGTCGCTGCCTGATGAAAACGTCAGGTGTTTTAAACATACACAAGGAAAATCAAATGTTTTCCAATGAATATAACTTTAAAGGTGCATTATGTAATAAATCTAAATCAACTGGCCATAAAATCCTCCTAATATGTCACAGAGACTCAGGAATAATGTTCATATAACAAACTGAACTCACCAACAACAACAGTACAGACAAAATATTTGCATTAAAAAAAATATTTTGCAGACTGCAAATCATGTTTATGTTTTGAAATCACGTTTTTGGCATGTGGCGCCACCTACCACCGTCTACCAATCATTGCAGTCAGTAGAGTCTCAGCTGCCGAGCAACCCACGGGTTGCCAGTTACGCCAGAAAACGAAACTCTGTATTTTGAATTTGAATGTAGTAACCGTTTTTGGCCACAATCTTACATATGGCACCTTTAAATGAATCAGAAATCCACTCTATACATTGTTAATGTGGTAAACGACTATGCAAACGTTAACGTGGTTTTTAATGGAATATGTACATAGGTGTATAGAGGCCCATTTCCAGTGTTCTAATGGTACATTGTGTTTGATAATCGCGTTAGAAGACTATTGGATGATTAGAAAACCCTTGTGCAATGATGTTAGCACAGTCTCCAGTTCTTAGTATTTTTGTTTAACTCACCAAAGATCCAGGCTATGGCCACACAATGACACACAGCCATGAAGTCCAGACAGGCTCTGGTACAGCCATAATAGTCAATCAGCTGGAAGACATAAATACCTCCCTGGAAAAGACACACACGTAATCGGTAAATTTGTCAGTAAATTGCCTCTTTATCTACATTATTTGATGTATTATCTATTTTTCAGTGGCATACATAGACTGATTAAAGACTTTTGCAGGATGACATGCCGTAACAACAATGGAAATAGACATTTTATAAACTTTATGGGTTTTTTTTACTGGTTTTTAGACACTGTTCTTCAGATTTACAGTGTCAGAATGAATAATTTTGCAATTTCAAGCTTTGAAAGCTGTTTAATCTCTGTTTTGTGTGTGTGTACGTGATAGTAAGCTAAGTTAAATCAAACAAATGTAATCCAATTTCAAAAACAATCAGGTACTTTTTTTGCAAATCAACCTTTACACATTTCACAAAACCTCTATCTTTTTTTCAGCGTTTGTAAATGTAATACATTATTGATGTTTTTATGGTTTTTAGACACTGTTATAATATATTTCTTCAAGTTTTCAGTGTCAGAATGAATGTTTTAAAAAAAATGTTTAATCTCTGTTTTTGTGTATGTGAAAGTAAAAAGAATAATTATAGCCTTTTAATGCACTGATTGCAGCTCAAAGTGCTTCACAATGAAAGGAAAATAGAAATTAAAAAGCAAATACAGCAATAAAACGCAACACAGGGTGGAATGAGTAAAGTAAAAAAGTAAAAAAAATCCTATTTTTACTGATTTTACTTACTGAAATAAAACAAAAGATGTGAAATATAACAGTAAAATGCAACACAAGGTGGATTCAAATAGGAAAAGGCTGGAGTCAAGAAGCTAAAACCCTGTTTTTAACTTTAAAATGCAAATAAACAGGGTGGAATAAAAGGGACCTAGTTGGCTAGGCTGGAGTCTTCTTTTTAAAAATATCTAGTGAGCTAAATTTAAAACATTGGTTACTTTTTGCTCAGGTGTATTTGTATACAGTAGTTGTTGAAATTCATTTCTATCAAATATCATATAAGACGCTGTAAACTGCACATTGTTATCGCCACTGTATATATGTTTAATATAGTAAAAAGGGTTAAATTGTAATGGTAAATAATGCCCGACGCCCCTAACACAAGATGCAGGTCATTTTGTGTATTCCAATTAGTATGTCTAGACTCAACTTGCATCTAAATACAACCTCCTGCAGGGGAGTCGACTGCTATAGCTGCAGTAGACAAAGAGGTCTGAAAAGACGACCTGGAGGAGCAGACCCCTTCCCAGACAAAGAGATCTGAAAGGGATGTTCCTCAGGTATAAACATTGAGGCTCACTATGCTCTGGGTCTTTCTCCTGAGAATTTCCACAACAATTGTCAGTGTTTTCCAGTACCTCAGTGACCAAGGTCAGATGGAGGAGGAAAAACGAGGCACAGACGACGAGGACGAGGACCTCGTGCCGTCCCGGCGCGTGAAACACCTTCGGAAACAAGTCGCTCACGGAGGTGATGACGCTCTCGACCGTCACAAACTGGAAGGAAAAGCAGGAATGAAATGAGCTGAGATGTTCTATGAGGACGGTTTAGTTGTGATTCGACGCTCTCACATGTGTGTCGACCGTCAGAAGGACGAGCATCAGGAAGAAACAGGCGGTCCAGAGCTGCGGCAGAGGCATCATCGCTGTCGCTTGAGGGTAAGCGATGAAGGCCAGACCGGGACCTGCCAATAAAAAGAGATCAATCGATGCTCTCTTTTTTTTAAAAACAGGTGCTTTTACCAAAAGGGGTTACATGACTTGTACCTGACTCGGTCACATTTCTCACGCTCACACCCTGTTTCTGAGCCATGAACCCGAGAACGGAGAAGACGACGAATCCGGCGACGAAACTGGTGCCGCTGTTCAGCAGACACAGCCAAAAGCAGTCCCTGGAGGTCAACGTCACACACACGGGCGAGAGGGTTTTTTATTTTTTTTCGATTTTCACATCGTTCACATCAGTCTAAAGCATTGGTTCTCAAAGTGCGGCCCGGGGGCCAATGGCGGCCCGCAGAAACATTTCTGGCGGCCCGCAATGAATTACAGTTAAGCTTATTAAATGTTTATTGGACATTACTGGATACAGACCAATAAGTGTAAACAAAAATACTGGGTATTTACCTGGTTTCTATATGGTGAATTTTAGTGTATTATTGGGTTATAAGCTGGTAATAAGCAGGTAGCTACAGTCCCCAATTACTAGCTATTTACCCAGTAAATATATGGTAACAGAAATGTGTTACTTGGTATTAACCTGTAATTAGAAGGTAAGAACAATGGCCAAAATACTGGGTAATTACCCAGTAAATTATAAAGCGTTATGATATTAATGCTTAAATTACTTAATGTTAAACTGTAGAACTGCAATCTGTTCATTAAAATTATTACAAATGGGATTTCTTTCTGTTTTTTTCCCTTTGGCGGCCCTCAGTCCAATGTTGGGTTCCTAAATTGGCCCTCAGGTATCAAAACTTTGAGAACCCCTGGTCTAAAGTATAAGTATCGGCTGGAGTCTGGAGATTATCTGGGTTTGTTCGTCCAACGTCAGTCGTGTTTTTAGTCGGACACAATTCCGAATTTCACGTTAACGTACGGAATGCACACTCTCTGAGTGTTTTCTCTAGTTTTGTACGCTTTTGTTCAGGATAAAGCTATAAATATACAGTATATATATGTGTGTGTGTGTGTGTGTGTGTGTGTGTGTGTGTGTGTGTGTGTGGTAAGAAAACTTCCACTTACTTATAACAGTTGTTGTTGTACTCACAGTAGCTGCCTAAAACGTTCAGTGTGCCAATCGCCAGGCTGTAGGAGAAAAATATTTGCGAGCCAGCCTCTAACCAGACCTGTAATGACAGAAACTCACATAAATACCTGAGGAAATATCTCTGTTTACGAGGTCATACTTTTTGGTGCTGTTGTGTCCGTGTGTCTCTTTTTATTTTACAGAGAAACTGCTGTGGTTTGACCCAAGAATGAACACAGTCGGAGCCGATCTGCAGAGGCGATTCTAGAGTCTGTAGGGGCCCTAAGCAAAAATTCCCAGGGGGCCCCTTTCTTCCAACCAGTGTTCATCACCATTATGTTATAAATAATCTGACACCGACAAAAATGTACGAGTTCAAAAAGTATTTTTTTTTTTCGAAATAACATGGAAAAACCTTGTAATTAAAAAGTATGTGAAAATATAAATGTAAAGAACAATAAAATACTGTAAATAGCTTTTAAAAAACTATATAAACATAGTAAAAAAAAAATACATTACACTGTAAAGAACCCACCTTATAAAACAATATAAATATATAGAACAATAAAATACTGTAAATAACTGAAAAACCCTTTAAGGGGGTTTCCTAAAAAAAAAGGGTAGCTATAGGAATCAATTTCTTCCCCTTTCTTTATGAAAAGCATATTACGTTTTTATCATTTTTATTTATTTATTTTTACAATTCTAATCCTATCCAATAAAAATGTATTGATAAATCAAATTTTTTAACAATAAGAAGATAAGGCGATTCATTATTGCAGGGTTTACCCCTCATATAAAGGGCATTGTAATTCCATTCTGGCCCTGATACTCCAAACAAATGCTTACAAAAATCGTGTCAAATATAAATAAGACACCACGTGCTGCATTTCCCAAACCACACGAACCAAAACAATTGGAAGGTTTGTGTCAACTCCGTCACCTCCAGGTCAGCCAGCTTCTCCAAATCTGGATAGAGGTAAAAATAAATCCCATCCCAGGCTCCAGGCAGAGTGAGGCCTCTGATGAGGAGGACCAACAGCATCGCATAAGGGAACGTGGCTGTAAAGTACGCCACCTGAAATTAAAAAAAAAAAAAAAAATTCATTACTTATTTGTAGGGATGTTTTAACAACGCTGAAACATTATTTTTTCCACTCACCTTCCCAGAAGATCGAACTCCTTTCCAAATACTGAAAAAGCAGCCGACCCAGCTGACCAGTAGACACAGAGCCAGCTCCCAGCGAACACTGCCCAGATCCTCAATACCTCCAGACATGGCCAACACCCGGCGTCTGACAAGGGCATTGGTTTAAAACAACAGTGCATAGCATTATTATTATTATTATTATTTTTATTATTATTATTATTATTATTAAGACTGTTTTCAAACTGGTTTGACAAATGCAGACTGCAGAAGTACTTTTCATAATCTAGTCAAAACCAAATGCCAATGCACACAATGGTGACGCACGCACAGAACAAAGAACAAACATTTCAGTTATGTGGAAATATATATGTATATGTATATTTATATGTATGGATGTAAATATTCACCTAAGGCACATGTGTCAAACTCAAGGCCCGGGGGCCAGATGTGGCCCGCGAGTGATTAATTGGTCTAATCGGTAATTGGTTAAAATAGGTTTATGCTGCTTTAAGGCGTGTGTTGACCATAAACTACATTTCCCACAATACACAGCAATTGCGTTACCCCACAAAGTGACGGCATCCTTGTGCATCATTGTATACAAATCATGCGACGAGTGAAATTGAATAAGTAATAAATAAATAATGTTATTTAGCAATATGTTAGAGTAATTACCTTTATTTTACATTATATTTGGTTACATTTAGTTACATTTATTCTGTAAGACAGTTACATGTGGCCCTTTGAGGGTAACTATTATGCTGATGTGGCCCTCAGTGAAAATGAGTTTGACACCCCTCACCTAAGGCAAGGGCAAATATTTACTTTTCCTGCAATCTAAATAACGGACCACATGAATGAAGACTCAGACGTTAAAGACTCACTCCCAGAACTCCGTTGCAGCAGAGGTGGCGTTGGTCCGACTCACTGTCAGGTTGGATGAATTGTGAAAAAGACCAATACAATCCGCTGTGTGTGTGTGAGAACAAAGACGCGATGCATTTTATTATTAGACAGTGATTTTCAAAGCGTTAACGCGTGACAGTAAAGTAAATATATGCGCAGTAAAAAAAAATCTACGTTCTGGATGAACCACCTGTGTTCCAGGTGTTGTCACAGTTGGCCCATGGCAGTTCAGACTGGAACGAGAACACCAGGTAGAAGAGAGCCCACACCTGGACCAAGACGTAGCTGAAGTCGTACATTTTTATCATGAAATATCCGTATCCAATGCCTGGAATGTCAAAACGAAAGTACGTAAATCACATCAATGGCAGCGGTTCTAAATTTTTGTTGTGTTTTACATTAAAAGTCACACTTTTATTCATCAAAAGAGTTGCAAAATGAAAGAAAAATATAGTCAAGACATTGACAAGATTAGAAATAATAATTTTTTTTTTATTCAAAAATAATAATTTTTGCCCTTCAAAATTTGCTTTGGTCAAAGAACCAGCAAAATGAATCATTGCACAAGGGTTTTCGAGGGTTTCCTAATCATCCAATAGCCAAAGGGCCTCTATACACCTATGTACATGTTCCATTAAAAAAAACCAGACGTTTGCAGCTAGAATAGTCGTTTACCACATTAACAATGTATAGAGTGGATTTATGATTCATTTAAAGGTGCCATATGTAAGAATGTGGCCAAAAACGGTTACTACATTCAAATTCAAAATACCGAGGTCTTTTAGGTTTCGTTTTCTGATGTAACTGACAACCCGTGGTTGCTCGGCAGCTCAGACTCCGCGGTGAAAACCACCCAGCAATGGTGTTCTAGGGTTAATCTGAACATAGGCACATCAGGAAAATCCCAGTTTCAGAGTGCATGCTGGCTGCCTGTCCCTAACATTTTCAAACATTTTATTTGAAACCAAACTATGGTCATTTTGTTTAGTTTTTAGTTGTTTTTTTTTTTTAAAAAGCATCAACTCACCTTGTGCCAGTGGACACAGTTTCTTCCAGCAGGTGAGAAATCCTTCCTGTGTGTACTGACCCATTGCCGTCTCCAGCAGGAACAGAGGAACCCCGACCACCACGGCCAACAGACAGTACGGCACCAGGAAGGCTCCTGTACACAAACACGTGGATATTGAGTCACATTTAGGTCAATCGCCTCTCTTCGAAACATTTTGCAGTGTGTATATATTTTTCACCTCCGCCGTTCTTGTAGCAGAGGTAAGGAAATCTCCACACGTTGCCCAAACCGACCACATTTCCTGCAACCACAAGAATGTATTCCGTTTTGCTGGACCACTGTCCTCTGTCTCCGACCTGTCCCCGATGTTCTCGTTTCCTGATTTCTCGGTTCATCTTACTGAACCTGCTTAGTGCAGGAGCTCGCTGCTGTGCTGTGCTGTGCTGTGCTGTGCTGTGCAAAGACAGAGACAGTGCGAGTGTGATCTTGATTGACGTTTTGCAAAAACCGGTTTGATGGTGAGAGCAGATATGCAGGTATGAGACAGAGTCTTTGACAAACCACAAATCATCGTTATCATCACGAGGTAGAAAGTTAAATACAAAAAAGGAAAAAGAACAATGTGATACACCACAGGTCGCAAAAAGTGAAATATATCTCATCAGCTGGACCCCTGCCCACCGCTGCCTTCCCCCTTCTCTGGTCCGCCTCATCATCCTCAACTGTTCCTGCATACTTCAAAACTGCTGCTTTAACCCCAATACTGAAACAATAACTTCTTCATCCTATCTCTTATCTACCCTTTTGTCTCCAAAATTCTTGAAAAAAAAAAAAACCACAACGACATCCTCATGGCAGCTGATTCTGGTCGACTCTCAGTGTTCCACCGTTACTTCAGGTGTGCCACAGGGCTACGTCCTGGGGACCCTCATCTTCATTATTTACACCCTTCCCCTTGGCAATAATCTTACGCAAATATAACGACTTCCACTGCTAAGCGGATGACACTCAGCTCTACCTCTCCGTAAAGCCCAACCCCTCCCTCCTCACTGAACAATATCCAAAACCATCTTTTGTTATTGACAATTGCTAGAACTCACTACTACCTGAATTAAGACATATCAATTCATTTCCACTCTCAAATCTCATCTGTTTAAAATCGCTTTCCCTCTGTTATGTCAATTGCACTGTAAGCTGTTTTTAGCCTGTGTGTGCTATTCTTTATGAATTAATCCTGTCCGCATGTGTTCAGAGAAGACTATAATTACTGTCAGTAAATACACTGAGGTCACATCAATCATTGAGTAATCTTCAAAGGTTGGACACGCGTGGCAATAACAGAGTCTGGCCTGGTTCACTAGTAGATGTTTTTGCCTTTTGAAAATCATAAAACATACGTTTAAATGTTCTAAATACTCCTCCGTACTCAACTAAATACTAGGACTCTTCAGATTTAAAGGTGCATTATGTAATAAATCTAAAGCAACTGGCCATAAAATCCTCCTAATATGTCACAGAGACTCAGGAATAATGTTCATATAACAAACTGAACTCACCAACAACAACAGTACAGACAAAATATTTTGCAGACTGCAAATCATGTTTATGTTTTGAAATCATGTTTTTTTGCATGTGGCGCCACCTACCGCCATGTACCAATCATTGCAGTCAGTAGGGTCTCAGCTGCCGAGCAACCACTGGTCAGAAAACGAAACCTAAAAGACCTCTGTATTTTGAATTTGAATGTAGTAACCGTTTTTGGCCACATTCTTACATATGGCGCCTTTAAGCTGCACGTTCACCAGTCCTGCACACATTTCAAAATAAAAGTATGATCTCTGGACTTGGAATTGTGCCACTGAACACTGGTCTTATATATTAGCAAGAGGTCAATGAGATCAGTCAATGAGATTTGTAATGCTAAAGTATTGTTATTGTTCAAGTGCAAGGCTAGGTCACACTAAAAACTCGACATTTACAAGGTTTTACCAAAGTACTTTGGTTAGTTATCTAAAACTAACGACAAACGGTAGATCGCATGTAGTCACTTCATTGTTCTTGGCAGAGCACACATTTGAAGTGCATGACAATCAAGTTAATGTGAGAGGCTAAAAATGTGACCGTGAAGTCCCTGGGGAATGTCCAGGTTCATGTTTTAGAAGTAGAATCCACTGTATTAAGGCACCAAACACACACAAACTCGCCCTCATCCATTCACGATATGAATCATGACATCAAGTGCAATTGTGTGCAAAAGTAATATCTCTGACTTTTGTCATTTTAGCCATTTTTTTTCCTGAAGTTTAAGGCTGATGTTGTTCCAAAAAACATGACCCTGGTTTTTTTTATTTTTTTATTCTTCAGACTTAAGAGTTAAAGTAGATACTTCATCTGACTTTCAACACAGAATCCAAACCACACAATTGCCTGGGACCTTGGGGCTGAGTTGGCTCATTAGAAAAGCTGAAAGAGGAACGGACTTCAGCGTCAATGACCAGTTCCCAAAGGAGATCCTGGAGAGACGCAGGAGGCTGTTCCCAGTGAGAAGAAAGTTTATCGACGGTGGAGCCCGAGCAGTGGTCGCAGTGGACAAGCTCTACGTCAACGGTCAGTTATACCGGGACAAAGAGGTAACCCCCTGGCTGTATTAAAGTTATAAAAAAGCAAAGCGATTAATTTGTAGTTAAACCCTTACAAAAATGAGTCTCCCCACCTCGTATTAAGTCACCAAACTCACATAATAATACTATCATTGCACGTCTCTGTAATAAACACCACGGTAAGTATACCCTGTTGGTTTTGGTTCTGTTGGTCTGTCACCTAAGTCTCCCTATGTGTTTTTCATGTTCATGTCTTCCATGTTTATGTTTAAATGTTTTTCTATGTTCATGTATTTTTAGAAGTTTCTATGTCATTGTTTACAATATATGTCCTGTAATTAATGACCATATCAATACAAGACCCCTATATACAATAGCACGAACGCATGCACTCTCTCTCTTACACACATACACACAAACACACACACATACACACACACCCCAAGCGCGTAAACACACGTACATGCATACACCCACATACAGGCCAAAGCTATGCTTACACAGACTATCAGATAGACGCACACACATATATAATACACACACACATCACAAGCGCGTGTACACACACACACACACACACATCCACATGTTTATAATTTCCACATAGACTGTCAGACAGGCGCACACACACACACACACACACCCACACACCCACACCCACACACACACACACACACACACACACACACACACACACACACACACACTTGCGCACAGAGAACACACATAGTTTACACTACATAAATAGATAAGGTTAATAACATGAATACCCTCAGGCTTGTCACTTGGAATGTGCACGGAATTGGCTCTAAGCATAAACGGCTTAAAGTTCTTCATCACTTAAATTTCCTTCAAGCAGACATTGTCTTACTACAAGAGACACACTTATCTGAGACAGATTGCCAGTTCACCTCATCACAATTTCCCCACATATACACAGCAAACTACAACTCAAGACAGAGAGGAGTAGCAATCATGATCAATAGAAAACTACATTTCACACATAAAAATACTACAACAGACCCAGAAGGTAGATTTATAATACTCAACCTATCAATCAATAACACAGACTTCTGTATTTCAAACATATATGGTCCAAATGTTGATGACCCCTCCTTTTTCCACACTTTCTTCACCACACTGTCCACTCACTTAGACACGACACTCATAATGGGAGGGGACTTCAACATGGCACTCGACCCAGAATTCGATAGGCTCAGTAAGGCAGGAACAACACGGAAGTGGCAATCGACAGAAACACTTAAACAATACATGAATGACTATGGTCTTTGTGATGCTTGGCGCTCTTGTCATCCAGCTGTCAAAGAATACACCTTCTCCTCACCTGTACACAACTCTTACTCTAGAATTGACTTCTTTCTGACTAACAGCTCACTTCTCTCAGACATCACAGACACTCAGATCCACCCTATCACTATCAGTGACCATGCACCAGTCTCACTAAATATAACTAATAAGACCACTACACCACCAACCAGAAACTGGAGATTTAATACATCATTACTAGAGGATCCAAATTTCATCAAATACTTCGAAAAAGAGTGGTCAATATTTCTAGACACCAATGACCTTCCAGGAACACCACCAGGTGTCCTCTGGGAGGCTGCTAAAGCAGTAATGCGGGGTAGAATAATCTCCTACTCCTCATTTAAAAAGAAGGAAGAAAAATGACAGGAATCAGAACTAGAACATAACATAAAAGCACTAGAGACTGCTTATGCTGCATCCAAAGATGAGCACCTTCTGAACAATATAAGAAAAATAAAACTTGAATTAAACAAAGTAACAGAGAGAAAAACACAGTTCCAACTGGAGCGATTACGCTTGGAAAATTTTGAACATAGCAATAAATCCAGTAGATACCTAGCAAACCAACTTAAACTAAATAAAGAAAAAACAACTATTCATTCCATTAAAGACCCAGACAGTAAATTAACCCATGCACCGGAAGAAATAAATAGCATTTTTAGAGATTTCTATAAAAACTTATATTCAAAAAACAATAACTCATCTAGTACAGACATAAACACATTTTTTTACTCCATAGAGCTACAAAAACTTAATAATGAACAGGTCAAGTCAATGGAATCCCATATCACAATAGCTGAATTAAGTGAAGCCCTACATCATATGCCAAACAGGAAAGCCCCAGGACCAGATGGATTCCCAGTGGAATTCTACAAAACATTTTGGCCTACACTAGCACCAACATTCTATAAAATGGTCAAAAAAATTAAGGAAAGTGGCACTCTCCCCCCACACATAAACACAGCACATATCTGTCTCCACCTCAAACCAGAGAAAGACCCCTCACTCCCATCCAGCTATCGTCCAATCTCACTCATAAACGTAGATCTTAAAATCATCTGCAAAGCCCTAGCAAGGAGATTGGAAAAAATCACCCCCTTCATAATCCACCCAGACCAGACAGGATTTATTAAGGATAGACATTCAACTACTAATACACGCAGACTAGCAAATATTATAGACTACTGCACAATCAATAAACTACAAGCAACAGTGGTCTCACTAGATGCAGAAAAAGCATTTGACAAAGTAAACTGGGAATTCCTTCTTGTTACAATGCAAAAATTTGCAATTCGTGTAAACAAAAACATTAAAGGTATTCAAACAACAAAAATACATCACAAAATAAGCCACTATGCTGATGATGTATTGCTTTTCCTTCAAAACTCACAAAGCTCTCTCTCCGAAACCATTTCACTTATTAATACATTTTCAGCCATATCAGATTACTCAATAAACTGGGAAAAATCAATTATTCTTCCTATCAATTATAGCGTCAAATCATCACCATCCAGCCCTCTGAAGTCAGGAAACATCAGATATCTGGGTATACATTTTTCCTCCAGGCTGCCAGATCTAACACAATTAAACTTTACTCCACTACTTAAATCAATAGAGGATGACCTCCTACGATGGAATTCTCTACCTATATCACTTATGGGGAGAGTTGCCACTATAAAAATGAAGATTTTACCAAAAATCAATTACGTCTTCTCAATGATCCCCACCCAACCTTCACCGAGTTGGTTTAAATCACTAGACTCTGCCACAACTAAATTCCTCTGGAAAAACAAACCAGCACGCATTAGCTTAAAAACCCTCCAAAAAGCCAAAGCCTATGGGGGTCTGGAACTTCCAAACTTCCACAATTACTTTCTAGCTAATAAGCTTCAGTATGTCCAAAAATGGATTAAACCCAACCCACTGGACAGCCTGTGGCTCGACATAGAAGAAACACTCTGCAAAGAAATTAAAATCTCTGATCTGCCATTTATAGGCACAACCATCAAACGGCACCAGTGCTTTAAAAGCATAAATATAAATACTTCCCTGTCAGCCTGGTGGGAATTTATTAAACTCACTGGGTCCTCACATGTCCCATGTAAATTTACCCCAATCTGGAATAATCCAGACATCCTACGGAATAAAACAACATTAAAACTAAAATCATGGCAAGAAAAGGGAATAAGACACCTACAACAAGTTATCCAAGAAAACAAATTCTTACCATTTCAGAATCTAGTGGAACAATATGGCATCAACACGTCTTTTGAATATATACAAATTAAATCTGTAATTCAGACAAGGTTTAAAACTAGTAAATTAGACCTAGAATTACCGCCGATGATCAAACAATTCCTAAAACTTATATATCCAAAAATTATGTCTAAAATATATACACTATTAACAGAAAACGATAGCACAATTTCTCTACCAACCACTAAATGGGAGGCAGACCTATCTATCAGCCCAGACGAAAATTTCTGGCTACAAATATCCTCTAATACATTCAAAATGATAAAAAATCCAGGCCTACAACTAATACAATACAAAATACTACACAAAATTCACTACACAGGACAAAGGATGTTCAGAATGAGGTTCTCACGATCAAATACCTGTACAAACTGCAATGAGAACACAGTAGACAGCTACATGCATGCTATATGGCTATGCACACCTGTGTATAACTTCTGGTGTAGGGTATGTGAGGACCTCTCAGCATGTTTTGGTTGCACCATACCACCTTCCCCAGCACTATGCATATTGGGTGATTTAAATCAGCTACATATAGACACGAATAAACCACACATACTAGTCACTAGCCTAAGCATCGCCAAAAAAACTATCCTCCTGAATTGGATAAATAAGAAACATTTAAGCATAGGGCAATTCAGAAATCTAACATCAGATCACATCTCCATGGAGAAAATGTCTGCCTCTATAAAAAACCAATCGGCTGACTTTGACTTAACCTGGGCCCCACTAATTGACTATATCTCTTAGAGCAGGTGGGTGACGGTGCCTTGGCCGGTCGGTCTGCTATGCTGTGAGTCGGTGGCCGGAGGTGCGGGGGGCCGTCTGGTGGTCTGTGGGGTTTGGTGGCCCTGTGTCTGCTGTCCCCTGGTGGCTGTGGGTCTGTCCTGTGGGGATCGGGGGGGGGAGTTGTGGGGTGGTCGCCACCTTGGCGTGGGGGGCCCTTGGGGGCTGGGGGGTGGTGGGCTGTGGACTTGGGCCTGGACTATCTTCGCACCGTGGGTGGGGGTAGGGGGCTCTGGGTCGCTGCACGCTGTGGCCCGCGGGGTCCCGTGGGATGGGGTTGGGCCCCTGGCGGGGGGGGGTGGTTTCTCCTTAGGGCCTGCGCACCGGGGGGGGTGGGGTGGTGTGCGCTGCGATACCCCGGCTGCACCCGGGGGCGGGCTTGTGCGTCCTCTGTCCCTTGGTGGACGTGGGGGGGGCGTACGGGTGACCGGCTTGCTATGGGGGTCCTCGGAGGCGGCGTGGGCCTGGACTGGGCTGTCCCTGGGCGATGGGTGGGGTCAGGGGGCTGGGGGGCGCAGTCGTGGGCGGCATCGTGGTGGTCTGGGTGGGGGCCCCGCCTCATCTGGGGGGGCTGTGCCCATCGGTAGCCTACCCCCTGGTCGGGTGGGGGGTGGATCTACCCCTCCGCTCTGGTGATGCTCTTGGGGCGCTGTGGTATGTCCCTGACCTGGACGGACCCCCCTCCTAGGGCGGGGACGTGGGCGGGGTCGGGGCACATGGCTCTGCCAGTCGGGAAGCTGGCATCCAGCGGGAGGGTTGCTCTTGCCCACCTCAATATCCCTCCAGGATGCATACACCTCCCCACATACATTTAGGGCACTGGGGGGAGGAATGGCGGGACAGAGGGGAGTTGGAACCACCACATGGTGGGACCACTCTCCACGATCCGCCGCTCTCCCCCCTTATTTTATCGCACCATAGACAACAGGGTCTGGTGGGGGAGGGAGCACGTTGATGTCCACTATCAGCCAGCAGTGGGGCGTCCGTGCCATGCCTTCCCCCTCCATTTTAATTTCACACTAGTTTACAACATACCTCATATTCCATACCCCATATCACACACACATGCACACACACACTCACCACCAAGTCATCCCTGGAGGACGGGGGCTGGGGATTGGGCATGAGTACTCTTCCGGTTACCCGACCCCTGCTCACTCCTCGGTCTGGTTGGGGGCTGGCTGTTTGGGTGGGGGACGGCTGCGGCGGCTTGGGGGTGTCGCTGGATGTGGGGGGGCCGGGTCGCCTGGCTGTTTCGGCTGGGGGGGACTGGGGGGCATTGCTGCTGTCTATCACGGCGCACCTCCCGGGGGTTGCAGTGGTGGGCGGGCACCTCCCGGAAGGTGCGGTGGTGGGCGGCTGACTGCTTACCCGGCGGGGGCTGGCGATGGGCAGCGGCACTCTTGGATGTTTGGTGGGGACCCTGGCTGGGGCGCCGCGGGGTCGGGCATGGCGGCTCCTCGGACCTCTCCCCCCGCCTATGCTTGGGAGCTCTGCCCTGGACTGGCTTGGGGGCCTTCCCGTCTTCCGTCTTTGGGGATCCCCTGGCTTGGGGTACTGGGTGAGCCTCTACCTGCCCCTCCTGGGGATGGGGGACGTGCGGTCGGTCTCTGGTGTGTGGTGGGGGTGGTTGTGGCGGGCTCTTCCCCGCTTTCCCGGTGGGCGGCCTGGGGGGGCAAAAAAAAAAAGCATATTTATGCATTCAGAGAAGTCCTTTTAGCTCCAACTCCGAAGAATCCTGCACCCGTATGAATACATTTAAAAATGCGTATAATTTAATCTTTCAGTTGCCAGTGTACACAGAAGGTTGATTCTCTCTTCTGCGCTTGTTGTTTGCTTAGTTTCCGAGGGGCATTACTAATGAGTAGCCCAAATGGTGAAGAACAAAGAACAAATCCCAAAATCGTCATCCCGTTTCTACTAAAATTCTAAGTTTTCAGGTAAAACCAGAGCCGAACTTTATCCGTCCATCATCTACCGCTTTATCCTCCACCAGAGGGTTGCGGGGGGTGCTGTGCCTATCTCAGCTGACATTGGGCGATAGGCGGGGTACACCCTGGACAGTTCGCCAGTCCATCGCAGGGCCGCGTATATAGAGACAAACAACCATTACGCTCTCACACCTACGGTCAATTTAGAGTGACCAATTCCCCTAATCCCCAAATCGCATGTTTTTGGACTGTGGGAGGAAGCCGGAGAACCCGGAAATAAAGAACCCCATGTGATGTAATTTAACTCCCCTAAATACAGGCGTAATGTGGACAACAAGTGTGTCAGGAGCAGAATTTATAAGTTTTTATTTATTTCTGCTGGTGGCACCATTGCTTATGTAGTAGGGTGCATCATTTGCCCCACTTTTTTTAAATTTTTTGAAAATCAATCTGTACCTAGAATAGATTTTTTACACTTACTAAATTAAACTTCCATGCAAAATTTTATTAAATTCTATTGATATCTAAGGGGTCCAACAAACGACGGACATACAAATATTGTTTCTTTCTTAAATAACAGCAAAAACAATAGATCTAGCCCTATAATGTCAAAGAAAGTTGAATATAAATATGGACATTGCGCATCATTTGGTGCCAGTTGTGTATCTCTATCATTATTAGTTCCTGAGATATGGCAGTTGCCATTTTGGTGGGGGGGAGGAACAAGGCATTCGACAAGCATTTTCCAACAGCATGAAAGCAAGCTATCGATAAAATCTTAAATTATATTCCATTAACTCACAATATCATAACATTATGTAACTAAAGATTACCCTATTCTGGAACCATGAACACCTTAAATTTCAAAGTGTAAGACAAACTGTAAACCTCCAACAAACATATCATATGACTGAGCAAATGGGTAATCCTTGAACATAGATAAAACATACAGAATTCTTAATAACTAAGCACCATATGATTCTCCTCTTGCAGATTCTATGTAGTCTGTGCTGAGCTTCACATTAAGCTCTGTGCTGTAGTGAGCTTTATCCTCGTGGCTAGTGACACCAGCTTGGGACGTTTCAGGATGTCATGAGGAATGACCTTATACCCGCGTTTCCACTCATTCTCCGCTGGGCTTCCTTCCTCTTCACCTTTGCAGCAGTCATCTTGTCCAGAGCACCAAAGGTTGCTTTTCCGATCTGTTTTCATTGAGTGGAGAAATGTCAGATCTTCATGGTTCTTCATGAGCTGTTCCACTTCATGAAGCTTGACCTGCATCTTCTGTAGCTTATGCTGTGAAACTGGCAGCTCCCTCCAGTTCTTGTCCTTGTCATTTTCATCTGACAAGGCTATTATTTTCTGCATGGCCTTGATGTGAGATATCATTGGGATGTTGGGATGGCTTTCTGGTAGAAGATTTGAAGTTGTGCCATCACCAGTTTTGCTGCATCACATTTGGAACGCAGCTCAGATTCTCTGTATTGGAAATGCCACATCAAACATCTGAGGACTTGATTACACTTGGGAAGCCTGGAACCTGTTATGATGGCATCATCTTTCCTTATTGTAGCTTCCAGTTCATATATGGACTTGGACTTCCTTGTTGCTGCTGATTTGGCTTGGGCTGTCCTTTTGCAATGGCTTAGCTGCCATCGTGACAAAATACTGACAAGGACTACACGATAACAACGGCAGCAAGAACTTGCTCAAGAATAATGCACAAGTCTAGATATACATGTATCTTTGTAGGTGTGGTTCCATTAATATGAAAAAAAAAAGGATTTTCATAAGACCATGACTGAACTTCACATCTGCTTTTTATAGATATTGGGACAAAGAAATGCATACAATTTGGGAGAAAATGCAATATTTTAGAAACCAATGATGATAGAGATATCAGACTGGTACCAAAAGATGCGCAATAGCCACGTTTATATTCAACTTTCATTGACACTGTAGGCCTAAATGCATTATTTTGGAAGTTATTTACAAAAAACTGATTTTTCCAGAGCGGGGATACAGGCTCTGCTAAGAAGCAACTTTAGAGGCTTGGTGGACCCCTTAGATAATATTCAATCCAGCTAATATTTTACATATTTTCTTTTCATTAGTATTGTCACATTTTAAAATTGGGTACAAGTTGGATTTCCAAAATTGGGGCAAATGATGCACCCTATTATGTAGGGCACTATGAAATCCGTTTTATTTTTTTCCAAATTCCGTTTTTTCCGTTTTAATTTTTTAGAATTCTGTTTTTTCCGTTTTATTTTTTTTTATTCCGTTTTTTTTTTACCTTTTATAAAATTTCGGCCGCCGAATTATCCGGGCATTCCTAAATATAACATCTTTATTGACAATAACAATATAACCGTAATAATGGCGTATTTGATGGTGTGACTTGGGTTTCAATCGGCACCTGGACAAGGGGACGCTCGCCGGTTACATGCGGGCGCAGCGCACTTGTTCCGCGGTTTAGAAAAAAAGTGTATATAAAGTAAATAAACAAGCAACACGCACTGGGGGAAACCCTGACCGGGTGAGTGTTTGTGAGGAGATGCACGGGTGGTGCCACGAATGAGCGTTCCCCGGAACATTTCTCCAGACAAACGTTCCTTCTCCTCACGATGACAGCATTTCAGTCACATTATGTCAATTTCCGCGATATTCCGCGTTTAACATTAGATTCCGTTTTTATTGGCCAATTCCGCGATTCCGTCCGCGATTCCGTTAACACGGAAATCATAGGGCCCTATATGTGTGTGTATATATGTGCATATATGTATATGTGTATATATCTACATATACACACATATGTGTATATACATATATGTGTATATATATATTTGTGTGTGTATATACACACTATATACATGTGTACATACATATATGCATGTATATACATATATACATATATGCATGTATATACATATATACATAATATGTGTATATATACTATATACATGCATATATTATATGCATGTATATACGTATATGGTCATGTATATATGTGCATGTATATGTGTATGCGTATATATATGTGCATATATATGTGTATGGGTGTATATATATATGTGCATATATATGTGTATGGGTGTATATATATATATATGTGCATATATATGTGTATGGGTGTATATATATGTGCATATATATGAATATGTGTATACATCTACATATACACGTATATACACGGCGGACGGCTTTGATTGACGGGACACAACGACTTTCTTAACTGAAACAGACGAGCTCATGATGGCAAACATTTTAATACATGGAAACACTCTAAAAACATGGATCATCAATAAATTTTGTAGAAAAAAAGTATTTGTGCCTTTGTGTAAGAAATGCAATACTGTGATTATATTCAATGTTACATCTTTTTATGTTTCATTTTGTATTTTTAGTCATACGTGTCATGCGTGCTGCGGCAGAGCGTTAATGCCACTCCAGCAAAAGTAAAAAAAGATCAATATCACGTGGAAGCGTTTATATAATAAACCTCATGTTATGTGTAGTTGTTAAGTTGTGTGTAAATAGACATGGGGTTTTGAGGGAATTGGTCCTGGAAAGTCCTTAAATTTGGTGGAAACCCAGTTTTGATGTTATAATGTGAAATGTATCACTTAAAAAAAAAAAAATCATATTCTAACGTGAAAGAATCATGTTTAAATCAAACCAGTCACATTCATACAATAAACTTTAACGTGCTAATGTGATACTGATGTGTTTTTTTATTATTATTATTATTATAATATTATTGTTTTTTTGCTGGTGTGGCAGTGATGTGCTGCCGTAACATCCAGACTTACTTTGACAAGAGTCAATTCCATTAAAACAAACATGAAAATGTGGACGATCCACACGTTTCAAACCTCACTCGGTCTAAAACACAGTATCAGACGGCAGATTACGGATGATAAATTTCCTCGTGATCCAGCAGCATTCGAGCTAAACGTGTGTTCATGTTTGCGTGGTCGTGTTAAGTCGCCACTTCAGGTGACCGCAGTTCAACCGTCACCTCCTCCTCGTCCGCTTTCCCATTTTCTGTCTGACGAGGTTTGACGGGACGACAGAGGACGGACAGACGCTGTAACGGGAAAGAAAAAAAAACTAATTTACACCACCGTTCAAAAGTTTGGGCTCACCTATACAATAATTTTGTTGTGTTTTCCATTAAAAGTCAAACTTTTATTCATCAAAAGAGTTGCAAAATGTATAGAAAATATAGTCAAGACATTGACAAGATTAGAAACAATGATTTTTAGAACCAGCAAAACTGTTTTCAGCTGTACTAACATCATTGCACAAGGGTTTTCTAATCATCCAATAGTCTTCTAACACGATTAGCAAACACAATGTACCATTAGAACACTGGAAATGAGCCTCTATACACCTATGTACATATTCCATTAAAAACCAGACGTTTGCAGGTAGAATAGTCGTTTACCACATTAACAATGTATAGAGTGTATTTATGATTCATTTAATGTTATATTCATTGGAAAAAAAGTGCTTTTCCTTCAAAAATAAGGACATTTCTAAGTGAGCCCAAACTTTTGAAGGGTAGTGTATATTTGTGGACAGATTTAGGACGCTCACCTGCACAAAGGTTCCCTTTGTCACACACATCTGTCCACCTGCCCACAGCGGCACCATGAGGATGGAGGACAGAGTCATGGTCCAGCCCAGCGCGTACGCCCAGGCGGGGTAGACGTAGTGATCGTTGATCTTCAGGTGTTTGTAATCGACCAGGTACGCGAAGAAGGAAACCTGCCGAAGAGGAGGAGGAGGAAGCGAGAGTGAAAGCGATGATGCGGCATTTTGGGAAAAAAAAAAGCATGTGAAACAGTTGAGGCAGGGAAGGAAGGAAGCTTTTTTTTGTGCGTCTCGTTGTCTCACCAGGCACAGCAGAGGGACGACGTATTTCCAGCACACTTTAAACAGAATGAACGGCGTCTGTCCCGTCATGTCCTTGATGATGTTACAAAGGCGGTCGCTGCCTGATGAAAACGTCAGGTGTTTTAAACATACACAAGGAAAATCAAATTTTTTCCGATGAATATAACATTAAAGGTGCATTATGTAATAAATCTAACGCAACTGGCCATAAAATCCTCCTAATATGTCACAGAGACTCAGGAATAATGTTCATATAACAAACTCACCAACAACAACAGTACAGACAAAATATTTGCATTCAAAAAAAAATCTTTTGCAGACTGCAAATCATGTTTATGTTTTGAAATCACGTTTTTTCGCATGTGGCGCCACCGACCTGCCGTCTACCAATCATTGCAGTCAGTAGAGTCTCAGCAACCCACGGGTTGCCAGTTACGCCAGAAAACGAAACTCTGTATTTTGAATTTGAATGTAATAACTGTTTTTGGCCACATTCTTACATATGGCACCTTTAAATGAATCAGAAATACACTCAATACATTGTTAATGTGGTAAACGACTATTCTAGCTGCAAACGTTAACGTGGTTTTTAATGGAATATGTACATAGGTGTATAGAGGCCCATTTCCAGTGTTCTAATGGTACATTGTGTTTGATAATCGCGTTAGAAGACTATTGGATGATTAGAAAACCCTTGTGCAATGATGTTAGCACAGTCTCCAGTTCTTCAAATTGGCAAAATTATTAAGTATTTTTGTTTAACTCACCAAAGATCCAGGCTATGGCCACACAATGACACACAGCCATGAAGTCCAGACAGGCTCTGGTACAGCCATAATAGTCAATCAGCTGGAAGACATAAATACCTCCCTGGAAAAGACACACACGTAATCGGTAAATTTGTCAGTAAATTGCCTCTTTATCTACATTATTTGATTTATTATCTATTTTTCAGTGGCATTCATAGACTGATTAAAGAATTTTGCAGAATGACATGCCGTAACAACAATGGAAATAGACATTTTATAAACTTTATCGTTGTTTTTACTGGTTTTTAGACACTGTTCTTCAGGTTTACAGTGTCAGAATGAATCATTTTGCAATTTCAAGCTTTGAAAGCTGTTTAATCTCTGTTTTGTGTGTGTGTACGTGATAGTAACCTAAGTTAAATCAAACAAATGTAATCCAATTTCAAAAACAATCAGGTACTTTTTTTGCAAATCAACCTTTACACATTTCACAAAACCTCTATCTTTTTTTCAGCGTTTGTAAATGTAATACATTATTGATGTTTTTATGGTTTTTAGACACTGTTATAATATATTTCTTCAAGTTTTCAGTGTCAGAATGAATGTTTTAAAAAAAATGTTTTATCTCTGTTTTTGTGTATGTGAAAGTAAAAAGAATAATTATAGCCTTTTAATGCACTGATTGCAGCAAAATGCAACAAATGGATTCAAATAGGAAAAGGCTGGAGTCAAGAAGCTAAAACCCTGTTTTTAACTTTAAAATGCAAATAAACAGGGTGGAATAAAAGGGACCTAGTTGGCTAGGCTGGAGTCTTCTTTTTAAAAATATCTAGTGAGCTAAATTTAAAACATTGGTTACTTTTTGCTCAGGTGTATTTGTATACAGTAGTTGTTGAAATTCATTTCTATCAAATATCATATAAGACGCTGTAAACTGCACATTGTTATCGCCACTGTATATATGTTTAATATAGTAAAAAGGGTTATATTGTAATGGTAAATAATGCCCGACGCCCCTAACACAAGATGCAGGTCATTTTGTGTATTCCAATTAGTATGTCTAGACTCAACTTGCATCTAAATACAACCTCCTGCAGGGGAGTCGACTGCTATAGCTGCAGTAGACAAAGAGGTCTGAAAAGACGACCTGGAGGAGCAGACCCCTTCCCAGACAAAGAGATCTGAAAGGGATGTTCCTCAGGTATAAACATTGAGGCTCACTATGCTCCGGGTCTTTCTCCTGAGAATTTCCACAACAATTGTCAGTGTTTTCCAGTACCTCAGTGACCAAGGTCAGATGGAGGAGGAAAAACGAGGCACAGACGACGAGGACGAGGACCTCGTGCCGTCCCGGCGCGTGAAACACCTTCGGAAACAAGTCGCTCACGGAGGTGATGACGCTCTCGACCGTCACAAACTGGAAGGAAAAGCAGGAATGAAATGAGCTGAGATGTTCTGTGAGGACGGTTTAGTTGTGATTCGACGCTCTCACATGTGTGTCGACCGTCAGAAGGACGAGCATCAGGAAGAAACAGGCGGTCCAGAGCTGCGGCAGAGGCATCATCGCTGTCGCTTGAGGGTAAGCGACGAAGGCCAGACCGGGACCTGCCAATAAAAAGAGATCAATCGATGCTCTCTTTTTTTAAAAACAGGTGCTTTTACCAAAAGGGGTTACATGACTTGTACCTGACTCGGTCACATTTCTCACGCTCACACCCTGTTTCTGAGCCATGAACCCGAGAACGGAGAAGACGACGAATCCGGCGACGAAACTGGTGCCGCTGTTAAGCAGACACAGCCAAAAGCAGTCCCTGGAGGTCAACGTCACACACACACGGGCGAGAGGGTTTTTTTCGATTTTCACATCGTTCACATCAGTCTAAAGCATTGGTTCTCAAAGTGCGGCCCGGGGGCCAATGGCGGCCCGCAGAAACATTTCTGGCGGCCCGCAATGAATTACAGTTAAGCTTATTAAATGTTTATTGGACATTACTGGATACAGACCAATAAGTGTAAACAAAAATACTGGGTATTTACCTGGTTTCTATATGGTGAATGTTAGTGTATTATTGGGTTATAAGCTGGTCATAAGCAGGTAGCTACAGTCCCCAATTACTAGCTATTTACCCAGTAAATATATGGTAACAGAAATGTGTTACTTGGTATTAACCTGTAATTAGAAGGTAAGAACAATGGCCAAAATACTGGGTAATTACCCAGTAAATTATAAAGCGTTATGATATTAATGCTTAAATTACTTAATGTTAAACTGTAGAACTGCAATCTGTTCATTAAAATTATTACAAATAGGATTTCTTTCTGTTTTTTTCCCTTTGGCGGCCCTCAGTCCAATGTTGGGTTCCTAAATTGGCCCTCAGGTATCAAAACTTTGAGAACCCCTGGTCTAAAGTATAAGTATCGGCTGGAGTCTGGAGATTATCTGGGTTTGTTCGGCCAACGTCAGTCGTGTTTTTAGTCGGACACAATTCCCGAATGTCACGTTAACGTACGGAATGCACACTCTCTGAGTGTTTTCTCTAGTTTTGTACGCTTTTGTTCAGGATAAAGCTATAAATATACAGTATATATATATGTGTGTGTGTGTGTGTGTGTGTGTGTGTGTGTGTGGTAAGAAAACTTCCACTTACTTATAACAGTTGTTGTTGTACTCACAGTAGCTGCCTAAAACGTTCAGTGTGCCAATCGCCAGGCTGTAGGAGAAAAATATTTGCGAGCCAGCCTCTAACCAGACCTGTAATGACAGAAACTCACATAAATACCTGAGGAAATATCTCTGTTTACGAGGTCATACTTTTTGGTGCTGTTGTGTCCGTGTGTCTCTTTTTATTTTACAGAGAAACTGCTGTGGTTTGACCCAAGAATGAACACAGTCGGAGCCGATCTGCAGAGGCGATTCTAGAGTCTGTAGGGGCCCTAAGCAAAAATTCCCAGGGGGCCCCTTTCTTCCAACCAGTGTTCATCACCATTATGTTATAAATAATCTGACACCGACAAAAATGTACGAGTTCAAAAAGTATTTTTTTTTTTCGAAATAACATGGAAAAACCTTGTAATTAAAAAGTATGTGAAAATATAAATGTAAAGAACAATAAAATACTGTAAATAGCTTTTAAAAAACTATATAAACATAGTAAAAAAAAAATACATTACACTGTAAAGAACCCACCTTATAAAACAATATAAATATATAGAACAATAAAATACTGTAAATAACTGAAAAACCCTTTAAGGGGGTTTCCTAAAAAAAAAGGTTAGCTATAGGAATCAATTTCTTCCCCTTTCTTTATGAAAAGCATATTACGTTTTTATCATTTTTATTTATTTATTTTTACAATTCTAATCCTATCCAATAAAAATGTATTGATAAATCAAATTTTTCAACAATAAGAAGATAAGGCGATTCATTATTGCAGGGTTTACCCCTCATATAAAGGGCATTGTAATTCCATTCTGGCCCTGATACTCCAAACAAATGCTTACAAAAATCGTGTCAAATATAAATAAGACACCACGTGCTGCATTTCCCAAACCACACGAACCAAAACAATTGGAAGGTTTGTGTCAACTCCGTCACCTCCAGGTCAGCCAGCTTCTCCAAATCTGGATAGAGGTAAAAATAAATCCCATCCCAGGCTCCAGGCAGAGTGAGGCCTCTGATGAGGAGGACCAACAGCATCGCATAAGGGAACGTGGCTGTAAAGTACGCCACCTAAAATTAAAAAAAAAAAAAAAATTCATTACTTATTTGTAGGGATGTTTTAACAACGCTGAAACATTATTTTTTCCACTCACCTTCCCAGAAGATCGAACTCCTTTCCAAATACTGAAAAAGCAGCCGACCCAGCTGACCAGTAGACACAGAGCCAGCTCCCAGCGAACACTGCCCAGATCCTCAATACCTCCAGACATGGCCAACACCCGGCGTCTGACAAGGGCATTGGTTTAAAACAACAGTACATAGCATTATTATTATTATTATTATCATTATTATTATTATTATTAAGACTGTTTTCCAACTGGTTTGACAAATGCCGACTGCAGAAGTACTTTTCATAATCCAGTCAAAACCAAATGCCAACGCACACAATGGTGACGCACGCACAGAACACAGAACAAACATTTCAGTTATATGGAAATGTAGAATAGAATAGAATATATATTTCATATACTGTAAAAAAAAAAAAAAAATTCATACTGTGGAAATAGTCTTATTTATTATTTTTTATACCCTGCTATGGGTCACGTCTCATAGAATGCACTTTTTATATAAACCCTGCTATAGACCTGCTATTTCATACTGTGCAATAAGAATTTGATGGCTGTTTATCCTTTTAATGTAGTACGCTGCAACCGAAAACCCACCTCACGTTAACTAGGGTCACTTTTTTTTATGTCCTTTTTGACCCATACTCTGGTTGTTGTTGTTGTTGTTATTGTTCTTTGTTTTTAGCTGTATGCACTTTCAAGGTGAAGTCAAGTAAATCTCGTTGTACAACTTGTATAATGAAAATAAAGGCATTCTATTCTATTCTATTCTATTCAGAACAAACATTTAGTTACAACAGTTATATGGAAATGTATATATATATATATATATGTATATATATATATGTATGGATGTAAATATTCACCTAAGGCACATGTGTCAAACTCAAGGCCCGGGGGCCAGATGTGGCCCGCCACGTCATTTTATGTGGTCTTAAAAATCTGTGTTAAAATAGGTCTATGCTGCTTTAAGGCGTGCGTTGACCATAAACTACATTTCCCACAATGCACAGCAATTGCGTAACCCCGCAAAGTGACAGCATCCTGCCACTAGATCACAGTGCATCATTGTATACGCATCATGCGACGAGTGAAATTGAATAGGTAATAAATAAATAATGTTATTTAGCAATATGTTACAGAGTAGTTACCTTTATTTTACATCATATTTGGTTACATTTAGTTACATTTATTCTGTAAGACAGTTACATGTGGCCCTTTGAGGGTAACTATTATGCTGATGTGGCCCTCAGTGAAAATGAGTTTGACACCCCTCACCTAAGGCAAGGGCAAATATTTACTTTTCCTGCAATCTAAATAACGGACCACATGAATGAAGACTCAGACGTTAAAGACTCACTCCCAGAACTCCGTTGCAGCAGAGGTGGCGTTGGTCCGACTCACTGTCAGGTTGGATGAATTGTGAAAAAGACCAATACAATCCGCTGTGTGTGTGTGAGAACAAAGACGCGATGCATTTTATTATTAGACAGTGATTTTCAAAGCGTTAACGCGTGACAGTAAAGTAAATATATGCGCAGTAAAAAAATCTACGTTCTGGATGAACCACCTGTGTTCCAGGTGTTGTCACAGTTGGCCCATGGCAGTTCAGACTGGAACGAGAACACCAGGTAGAAGAGAGCCCACACCTGGACCAAGATGTAGTTGAAGATGTACATTTTTATCATGAAATATCCGTATCCAATGCCTGGAAGGTCAAAACGAAAGTACGTAAATCACATCAATGGCAGCGGTTCTAAATTTTTGTTGTGTTTTACATTAAAAGTCACACTTTTATTCATCAAAAGAGTTGCAAAATGAAAGGAAAATATAGTCAAGACATTGACAAGATTAGAAATAATGATTTTTTTTAATTCAAAATAATAATTTTGCCCTTCAAAATTTGCTTTGGTCAAAGAACCAGCAAAACGAATCATTGCACAAGGGTTTTCGAGGGTTTCCTAATCATCCAATAGCCAAAGGGCCTCTATACACCTATGTACATGTTCGCTCAAATTCAAAACACCATCACTAACGCCGGGTGATTTTTACCCGAGATAATAAATACACCCAATAAAAAGTACAAATTTGAGTAGTGTTCTTTTATTTTAAACTGTGTCATGTCTAACAAAATGGTAAGGAAAAGCATCATGAGGGGACCATATGAAAATGCTCCAGAAATTACTGGAAAATTAGGAATTTGGGAACAAAAAATAATAAAAAAAAAAAATGGTAATGAAGATGAAAACTTGGTTTTCATGAAAATCACATAAATGTATTTGCTCGGGTGAAAACCACCCAGCAATGGTGTTCTAGGGTTAATCTGAACATAGGCACATCAGGAAAATCCTAGTTTCAGAGTGCATGCTGGCTGCCTGTCCCTAATGTTGTTACATTTTTCTGCACATTTTATTTGAAACCAAACTATGGGCATTTTTGTTTTGTTTTCAAAAAAGCATCAACTCACCTTGTGCCAGTGGACACAGTTTCTTCCAGCAGGTGAGAAATCCTTCCTGTGTGTACTGACCCATTGCCGTCTCCAGCAGGAACAGAGGAACCCCGACCACCACGGCCAACAGACAGTACGGCACCAGGAAGGCTCCTGTACACAAACACGTGGATATTGAGTCACATTTAGGTCAATCGCCTCTCTTCGAAACATTTTGCAGTGTGTATATATTTTTCACCTCCGCCGTTCTTGTAGCAGAGGTAAGGAAATCTCCACACGTTGCCCAAACCGACCACATTTCCTGCAACCACAAGAATGTATTCCGTTTTGCTGGACCACTGTCCTCTGTCTCCGACCTGTCCCTGATGTTCTCGTTTCCTGATTTCTCGGTTCATCTTACTGAACCTGCTTAGTGCAGGAGCTCGCTGCTGTGCTGTGCTGTGCTGTGCTGTGCTGTGCAAAGACAGAGACAGTGCGAGTGTGATCTTGATTGACGTTTTGCAAAAACCGGTTTGATGGTGAGAGCAGATATGCAGGTATGAGACAGAGTCTTTGACAAACCACAAATCATCATTATCATCACCGAGGTAGAAAGTTAAATACAAAAAAAAAAAAAGAACAATGTGATACACCACAGGTCGCAATAGTGAAATATATCTCATCAGCTGGACCCCTGCCCACCGCTGCCTGCCTCCCTTCTCTGGTCCGCCTCATCATCCTCAACTGTTCCTGCAAACTGCTGCTTTATCCCTAATACTGAAACAATAACTTCTTCATCCTATCTCTTATCTACCCTTTTGTCTCCAAAATTCTTGAAAAAAAACACCCCCACAACGACATCCTCATGGCAGCTGATTTTGGTCGACTCTCAGTGTTCCACCGTTACTTCAGGTGTGCCACAGGGCTACGTCCTGGGGACCCTCATCTTCATTATTTACACCCTTCCCCTTGGCAATAATCTTACGCAAATATAACAACGACTTCCACTGCTAAGCGGATGACACTCAGCTCTACCTCTCCGTAAAGCCCAACCCTGCCCTCCTCATTGAACAATATCCAAAACCAAGTTTTTCTCTTGTTATTGCTCTGTTTCCCCCTTCACCACTTGGCTGTGGAACTCACTGCTACCTGAGTTAAGAAATATCAATTCATTTCCACTCTTAGTGCAATTGACATAATAGAGAGAAAGCGATTTTAAACAGATGAGATATCTGTTTAAAATCGCTTTTTACAAATCGCTTTTTTTTAGCCTGTGTGTGCTATTCTTTATGAATTAATCCTGTCCGCATGTGTTCAGAGAAGACTATAATTACTGCCAGTAAATACCCTGAGGTCACATCAATCATTGAGTAATCTTCAAAGGTTGGACGCGTGGCAATAACAGACTCTGGCCTGGTTCACTGTGGATGTTTTATGCCTTTTGAAAATCATAAAACATATGTTTAAATGTTCTAAATACTCGTCTGTACTCAACTAAATACTAGGACTCTTCAGATTTAAAGGTGCATTATGTAATAAACCTAAAGCAACTGGCCATAAAATCCATTAAAAAATATTTTGCAGACTGCATATCATGTTTTGGCATGTGGCGCCACCTACCGCCATCTACCAATTATTGCAGTCAGTAGAGTCTCAGCTGCCGAGCAACCACGGGTTGCCAGTTACGTGAAAAAACTAAAACCTAAAAGACCTCTGTATTTTGAATTTGAATGTAGTAACGGTTTTTGGCCACATTCTTACATATGGCGCCTTTAAGCTGCACGTTCACCAGTCCTGCACACATTTCAAAATAAAAGTATGATCTCTGGACTTGGAATTGTGCCACTGAACACTGGTCTTATATATTAGCAAGAGGTCAATGAGATCAGTCAATGAGATTTGTAATGCTAAAGTATTGTTATTGTTCAAGTGCAAGGCTAGGTCACACTAAATACTTGACATTTACAAGTTTTTACCAAAGTACTTTGGTTAGTTATCTATCTTATACCAAAGCATCACAGTGCAGACAAAGGGTAGATCGCATGTAGTCACTTCATTGTTCTTGGCAGAGCACACATTTGAAGTGCATGACAATCGAGTTAATGTGAGAGGCTAAAAATGTGACCGTGAAGTCCTGGGGAATGTCCCATGTTTCATGTTTTAGAAGTAGAATCCCCTGTATTAAGGCACCAAACACACACAAACTCACCCTCATCCATTCATGACATCAAGTGCAATTGTGTGCAAAAGTAATATCTCTGACATTTTTTCCTGAAGTTTAAGGCTGATGTAGTTCCAAAAAACATGACCCTGGTTTTTTTATTTTTTTATTCTTCAGAATTAAGAGTTAAAGTAGATACTTCATCTGACTTTCAACACAGAATCCAAACCACACAATTGCCTGGGACCTTGGGGCTGAGTTGGCTCATTAGAAAAGCTGGCTAGGCAAGGGAGTTTGTGGTAAAGATGGATAATAGTAATACATAATGTGGTATTATTACACTTGTCCACTTTCTTCTGGAAAAATACCAGAAGAGAGTACCACCAGGCACAAGTGGGTCTGCGTTGGGAGTTTGTAGGTCCGATGATCCGTATTGACTTGAAGCTCTCTTGGGAACGCTTGTGGAGCTAAGTCTACGAGGCTTCATCAGCGTAAAGAAGAAAAAAGTCGTTATAGGATAAAAAAAAAAAAAAAAGCATATTTATGCATTCAGAGAAGTCCTTTTGGCTCCAACTCCGAAGAATCCTGCACCCGTATTAATACATTAAAAAATGCGTATAATTTAATCTTTCAGTTGCCAGTGTACACAGAAGGTTGATTCTCTCTTCTGCGCTTGTTGTTTGCTTAGTTTCTGAGGGGCATTACTAATGAGTAGCCCAAATGGGGAAAAGCAAGAGCGAGGATGTCCTTTATCAGAATGATGACGAGGTGAAACATTACACCGAAAGTGTTGGCGAGAACAAATCCCAAAATCGTCATCCCGTTTCTACTAAAATTCTAAGTTTTCAGGTAAAACCAGAGCCGAAATTTATCCATCCATCATCTACCGCTTTATCCTCCACCAGAGGGTCGGGGGGGGGGGGGGGGGGGGTGCTGTGCCTATCTCAGCTGACATTGGGCGATAGGCGGGGTACACCCTGGACAGTTCGCCAGTCAAACAACCATTCACTCTCACACCTACGGTCAATTTAGAGTGACCAATTCACCTAATCCCCAAATCGTATATGTTTTTGGACTGTGGGAGGAAGCCGGAGAACCCGGAAATTAAAGAACCCCATGTGATGTAATTTAACTCCCCTAAATACCGGCGTAATGTGGACAACAGGTGTGTCAGGAGCAGAATTTATAAGAAGTTTTTCTTTCTTTCTGCTGGTGGCACCATTGCTTATGGCTAAGTAGAACCCTGCTTCCCCCTCCTGAGTCATTGGATGGTTTGCCAGAACTTCTCTAAAGATCAAGTTGGAATCTCATATCAGAGAGCTGCATCTATAACGCACACGATACTGAATTGAAGATATCTTTAATGAGAACTCAATCATGAAGAAATAGACAGGACATGAGGATACTGGTAATACATACAGTTTTCATAATTAAACTTGATTACATTGTTTAACATCAAACGGTAGAAAGCGTATTACTAAAGAAAAAAAAAAAAAACTTTGTGAGGACTGGGATAAATCTGAAGGTTCAGGAATGCTGCTACATAGAAAGGATAAACAACAAGCATTTCCTCTTTCGAATGGCCAACTAAATGAAGCGTTTTTGTCAATGTGACTTTTCAAAAACATTAGGCTGTCACTCCAGGCGTCATCAGTTCAACAGTCGTCGCTTCCTCTCCCGTTTCTTTCTTCTTCTCGGCTTGATCTGCAACGGGACGACGAAGGATGGCCCATCGCTGCAAACGACAAAAAGAGAACATGACGAGTGAGGAGGTTTAAACTACTTTCCCTTCCATGACACTCACAATCATTGGTTGTCGTGCTAATGTCTTGAAGAGCCCGAACAGGAAAAGTCTGTGGTGAAGGAAATTAACCCAGAGCTAGTTGCAGGGAACAGTAGGGAGACATCTCTACCATTGTCCCACCACTGGAGTAAAAACACCCATCAAGGGTGGATCTCAGCTGCAGCTGCAATTATGACATGAACATTAAGCAATGTCTATCAGGTGCTTTATAATTTCTTTGGAACACCAGCTGTAGAACGACTGCCAAGGTCCCAACAGACTACAAGCACAAATACAGAAATGGGTGATAATCCGAATCGGACAAAATACATTAAATCAACCCACCATGGGTCCTGAGATATATTCTTATATCTTATCTATCTAACGGGTCTTCCAATGTAACAACACATGTAAATACACCAAGAGGGTTAGGTTTAGGGTTCAGGTAAGGGTTAGGGTTACGGTTCAGTTTAGGGTTATGTTTAAGGCCACATTTTACTTCTCCGACTGCGTAACCACGGAGCTACTCGAGCCTTCATACTTCTGCGTCGTGGTGACGGATACGCGCTGCAATTTCCCGCCCGATCAGTAGGGGTCGCTGTGCAAGTTGTTGTGCTTCTGGCTACAGTGAGCAATGGCGTCAAAGAGAGAGAGAGAGAGCGAAAGACTGTTGTTGTTGAAACAGTGGCCGTTTTTCACTTTTCTGTGTTACGGAACGCAGTTTTAAGATAATTTTAGGCGAGAAATTGGCCATTTAGAGTCTAAACATGTGCTGTGTGTATTATGATATGACGTATTTATAGTTTGGCAGCGACGTCGGCGGTGATCAGCTCCGCCTCTGTGGACGCTCGGTGCTCACTGTGAGCCGGCACAGAGCAGCGTTAGCTCGGCCTGTCCTGAGGACCAATCGCTGCTCTTGCCATCGCCGTTGTCCCTTGACGGAGTGTAGGACACTTAAAAACTATTTCGTGCAGTCGGAGACGACGCAGAGGCTCTCTGACAGGCTCTGTGTAACCTACGCAGAGCACTTTACGCAGGAGTATAAATTGGGCTTTAGGGTTAGACACAGTTGGGGTCTGGCCTGGGTTGGAGGACTGATCCCAAGATGTTCACTTGACAAAATACAGACTGATTCACTTCATCAGGCAGTAGGTGTGGATCACCCAGAGGGAGCGATTGAGCATAAAACTTGGGCTTCGTTGGAATCATGAGAATGTCAATTTGCGAGTGGCCAGATATTATAAAGACAAGAGCACATCACAAACAGTGACCTGTGCTAGGGTTCCTGGTGTCATCCACATCTTTCCAGCTGCCCACAGCGGCACGACGAGAATAGAGGACAGGGTCATCGCCGTCCCCAGTGGGTACGTCCAGTCGGGGTAGACGTACGAGTCGTTAACGGTGAGGTGTGTGTAACCAACAAGGTACAAGATGAAGGCAGTCTGTAAAAGAGTTTAAACGTGTAAGTACATAGACCCTTTCAAATAACCTTTGGTATTTACAACAAATATAAGTGGAGATTAATCATCATGCACCAGGAAATCGTATAAATCGTCTTTTATATTATGTCCTGGCTATTGGACAGATTGACAAGATACTAACGTACAGATGATTCTCTTAGTGGGATTTTTGCTATCTATGGTTAGCCTATGCTTTTTACGAGCAGTGTCAAAATGCGCACTATTATACTGGAATACTTCTCTATGTACTTTGACTAAACAGGGTCGGTAAATAAGACAATTACTTGGGGCTTAGAACATGCTAATTCATTTATTTCACCGCAAAAAAAAAATTAATTTGGGAACTCCCTTCAGTTCTGTTTACTCAAGACTGCACCAACGCCATAGCTAGAGGCTTATCGCGAAGCGCTTCACTCAGTTTGATTCCCTTCTGACCCCAGGAAGACCACTGCTCTTAGAATTCGAACATATTTCTCTCACCAGTGACAACACGGGGAGAATGTATTTCCAGCAGACGTGGAAGAAAATAGACGGTCTGTGTCCTGTCATGTCCTCAATGCAGTTCATAACCCGGTCGGAACCTGTGAATTACACCAACTTAATGACGTATCAGGTTTTATGATATTGAAATAAGACTTTGGTAGCACAAATTTAAAAAAAAAAAATCCATTTATCATATGAAGGGCATGCAACTGATACAACAAGATCTATAAAACCAAATCAAACACTTACATACACTCAGCATATTGAAATAAGGATAATATTGACTTACCAAAACACCAGGCTAGAGCCACGGACTCTGACAAAATCATAAAATAATGATAGGCCCTGGTGCAAGCATAATAATCAAGGAGTAGGAATACGTATATACCTCCCTACAGCAGGAAGAGACAAGGTTTTAACATGTAACCGTCGCATGAAGATGATTACATTACAAAAAAAAAAACATTTCGCTCACCTGAGTGACTAAGGTCAGTTCTATAAGAAAGAAGAACACACAGACGAGAAGAAGGAAGACCTCATATCTTCCCCGTCCACGCAAATGCCTCGGAAACAAGTCGGCCAGCGATGTGATGAAAACCTCTGCTCCCACAAACTGGAGACAAAAAAATATACCGTTGACATTTTGTGGCCATGAAGCGCCAGTTATGTCTGTCAAAGCAGCAAACTCGTTTACGTGACTGTCAACGCTGAGGAAGAAGAGCATCAGGAAAAAGCAGACGCTCCAGAACTGTGGCATAGGCATCATCGCTGCGGCCTCGGAGTACACGATGAAGGCCAACCCTGGACCTGTGAATCAGACGGTGATAAGAAGAAGACGTTTGAAGACATTAAGGCTGAATCCCAATTCACCCCTTCCCCCTACCCCTTGTTTTTGCGCGTTCATGTGAGGGATAGGGCTGTCTCGTTTCTCAAATTTTGGGTAAAGGGCTAGGGGGCTACGTTGCCCTTGAAATGAAGATTCCAAAAGACCGCACTTCCAAAAAACTTTGCTTTCAAACTGTCAGCGAAGTTTGAAAGCCGGCCGGTAAATCTTTTTGGAAGCGATGGCTCAATTTCTTCGATTTTTTTTAGCATTTTAATTACGACTGCGCTATATAATGATACTATTGCGGTTTCTTCAATTGTCGACGTTTTTTCCTGAATCACTAGTCAAGTTTGTTTTGAATTACTAGCTTAGTCATAGCCGATGCTAAAATCCCGGTGTTCCTTTCGTAAGTGGTTAGCTAACTGCTATGGCTATTTGTTTAGATGAGATATATCCGATAACCTTTGACTTGACACGTGACAGGTTTTAAGAGAAATTAGTGCGCAGCGAATGTGTTACTATTACTACTCCTTGGTTGATCATACCGGCGCACTGCTTGTTGATGTAGCAGTCCGGTAATGGAGGGGTGTCTCATTTCTTAGGAGAACGTAGCACCCTCAACTCTGTATTGAGGGCCAATGGGCCAACTCCAATAAAGGGGAAGGGGGAATGGGTTGAATTGGGATTCAGCTTAAAACTGAAACTGAAACTGAAAAAAATAAGGAATAGCAAGCTGCTTTGATGAAAAACAACCAGTACAGCCCACTCTCTCGTCAGCCTTTTTTGTCAATGCTAAACCCCCAAAACAGTTCAGTTAGGTAGAGTACGGTATTTATTTTTTGTGTTTTCATTTGGAATAGTACCCACATAACCGTCCCTAACCATTCCATTCTTTGGTACACTTCACTTGGGGTATACCAGCCTTAAATGTGGACACAAGGGGGCATGACTGTAATCAGATAGCAATCAGATCGTGATGTGAACACTGGAGATGCATGTTAAAGGTGACATAGAGTGGTCCTGTTGCACATATATGTTAGTTATGGAGGTCTACTTACATACATTAACTTGTTTTTATGGTCAAAAACCTCCTAGTTGCTGTAAACGAGCCGATAGAAATCCTCTTTTCTGACCCAGAGTCAGAAGACACTGTTGCTCGTGAAACACCTCCACAACGGACGTTATTCTTCTTCTGCGGTTCAATGTACGCAACCGGATGTGCCCGGACTAGTGCCCAGAGCAGGAGGATCTGCTGTTCAGGAGAACCGGTGCTTACGTAACTATTTCGGGATTTTCAGTGATCTCGTTGAGCCCCGAGATTACAATAAAACACAACGTTCTCAGCAGTGGCTGAACTGTTTGTTTCGAACCGCCAGGGCTTCATAAACAAGGTAATGACGCAGATACACACCAAAAAAACAGCGTTAATAGGAACTTCCGGTCTAGTTCCGCTTTAATGCCAGGTTTAAATACATGTGATGAAGCGCTATCCGAATGTCTGATGAAAGGTTGCGTTTGAGAAACGGAATGAAACGGCCGATCTTTAAGATGCATTTCACTTGAGACCTTTTACGTTTACCTGACTCTGCTACATTTTCGACAGGGACCCCCTGTTTCTGTGCCATGAATCCAAGAAGGGAGAAGATGATGAATCCTGCAAAAAAACTGGTCCCGCTGTTCAGCAGACACAGCCAAAAGCAGTCTCTACACACAAACACAACAGAACACGTTCAATTAGTGCAATGTAGAGTAATTATGTAGTTATGTTCCAGTACAATATGTATTGTTGATTTTTGAGATATGATTTTTCACACCCTTTCTGTCGCCAAACATCTCTCTCTCTCTCTCTCTCTCTCTCTCTCTATCTCTCTCTCTCTCGCTCTCTCTCTCTCTCTCTCTCTCTCAACAAACAACAGAAGACAAAGTTTGATGACAGCTTGATTTATGATTTTTGGAACACTTCCTGATTAAATGACTGATCAAAAGTTGTTTCGTATTCTTGTCCGACCGACTCCTTCAGTGAAATGTTTGGAAACATTTTGGATAATGCACGTACAATTTTTTATAGTCGTGAAGTCTTGTTTTTAGATATTTTAATGCAGACATTTTGCCCATTATATCTTTAATTATTCATTGTATACGATAAAAATGACGACTTACCTGTAACAGTTGTTTTTGTACTCATTATGACTGCTCAAAACAATGAGGACTCCCGAAACCAAACTATAGGAAAAGCATATTTGAGAGCCGGCTTCTATCCAGACCTGTGATGATTAAAGAAGACACATTATGCAAAATCAACTTTTTAGTCATTTTAATACTCATATTTGGGACTCTGGGTCCCAAGTATAAGGACTATGAGTCATGTTTTTGTGGTCCGCCTCAGTCTAAGAACAGGAGATAAAACGCACGATGTTGACTTCCGCACACATTGCTACGTCACAATGAGACATTCCTGGAATTGTTGTCTCGCGGAGCTCCGCTTTGTCCCTAAAAAAATGCGAGAGGGCAATAGTATCCAGAAGAGCGGAAGTCGGCCAAGTGTTCTATTCTTGGCTGCACAGTGCAGCACAGAGTTCTACACAAACTTCCAGCCTCAGAGCATTTACATTTTATATATGACGGCAATGTGCCGGCTAGAGTCGGCAAATGATGGCTTTTCCAAATGCTAAATGCTGTTAGCTGCCGTTAGCCTCAGTGACGCTGACGTAGTTTCCTGTGTCTCATTTGCATATTTAAAGAGACAGGCACTTTAAAAGCGAGCGTTCTGAACAGGGCTGTTTTGGCAGAGTGATTGAACTGCTGTGGTGCTTCATCCTTAAAGGGATAGTTCGCAATTTTGAACATAAGACCTATTTTCCAACTCAGCCAGTGTGATGGAGACATTGGAGACGTTTTCAAGAAATTTCATTCAGTTCTTCTAGTTGCCGAGTTGGCTGATGCTATGTCAATGATACATACACATATCTGTGTTGATAGAATAATACTTGAAACAAAACTAACGTCACATCGCATGGATTTGTGAGGGACTACTTTCTCAGCACTATACTTCGCGGACTGATTCCGCTGCCGGAAGTATGACTCGCTGCTGCTGCTGCTGAGACATAAATCCTTCAAATTGCAAGGTTGGTTTTATTTCAAACATTCTATCAACACAGATATGTACATCGATAGTCTGCCGTTACAATCGATTTGCCTCGGGTGCACTGTGGAGTCGGGATGAGTGTTTTTAATGCCGTGCTAACTTGTATCATTGACGTGCGCTAGCCATAGCATCAGCGAACTCGGCAACTAGAAGAACTGAATTAAATTTCTTGAAAACATCTCCAGACGTCTCCATCACACCGGCTGAGTTGAAAAATAGGTCTTATGTCCAAAATTCCGAACTATCACTTTAAGGTATTTTGACCAAAGCATGTCACAGACATGTTCATTAGGACACCAGGGAAGTCCCTGTAAAAAGTACAGGGAACTTTTCTCAGGCCCTCTACATTCACTTGTTTGTGTTTGCCAGTCTGCCTGGGTGGTTTATCTCCTGTGTACATGGTAATTAATATGTGCAGAATCATCATAAAATACCTCAATTTTAGTAAGATGTTTGAAATCTGGATAAAGGTAAAAACGAATTCCGTCCCATGCTCCAGGCAAAGTCACTCCCCTGATGAGCAGAATCAGGAGCATCAAGTAGGGGAAAGTTGCAGTGAAGTATGCTGCCTTCAAATGAAAAAATAAAAAAAAAGAATTAATGGTGGCAGTAACAATGAGCAACTTTGAGTGTATAAAAACGATGTCCACTCACCTTTCCTGTGGACCTGATACCTTTCCAGATACAGAAGTAGCAACACACCCAGCATAACAGAAGAGCCAAGGCCAGCTCCCATCTCACACTGCCCAGCTCCTCGATTCCACCAGACATGCCAAGAACCCGCCGCCTGTGCAGAGAGACGTTTAGGGTTGCGCTATTTCAGAATAAAGCTCATGTCTAGTGTGGGTCGGTATATTTGGACTCACTCCCAGAACTCCAGAGACGCAGCGGTGGTGTTGGTGCTGTTGCTCGACACGGTCTGATTTACAGACATGTTTGATGAAGATAGACTGACACAGTTGACTAATTTTAAAGAACACAATTAGAGTAATTCATCAATCATATGAGTGATATGACACAAATGAAAGACATTTCACAGTAAGTTATAGCTACACACGTTGTGTTTATATTCCATGCTCATACTTTATGTATATTTAGAGAAACCGTTTTTTTCCCCCTTTACCTGTATTCCAGGTGTGGTCACAGCTGCTCCAGGGCAGCTGGGATGTGAATGAAAAAAACAGGTAGACAAGAGTCCAGACTTGGACAATAATGAAGCTGAAGTCATACAGTCTCATTACTAATTGTCCATATCCTATTCCTGAGGAGAGAAACAAGTCCACATGTAAAAAAAAATCAATGTCCAGAAAGGTTTGGACAACAAAATCTGCAACGGGAACTAAAAATCTGTAACTTCTTGTAACGCTCAAACCTTGTTTTAGTTCACGAAAGGTGCAAAAACTGAGTGGTCTGCATGTACGTGAAGGTGCCACTGATGTATAAGTGTATATTAGAAGTTTGGAGAGACATATGGTCCCATCAAGACAACGTCTTTTACCAGGAAGTCCATGTGCATCAACTGAACAATCATGTAATTCTGGGAACATCATTAAAATATTTGCATTGCACAATATTTCCATTCAAATACAGTTCTTTTTGCAACCAGAGGAGTCACCCCCCCCCCAGGTGCATATTCATTATATTTTTTGCATCGGTGCCAGACGACTATGTCCACTTTTTATATATGATCTATGCTAGCATATAGAATTTTGATAAGTGTCACAACTTATTATAAGGATTTAAGGTTTGGAACAAAATTGTTCCTCTAATATTGCTTCTCTGTTGACCTTTGGCGTGCAACTCACCTTTTGCCAGCGGAAACAGCTTGTTCCAGCAGGTGATGCATCCTTCCTGTGTGTACTGACCCATTGCGGTCTCCAGCAAGAACAGAGGCATCCCGACCACGACCGCAAACAGACAATACGGCACGAGAAAAGCTCCTGAAAATGTCAACCATGCACTTAACCACCAGTTCTCAAAACATCATCTGCTAATAAAAAAAAAAAACTTTGCATGCTTCACCTCCACCGTTCTTGTAGCAGAGGTAAGGAAATCTCCACACGTTGCCCAAACCGACCATAGATCCTGCAATCACCAGCAAATATTCAAATTTACTGGCCCACTGTCCTCTGTCTTCAACACTCGTCATGTTTTTTTTCTGCTGTTCCCCCTTTTCCTCGTTCATCAAGAAGAAAAATCTTAATTTCAGTTGTTCCAAAGTGCCGATGTGACTCACGTCCCACCGCTCTCAATTGAGATTCACATGAAACCAGTAATTCCAGTGGTTGGGACTGAAGAGCCGTTTGTTCATGTTAGTGTGTTTTGGCTTTATCATGAATACTGATAACACAATGAGATCCTGAATAAAGAAACTCTTTAGACTCCAATCTTGGACTTCATGGCGATTCCTCATTAACACATTTGATTTGTTCCATATTATATTGTCTTATATCATATTATGAGGGGATGCGGCTCGTTTAGTGATATACATCTGTTGCATTTCAACAGACATGTACATTGCTTTAATTCATAGATACATCAAAGACATGGCTATTAGACAGGCTATTATAATATTATATGGTGTACCCCAGGGGTCAGTCTAGGACCCATTTTATTGTCACTCGTGAATATTACACAGTTCAGTCAGTCTCAATGTCAGTTCCAACAAGTGGAACGTTAAAAAAAAAAAAAAAAACGTTCTTTAACGACTCTGAGGATAGGTTTTGAGGCAGTACATGACACGACCGCTCATGCCACCTGCTGGTTCCTTCGTAAAACTAACGTACGCCTGTTGAATGAAGGAAATGTTTAATCACATAAGAAGGCAATAATGTTTTCACCACGCACATCAAACGTGTTGTATTTTAACTTTTAAAGTAATATATAAAGCAGTTTGTTGCCTGGATTTTGTATGATTAATATGATTATTTTATCATCAAATTCCCTTTAATTTATTCTTTTTTTTTTTCTCCATTTGTTGACACATGACAGAGAATATAGAAGAATATAATAATTTTCTTCAGTAATTGCCTGCAGCCTGTTGTATTAACAATGGAAGTAAATCTACACGTAATAAGACAATAATAACTCAGACACTGCTGTCAACTAATAGGCTTGTCTTTTCAGCCCCTTAGTGCAAGGCTATTCACCTTAAGGCCCGGGGGCCCAGAACCGGCCCTTCAAGCAATTTGGACTGGCCCGTGGCCCATTAACCCATAAATAATGAATGTAATATTAAAAAGCCAATAAAACCGTGGCTTTTGGCAAATACTAGTACAGCTGTAATTGTAGGCTATGTAGGTCTATGTACCGGAATATTTTGCAATATGAGCCAATGTAACTTTTATTTTATGCAATAAAAGAGCCAACTGTAGCAATTGTACCGGAATATTATTGGTACTTTTACTTATATTTCTGCAAAAAAAAAAAATAGCCTATTGTGGCCATTGCACCTTAATGTTGTTTATATTGTTACCTCTAATTTTGTAAGAGCCAAGTGTGACTGTTATACCCAAATGTTGGTGGTTTTGCACACTATACGCAAATTGCATTGTACCTTTTGTTACTTACCTTTCTTTGCACAAAACTATTTTGCAGCCATTTTCGATAAATAATGTGTTAAATAATTTATAACATTTTGTGTTATAAATTATTTGTATCGGTTTATTGTACATGCTACCACAAAATATTGGTACAGGGGTTGACCGGCCCTCCGGAAATTTTAGTTGAATGGCCCTGCCTTAGTGTGTGTGTGTGTGTGTGTGTGTGTGTGTGTGTGTGTGTGTGTGTGTGTGTGTGTGTGTGTGTGTGTGTGTGTGTGTGGGTCTAAACTGGTGTTTCCAAATGAAAAAGTCGCAAAACGTGTGAAGTAAAGTATAAAACCAGCTCAGATTACTGAGTAACCTGTCCTTTTTTTTTCCACAAATGCTGAACACTAGACAATCTGGTCTTCGGGGACTTGTCGCTCTCTAACAACCAGACTAACCCTGTGAACACCACACCCTCTCGCTCCCTCTGTGAACACACCAGTGGGCCAGTAGAACTGGTATTTGAGCGTGAAAAAAGGAATAGCCCTCTGTGTTTTTCGGGGAGTGGTGAGGAAATGTATCCGGCAGCCACTCGTGGTTCGCCACACAGCGTTTCTGCTACGTTATGGGCATCTGTTTGTATGAGGTCAGACATAATGCTATTTTATTCTCCCGAGGCGTGAGGTCGTACAGCTGCAGCTCTCATAGCAGCATAGACAGCTGAGTCACAGGCTGCATGTACTGTGCACTGTGCTGTACAGTATATATAGTTTGGACCAATGGAACAACTGCTCCAGTGTTACTGATATTTACCCACACGTTTTCCCCCCCAAAGCGACATAAATAAAACATGCCTCTTGTGTTGGCCACAAGTGAAACGTCTAAATCTCAGTTATTTATGGTTGCACGTCAATTGGAAAAATTTTCAATGTATCTTGAAAGATAAGCCACAGTTTTTTTTTTTACCCTTAACCATTTGGTCGACCACACTTTAAGTCACTATGTCTCATTGGAAAATGCATCAAGCTGAACGAACTCACCAACACTAAATGTGGCTGAATGTTGTAAAAAAAAAGTTTTATTATGAACAGACGTCTCAACCGTTTGGTAGAGGCCTGTATCTGAAATACTGTAGGGTCTAATTAAAAAAATATATATATATGTATATATATATACATATATATTTATATATTTTCCTTTTCTTTTTTTCTTGGTGCGTACCTTAAAGGGTTAAAGTCGGAAGTGTGTGGTTAAAGTATGACTTACGATTACAGGCACATTGTCTACAGCCACAGTAATATGTGTTATTACTGGGCTATGCTTGTCATACTGTGTGTGTGTAAACTGTAGAACTATATTAGTGTGCACTTCATGTTGCATGCTTCATTTTTAATGCCACTTTTTGTAATTATAGGCCTGTTACTTTTTCTATACATTTTTATTTTTATTCTATACAGGGCTACTTTAAATTTTGCAACCTGGCATTAACACTAAAGAGTTCTAAGAGTGATCCGATCATGTGTAGAACCACCTCTGTGTGTTTTTTTTTTTTCTTTGATCGGATCTGAAGACGACGCGTTCAGGACAATCAATGTGAGTGTGTTCTGTACTAGAAAGTGGTTTCTTTGGCCCTGTTCAGACCTGCTGTTGGACTGTTAGTGGAGGAGGAAGAAGAAGACAAGGTTTAAGGGCTTTTCTTCATCACCTGTTGGTGAAATAACAGCTGGAGCACATTTTGGTAATGAACATACACATCATTTGACGTGGATATGAAATGCACATGTCCAGCCGCTCACGTCAACAGATAATCAGTTGACACTTATTTATATCTCCTGTTCTCAGCTGTTTTACACTATATATATGCTATATGATACACTATAATTAGAAAGTCAGACATTTACAAGTGTATTATTCCCACTATTAGTATGTTGATTTGTCTGCAACTAAGAATTATGTCATATTTCATTAAAGGCAGATGAAATCCCATTGCAGCCCATGCACAGATTGAATGACGGGCACCGATCGTTTTGAAATTATTCTAGCATTTAATTAATACCTATTATTCTGCATGTAATCATCCAATACTCTATTAACCTGTGTGGCTGTGTCATCTTTTACTGCACATGGATGAAAGGCAACAATAACAAAGGAAGACAAACTGATCATTATATCCAGAGGGCAGGGACATGTAATTGTGAAGAGGACTGGTGCAACACAACAGATGCCAATTGGTGCAAAACACCAAGACCAAAGTATGTATGCCAACAACACAAACAACCAAAAATCAGGGTTTATTTAGGCTATAACACTTATAGAGTGTATGCACATTCAATAATAAATTAAAAGAGAGGAAGTAAAGTAAAGCTTTGTAAATACTCATTGTATATAATAGGGCAATTCTTTCAGTGTTTTAAGATAGAGTCTCATTGGATTTTTGTGGGATTTATGGGTTCTTCTTTCATTATTTTTTAACAAAACAGTGAGAAGGGGAGCGCCGGGATGACGTCATAGAGATCCACATCCACAGCAGCAGCAGCAGCAGCAGCAGGGGTGAGGTGACCAGCCGCTCATCCGCCGGTATCATGGCTTCCTAACAGGAGCAGGAACTGTCTGAGACTAACACAGGGATTTCTGTTGAATGCCCCACAGGTTTTCATCGACCTTACTGAAAACCCTGAGGTCGGGACCGAGGGGCTCAGCCTCCCGTTTCGCCCCGCGCGGCCGCCGCTGGGATCCAGGATATACTTTTAACTCTATTGGTGAATTTCCATTCGTGAACCGTGGAAGATGGCCGACCCGGCGGAGTGCACCATCAAAGTGATGTGCCGTTTTAGGCCCCTCAACAGCTCCGAGGTGACCAGAGGCGACCGATACATTCCCAAGTTTCAAGGGGAAGAGACCGTTATCATCGCGGTGAGTTGTTTTTGTTGATGGCCTTTAGCCGCCTGTGAGACACAGCCCGCTGGCGCTGTCTGCGATACGCCATTTTTGATTGTCTTGTGGCTACCGTAGTTAGCGCCTTAGCTTACTAGCTAACGCTAGCATCGGGTTGACCTGTAGACCGCTGCGTTGTTTTCTCTCCTTGGGCTGCTGCCTGCTTCTGCTCCAACACATACCCTTTAATTACACTTAACGCGTTACGTGTTCAGCTAATACTTGCTGGACTTTCGACGGCAGCGTCCAATGCCCGGTTTAAATGAGCTAGTCTACTTGCTGTTGTCGTAAAATGTCACTGTTGCCCTGTCACGGCTAGCGAGCTGTCATTCAACAAAGCCACCAACACATCGGCCGGTGTAAATGTCAGCATTAGCCTGACAATCCTGCACGACATTCACGCAATTTCTTATAGCGGTATAACGTAACGAATAACCGCTCATATCTAAAAAATAAATGTATTAAAGGTGAACTGTTTGCGTCAGCACACATGTAAACCAGCTTTGATTTTGAGGTGGCTAGCAGCACACTGTTGGCTAGCAGGCTAGGCCAGCTGGTAGTTGACAGATTAGCCGGCCTTGGCTAGCTGGCTAGTTTTAATACTGTGGCTTAATTAAAGCTAACACTATCTAGCTGACCAGCTGGCAATACAACAAGTCCCCATGTTGACCAAGGGCTCTTAAGTAATTTCATATACGAACTTAATCTATACCCCCAAAACCAAACCAAATAAACAAAAAGCCCAAGTAATACAACAGGAATCAGAGAATGTAAACATATCTTTGACTTTGGAAATTTCAGATTATCTGCAGGATAAAGATGAGTGATTGGCCTGTAATGTCTGGACAGGTTACACTTAATCACCCAATAGATTCAGCAATATTTAGTTTTCAGTTGTGTCTATGTTTTAACCATGGTGGACACCATCAGGGAACCTCTACTGAAAATCCTGGTTAAAACACAACATATATTGATTGCATAAAAATAATAAACTGTGAGCGTAGTTTGTTGTCTCAGGTTAAGTGCCCCGGAATCCTGCAGACACCCCCCAGAATTTGATAAGGATAATTGAAAAGGCACAGTTTCAACTTTGACAAAAGGAGGAAATGCCTTCAAATGTCAGTGCCTCCACTTTACTGAATGAAGAAAGTATTTGCTTTGTGGTCAACTTGGTGCTTGTCATGCTTTGTCATCATGGGCTTGCACAGTACGTCTTAAAACGACACTGTGCAACATGTATTCGTGCCATTATATTCTGAAGCATGCCTGTATGACAGGATTAAAAATGATGCGTCAAAACAAAAAGTTTAGTCTCGTCATATTCCTTTTTACTGTTGTAGTGGTAGTAAATATAAAAGAAACGTAAGGCCTGCCTCACATCGAGTTAGGACGTGTGACACGGTCAAAAGTCAGTGGCGTGTCATTTAAAAACGGATCTGGTTAAACATTATTTTTTCTTAACAACGGGCTGTCGTTCACTTTGTGGACTTTGGTGTCCTTGTAATATATGTATACACCTATGGAGGTGTCTGTTTACACCTTATTCTTCTTCAGTCAGCTGCTGCTAGATTGACGATCACTGCTAGAATTCCACGTGATTATGAACATTGATGATGTACCGCTAATGAATAATGAACAATCATAACTTGCATCAATGAGCACCACATGCTGCAAATTTAGACAAAAGACAAAACAAATGTGAATCTACAATGATAATGGATGACTTCAGGCCTACAACCAATAGCTTACTGTGTGTGCCCCTCAGACACAATGTGGCCCTGCCCAGTTCAGAATGCCAGTCATGTATTGTACCAAAATAACAGTGCACATTGTGAGAGCTGCACGAGCTGCAGCCCAGATCCTAGTAGCCACTGCTGGTACATCTGCTTTGAGATGTACAACTAAATAATGCCAGTAAGCAGCATCTCAGGCCTCCTGGGTAATCCCTCTTGTGTTTTCTCTCCTGGTTACTAGCTGTGCAACCAATCAGAGCAGGCAGTTGGCCAGGTGCTGGGCAATCTCTCCGAGTAGGGAGGGAAACTATGATGGCGATGTACACTTGCTGATGCTCTTGTCCACAGTTATTGACTCACTTAGCTCATATATTTATCCATTGTGGAACAACCAAGGGTGTGGACCCTCTTGTTAGGACTAAAGACTGAAGCCTCCACATCCGTGCTTAATCGCTTTGACTGTGGTGTAGTGTCGAGAGGTTTTGCTTGTGTCAATAAAGGGAGCAAGCCTTAGTTTTCTGATAAAGGGCAATTGGTGTTGTTACCATAGGTCGTTTATTAAATTTGGACGTAGTCTTCTGGTTTGCGGGCGAAGCTAATCAGGAATTAAGAATGTATCGACGACCTAGGGCCCGACTGAGTTAATGAGGATTTAATGTCTCAATCACTAGTTTTTTTTAGTTCAACAATTATGTATATTATTTATTGTTGTTATTATTAGCGAGTCGTAACCTGTCCAATTTCCCAAGCTAGTTTTGTCAGTGAAGTGTGAGTATGGAGCATGTGAATTATTCATTCATCCATTACCTTCCTGTCAGTTGTGCATGTTCAAGATCAAGTCGTTCTCCTCAGCTTTGTTCTTCCATCTACTATTTGCATAAAGCGTTCTGCAACAACAGGACAAAACTACTTTTAGATACTTTAGAGGTGGAAGTGCACGAGAGAAAAAACTGAAACTGAAATTTAACTAAAGTAATTTAGAAGAAAATTTTCTTCCCCAGGTCAGCTCTGGACCAGGAAGCAAACATTAATGACATATTGCATATTTGTTTTTAGTTTTTTCCCTAGCAATATAAATCTGCATCATACAACTAGACTCGCATGAATGTTGGAGAATAACCTTGAACTGTGTCCCCTGAATACAATGTCTTATGAAGTATCATAACAGGAAGAGGAAATGTGACTGAGCACTTACTTTTCACTGTAATTTTATAATCAGCAAATAATCCTATCATTATCATAGATAATGAGACCAATAGCAGCTCTTAAGGGTTTAATTGCAATAGTAAGCTGGAGTGAAATATCTACATCTTTAGATGATGCTGGTCTGTGTTGCACCAAACTGCACTTTATTATTTTTGCAAATCTGTGAGACATTGGTTGGTTTTTCCTCGGTGTGAATGTGTTTACCCGGAGTCTTAGCGAGTGTGTCTCCAAGGCGACACTCGCTGCTTGTTCTCAGCTTCCTCTTGCACTCACAGGTGTTTACGCTGAACCTGTCTGTTTGAATCTACTGCCACTCAAACATTCGTGTTTTGAAGAATGTATTGGCTGTCTTGTTCGAAAGCTCCTAATACATCACGTCCAGAACCCCGCCCATCAGGCTGGGGATGAGTCAGCTGAGACTTCTAACCTCCAAAGATGGTGTGCCATCCAAGCTGAACCTCAGAATTGCATATGGCATCACTTTTTTAATCCCCTGCGGTTGCCTTCCTAAGTCCATCTATCGATCGCTCTTTCACTGTAAATGTTCTTTGAAGTTTTGGCCAACTGTGGAATATCACAACCTTTGACGCAGGCTGGCTCTTAAGTGAGTGGGAAAAGCTCAGGGTCCAGATTAGTTTGTTATAAATGGCGTGCAAGTGTTGTTAGGAGGGAAGTCAAAATGGGATGGGGGTAAGCTGAATGAGGATGGCAATCCTGATTTTTATAGGGAAAGTAAAAAGGATGAGTTTATTTGAGAACGTCCAGGTTTCAAGAGACTATGACCGTTTTTGTCCACAGACCTAATACTTTGTTTGCGGTCATAGAAGAGCAAAATATGAATTAATTTTGTCCCTGTTTGTTGGTTGTAAAAGATGGATTGTAATTTTTCTAAAGAGGCCAAATGATATGTATTTATATATTTTGTCTAAGGAGGGATTGTCGTGTGTGTCACCCCTCCTGTATACCCTTGTCTGTACTGTTGCTGTCAAATATTTGACAAAATGGCTCAAACATTTAAAACAAATAGTTGTGCACCTCAGTCAGACGGGTATTTTGAGAAACAAGGTAGAGTATGTGGTGAAATGAGTGTTAGCGATGGTGCAGTACAAGTACAAGTGATTTTGGTAGTGGGGTTGGGTGATAGGGCTTATAAATAATATATGTATAGTTTAAAGCTATGATATTTTGGAATATATCACCATATTAAGCTGGACACTGGCTGTTTCTACGAGCTCTTGGAAGATTTTCTTCGTGCCTCTTCTCTTTTCAGCAATTTTTGTATTATTTTTTAATGTTTAATAAAGGATGTCTCTTGAAGAAGAGTTGTTATCTGACTTCTCGTATAATTCTAATGTCTGTTTTCATGAATTTTATTGGATATCATAATATTTGACTACATGACTCAATATTATTACTGAAACAGTCTTTAAAACCAGGAGAAGACTAGCTCTAAGGTATCTTGTCTCTTTTCACGACATTGACATAATATTGATATGTTGCCCCATCTCTAGTTTGTGACTTTCTTTGTTACCCGAGCGACTATGACGGTTATTTTTTCCTGATAGTGATTTAAAAATCATGCAGATGCTGGAGGTGAAGAGACGATGCCAAAGATAGATTATTATTTTCTCAATTAATCAAGTAAGATAGTCCTTTTGTTTTTTAATTATGTACTAAGATACGATGGTACTTGGATGGTAGACCAAGACCAGGTACTTGTTTGGTGTGTAAAATGTTGAAAAATCTTGATCAGTGTTTGTCAAATCTGGAAATGATGATGCTTTCAAATGTCTTGTTGGTCCACAAACCAGTTTTAATGATTTCTTTGTTATATGGAGCAAAGAAACCAGAAAATATTAAGCTGAAAAATTTGAAAACTCACTCTTCTTCCTCTTGTTTATTTCAGAGCAAACCTTACGCGTTCGACAAAGTCTTTCAGTCAAATACATCACAGGAACAAGTGTACAACGCCTGCGCCCAGAGGATTGTTAAAGGTGATGTGATGTTATTTTGTATTTTTTCCAGTGTGTTCACAGTCCCCATGATTATTTTATGAACTTGGCTTGAATCATTACTTAAACACGCTCCGTTTGGTCTTCTATAGATGTTCTGGACGGATACAATGGAACCATTTTTGCATATGGGCAGACATCATCTGGTAAAACACATACCATGGAGGTAAGAATCGACTTTACTCGTTGAACTCTCGACTGAAACGTGTGTCGTCTCGGATGAAATCTGAATGAGTGTGCCCTCTGTTTGCAGGGGCTGCTCCATGACACAGATTCAATGGGTATCATCCCCAGGATAGTTCAAGACATTTTCAACTACATCTATTCCATGGATGAAAACCTGGAGTTTCACATCAAAGTAAGATGAAAAAGATGTTTTTCTGTTCATACATACCTCTCTTGTTTTTATGCTGACCACAGGTGTGGCCGGAGGACTGCTCGTCAGTCCCTCACTATTTTTAGTATGTGTGTGCCCTCATTTTTGATGTTAAAAACACACGTTTAGTTGCACATTTAAGGCAATGCTTGGCATAATGAGTGCTGGGAGTTTTACCCACTGGCACCAACCGTTTCTATCATGTCATCAGGGGGTGTTTTCACACACCATAGACCATAGTGTGTGTGGAGCGGCGTGCAGCTTTGTTGTGTTGTGTTGTGCTGGATGCTGCCAGCCAAAAATAACCACTTTTCTTCAGAATGCCATGGTTACCAGACATTTTCCCCCCCTCGCGATAATCTGCACGACTATTTTAATGCCGTCCATTCATGTTGTAGTCATCTGTGTGGTTTGTCCCCGGGCAGCAATAATTGGAATATGTCCCATCTTTTGTAAACGGTTAAACTGGGCTTTAGAATATATTGAATTCTGAAATGTCCATCCTCAGCAGACATTAAAATGTATTTCGTATCCCCATTTCCCATTTTATATTTCCCCAAATCCCTTTTACACGATAAAACTCGTGGGGGGAATAAGAACAATAACGCATGTTGGATTTTCTCGTTTCATTTTTGCTGGCTTGTGAAATAATAAGGTCCTTCCTCTGTCTACAGGTTTCATATTTTGAAATCTACTTAGACAAGATCCGGGACCTTTTGGATGGTAAGTGGCTGTGGCGCAGAGGAGCCAACGCTGCGTCTTCTCACATCTCCTAATTGCACCAGAGGTTTAGCAAATGTATAAAACATGGAGCAGGTTTGGCTGTAAACATGATGCTGTTATTTGTCAGATATAAAATTGACTTTCACTGCTTTTAGTGAAGACTCCATTTATATTTTGAAGGGCATCACAATGCTTGGTCTTGATTAGATTGAGGGGTCTATGTCAAGTAATATGAACCTGCAGAGTGGAAGTTTTTCATTTGAAATCCTCAAAATTGGCCAGCGTGGAGGGATTTTCAAAGTAATTTCCTGATGGGGAAATGAGCTTCCACGCATATCAGAGTCCATTTGAACAGTGTTGACCAGGGGTCATTTAAAAACTGGCAGTAGGAGGGGAAGCAAAGGCTGCATGTAATATTTGAAGTTCCCAGGCGTACGTTTTAATCACCATTTCTGAATTTTCTTATTCGGCTTCTTAAGGACAAAATTGGCTAAGCCCTTAATAAGTTCTAGGTTTTAAAGTTTTCACACATAATTTGAAACCCTGAGTTGAATGACACAGAACTGCTCACTGCAATATGCTTCGCGTTTTTCTTCCTCTGACTTATTTTTCCCTTTTTATTTCCAGTGTCGAAGACCAATTTGTCAGTGCATGAAGACAAAAACAGAGTACCCTATGTCAAGGTCAGATCTCGCCTCCTGTTTCATGTCAAATATGTGGTAAAAGCTGTTGGAGCAGGCCGTTAATCTCACCTCATGTCCTCTTTCCTTCTTTATTTATAAAGGGCTGCACTGAGAGGTTCGTCTGCAGCCCAGAGGAGGTCATGGATACAATTGATGAAGGAAAATCGAACAGACATGTAGCAGTTACAAGTAAGATACCAGTCTTTACTTCCTACTCAATAATCTGTATAATAATCTCTAATCTGCTTTCTTAAACACAAAATTCTCCCTCTCGCAGACATGAACGAGCACAGCTCCAGGAGTCACAGCATCTTCCTGATAAACGTCAAACAAGAGAACACTCAGACGGAGCAAAAGCTCAGTGGTAAACTCTACCTGGTGGATCTGGCTGGTAGTGAAAAGGTATGAAGCTTCAAATTAAAGCTAAGCCACCTGTTATTGGCCAAATTAGGCATATCTTCTCATACAAGAATAGATCCATTTCACTGTTATTGTCTGCTTGTAATTTTGTCAGACTCAGATTACACTCTGTTCTGTGTTTGACTCTTTTGAGCTGTACAGGATCGTGCTGAGGTTGTTTTTTGTCGTGATTTTTCTTTCAGGTCAGTAAAACGGGAGCGGAGGGAGCTTTGCTGGATGAAGCCAAGAACATCAACAAGTCCCTGTCCTCCTTGGGAAACGTCATCTCCGCTCTGGCTGAGGGAACGGTCAGTGTTTTTTTTTTTCTGCTGACGTTGTGTAGATGTCACGTTCTTCACGCGTTGCATGTGAAAATGACATTAGAATTAGCGTTTCTGCCCGAAATACAGCCGACTAAGTAGAAATTACTGTGTTCGCCCGGGTCTTGCGTCACAAACTAATACCTGCGTGCATTGCAGAGTAATTTGACCTTGGAATTAATGCTGATTAAAGTGATTCTCTCTGTTTAAAAAAAACCTGTTGGAACTGTTTTTTCCCGACTAGTGGGAATGGGGCGGTTTACTAATTCAGGTTACGACAGACAACACACTTAACTGCCTCGTCTGTAAGCTTTAATCTTTACTACAGATCGTAATGTGTTCAAATTTCATCATCATATTCCTAAGTCAGCTGATAGTGTTGGATCAGTTCAGACTTCAGGTGATTCTTCTTTCATTTGGTAAACCTGGGTAAACGATGGTTAAACTCCGAAAGATACAGCGTGCAGTTTTCTTCATCTTCTTTTAGTAAAAGATAAAAAAAAGTTTGATCGAAAAGTCATACTTTAGATCACTACCGTTCAAAAGTTTGGGGTCACCTATACAATTTTCCTTTAAGTCACACTTTTATTCATCAAAAGAGTTGCAAAATTAATAGAAAATATAGTCAAGACAATATGACAATATTATACATAATGATTTTCAGAACCAGCAAAACTGTTTTCAGCTGTGCTAACATCATTGCACAAGGGTTTTCTAATCATCCAATAGTCTTCTAACGCCATTAGCAAACACAATGTACCATTAGAACACTGGAAATGGGCCTCTATACACCTATGTACATATTCCATTAAAAACCAGACGTTTGCAGCTAGAATAGTCGTTTACCACATTAACAATGTATAGAGTGTATTTCTGATTCATTTAATGTTATATTCATTGAAAAAAAGTGCCTTTCCTTCAGAAATAAGGACATTTCTAAGTGACCCCAAACTTTTGATCGTCCAAAATATGACAATTTGACCACAATAAAATTGCAATTTTCAGTGAGGTGAACATTTGTGCACCAGCATCTTTTTTTCAGTCATCTCAACATTTTCAACCATGCCCTGGTTAAAAAAGTTATAGTTAAAAAAACTATAACTTGAGGAAATACAAACTTTCCTGGAAGCAACGTTTGACTTTAGCAATTCTGTGACAATTTCACAGTTTTCGAATTGATCAATGAATGGATTGTTCTCGTTCCCCTGCGCTCTGTAAACAACCTGGGGCGGACGGCTGCCGATATATCTGTGATGGTCTGAACAGATAAGCCATTGTACGACGACTGAGCGAGCATACTGGTGTCTGAAGATCTGTAACACGGTGCCTCTGCTCAGCTACTCGTGTCGATAACAAGAATATTGATGCTGTGGTTTAACTCGCATCCGACTTAACCAAGCTCACAAGAGCTGTAAGATAAGTTATAGTACTCTGTTGGCTAAGTGCTGGTGAGACCACAGGTCTCGCCTTTGGTTTCAGGGAGAACAAGAACAGCACTTTGTTTTATTTGTTTTCTTAGTGCTTTTCTTGCTTTTTTAATAATTAACCACAATTACAGGGTTTCTCAGAGGAAATTGTGCACAGTAATGTAAATGGAGGCCACTCCAGAAATCTGTTTATTTACAAAAACTTTGCCCTAAACCAGCCATTTCAAACCTTTTTTTGAGTACAAGGTCCGCGCAGAAGTGATCATATTTGTGGGGCTGCAGAGCCGATAGGGTTCCATTACTAATGCCATGTGATGTAATAACATGTTGGCAGAGTTGGTGTCCATTTCAGGGATGTGACCCTATGCATCAGTCACTAATTTTATTTTTGAACTCTCCGTTGTAGTTAGCCTGCTATACTTAAATGTATCTAGTCTCTTCTTCTCAGTTAATTTTCTGTATTATTTTTGTGTGTGTGTGTTATTGCCAGGCCTACATCCCATATCGAGACAGCAAGATGACCCGTATCCTGCAGGACTCGCTGGGTGGTAACTGTCGGACCACCATTGTTATCTGCTGCTCACCTTCCTCCTACAATGAGGCTGAAACCAAATCCACGCTCATGTTTGGACAAAGGTTAGCAAGTCCAGTTATACCGTGCTTGAAATGTTGTTATTTTTCATTTGTGGGACGTCAATAGTTGAGTTCCAAGCTAAGCTAGAGTCGAATGAGTCCGTGTGTGATATTGATGGTCATCCGTTTTTTCATTCCACGTCCAGAGCAAAGACTATCAAGAACACAGTCGTCGTCAACATTGAGCTCACGGCAGAGCAGTGGAAGCAGAAGTATGAGAGGGAGAAAGAGAAGAATAAGACCCTGAGGAACACCGTCACCTGGTTGGAGAATGAGCTCAACCGCTGGAGAAATGGTGAGGATATGGTCTAGGATCTAGAGATTCCCAAAGACTGGGTCAGGACCCAGAGATGTGTCGCCAAACAAATAATTAGTTACTCATTTACCGCATAGAATGTTTGGGGAACACTGCTCTTAACCATCTGGACATACTGACCGTAATCTGATCTCCCACCTCAGGTGAGAGCGTGCCGGTGGAAGAGCAGTTCGATAAGGAGAAGGCAAACGCTGAGGTTCTGGCCCTCGACAACATACTCAACGACAAGCCGGCGTCCACGCCCAATGTGCCCGGAGTTCGCCTCACCGATGTGGAGAAGGACAAGTGTGAGGCTGAGCTGACCAAGCTTTATAAACAGCTGGACGATAAGGTGAGAACAAAAGAACCAGCACTGTTGTCCTGCTTCTTCACTTCACTTCAGTGAACATATTCTACTTTTAGATTAAACGAGATATTCGAGAATGTTGTCATTTTAAGGTTTACTGACATTTCCGGACACTTAGTGGACTGAACAGCTAATTGATTCATGTGGAAATTAATCAACAGATAGATTGATAATGAAAATAGTCTGCCGTGTCCTTGCTAATGTCGCTGTGTGCACATTACAGGATGAGGAGATCAACCAACAGAGCCAGCTGGCAGAGAAACTGAAGCAGCAGATGCTGGACCAGGAGGAGGCAAGTACAGGAAGTTCAACATGTGGCCTGGCTTTTTTTTTTTTTATCTTTGCAGACTTGGATCTGTGGAAAAACTGCCAAGTCATGTTCACGCAAATTACCCACAGCACTGAAACCTGTAACTGGATTTATTGTTCTGGCAGATTCACTTATTCGTTATGCTCACAGAGCATAGGGGATACAGAGAATGAATGATCCTGCAAGTTTCACACTCGCACGTGCATGTCTTTCTTCCCCATTATGGAAAGAATATTCAGTTTCTGCTAATTAACTCTCCTAATTCTTACTTTAAATCGAGTTACAGGCTTTAATGTCGTGGCTGATTTGTGTTGGTGTCATTAATTTCAGCCCCTTTTTCATGATCACAAAATATCCGTTACAATTCCAATGGTGATTACTCATTCTCATTAAGGTCTTTCACAGATTTATACACCGTTGAATTCTAACTCGCTGCCCGAGGGCTTCTGTCGCATTCATAACCGTCGCTTGCGTCTGAAATACCAGAGAAAAGTCAGCAGGGCTGAACCCTGTTTCGTAACAGGCAAAAATCCCAATGCATATTGCTTATTCATCCATGTCATAACACACACACACTGACTAATTGCCGCGGCTCTAATTACGTTTCTCATCCGTCCGTGCAGCTTCTGGCCTCCTCCCGCCGCGATCACGAGAACTTGCAGGTGGAGCTGAACCGCCTGCAGGCGGAGAACGAGGCCTCCAAGGACGAGGTGAAGGAGGTGCTGCAGGCTTTGGAGGAGCTGGCCGTCAACTATGACCAGAAGAGTCAGGAGGTGGAAGATAAGACCAAGGAGTTTGAGGCCATCAGCGAAGAGCTCAGCCAGAAATCGGTGAGGCGCTAATATTAATGAGTTACTGTCAACACGGACATGCAGCGCTAAAATTAGACTTGTGCAGCCTCTCGGAATAACACAACCTGCTGATACATAAGTCCGTTTAATGCTTTCTCTCGGTGTTTGAAACGTAATACATAGAATTCAACATAAAATCAAAGCTATAGGAGCCTAGGACAAATGCACAGTACTTGATTATGACTAACTACCAATTCATACTGGTGAAATTCATTAAATCTTAAATCATCTCTTTTCTTTTAGTCCATTCTGTCGTCGCTGGACTCTGAGCTCCAGAAGCTGAAGGAGATGTCCAACCACCAGAAGAAGAGGGTGACTGAGATGATGTCATCACTGCTCAAAGACTTGGCTGAGATTGGCATTGCAGTGGGCAGCAATGACATCAAGGTACAGAGATTGTTTCTCAATATAACCTCAACGGCAGCCTCTTAAGAGCGCAAAGTTAGCATTTCATCCAGTCTTTTGATCGACTGTTCTTGCCCTTCGCCCTCTTTTTGTTGGTATTTCCAGCAACACGACGGAGGCAGCGGCCTCATCGACGAGGAGTTCACGGTGGCTCGTCTCTACATCAGCAAGATGAAGAGCGAAGTGAAGACCATGGCGAAACGCTGCAAGCAGCTGGAGAACACCCAGTCAGAGAGCAATAAGAAAATGGACGAGAACGAGAAAGAGCTCGCTGCCTGCCAGCTGCGCATCTCCCAGGTACGCGGGAACACGGCTGTCTGTCTCTACATAGCATTAGCATTAACACAAAGATGACTGAATTGAATTCTGGTATTATTGTTTCATAGCGTCTTTAAGTGAAAAGATGAGGTGTTTCAGGTCTAGAGTCTAGCCACTGTGGAGATCCACCCACCCTGGTTTTACCATCATTTTTTAGCTGTCCTTGTTGGTGGCTTGCTCACATATTTTTGCTACTGAACACACTATCTATCTATCTCGCGCGGCCTGTTCAGCGCAGGGTCATTGTTCCACACGGACCGTTTTAGCAGACGCACACTGCACAATCATTTCATGCTTAAACAAGAAGCCAACAAGGTGCAGTGGAACCACTGCAAACGACAACTGGCGTACCACAACAGCACGTCCTCAATGATTCAGCATCTCAGCCGATAGCATCCATAGCATCCAGTTGCTAACGCTGCCGACACATGCTAACGTAAAAATTGATGTTAGCTGATTTAATGTAGCTTACTAGGGTCGATAGCTGCAGCCCTATACAGAACACACTCCTGTGTAGTACACTGGGTCTCAGACAACTAACAAAAGTTAGATTTTCTCTCTAGAACTCCATGATTGTTCACATTCATCTTTAGCCTTGTGTTAGGATGCTGCTGCTTATTTGGATGGTGTGGTTGCATGTGTGGTCTAAGGAGAGCCACCACAAGTAAAGGATACGTAACTGCACTAATTGCGTTAAGTTAAATATTTGACATTGGCAGCTTCAATCAGAACTGAATATACAAAGAAAATCCACACCTTTTTGCTTTTCCCTCTTTGTTAGAATGTTATTTACATCTGTTTTGTGTCTTGTTTCCACAGCATGAGGCTAAAATCAAGTCGCTGACTGAGTACCTGCACAACGTTGAGCAGAAGAAGAGGCAGCTGGAGGAAAATGTTGACGCACTCAACGAAGAATTCGTCAAAATCAGCGCTCAGGGTAAGAGATAATTCAGCAACTCACCTACAATGACTTTAATCTGAAATCCGTAGCGTGTCTTTTCAGGTTAGGGCACAATTGTTGTCGAACCTGTGGAGGATTAATCATTTCACGTGTTTGTGTTTTACAGAGAAAGTTCACGCTATGGAGAAAGAGAATGAGATCCAGACGGCAAATGAAGTCAAGGTTTGTTCCTCTGCTCCATTAAATATTAACACCAGAGCAGTTTACCGTTGTAGAGCGAGGAAATTCAGGATTTCTTACTTAATTAGTTCAAACATTTATATTAAATTAGTGCTACTATCACATGCATATTTTTTTTTAGATAGCAATAAGGGTCTGTTCCAGCCTGCTGGTTTTCATGATTACATTTTTGTAATTTATTCTGTGAAGTAACATTTCTGTACATTTTGTGTGTGCTAAACCAGGAAGCGGTGGAGAAGCAGATCCACTCTCACCGTGAAGCTCACCAGAAACAGATCAGCAGCCTGAGAGATGAGCTGGACAACAAAGAAAAACTGATCACTGAACTGCAGGAGTAAGGAAGAACTCAAGTTTTTTTTTAACTACAACATGATGACGGGTCATTTAAAAGCGATGCATGTTGACGATTCACTCCGATGAGGCAGTTAATCATTGTTTTCCGTTTCTTTCAGTCTGAACCAGAAGATCATGCTGGAGCAGGAGCGTCTCAGAGTGGAGCACGAGAAACTGAAAAGTGCCGACCAGGACAAGAGCCGCAAGCTTCACGATCTCACGTACGCGTCTGGTTATTTCACACGGCATCATTTTTCTCGTCGGCTATGTTTTAACTCTGTTTTGTTGTTGTTCTTCAGGGTGATGCACGACAGAAGGGAGCAGGCCAGACAGGACCTGAAGGGTCTGGAGGAGACAGTGGTGAGTTTGTCCTTTAAAACCCTCTGCTGGTATATTTTCTTGCAAAAAAATTCAACTTATTAAGTAATTATTTGACTTTTCCCATCCCAGGCCAAGGAGCTGCAGACCCTGCACAACCTGAGGAAACTTTTTGTTCAGGATCTGGCCACCAGAGTCAAAAAGGTCAATAGCATTTTCAATGATTTTGTGTCATCTAATAGTTGAGAGAAAAAAAACCTGCCTAAGGAGGGCCAAGTTGTGTTTATTTGCATTTCTGTCGTAATAATCGTGCTTATTTGTGGTGCAGAGCGCTGAGATGGACTCGGACGACACAGGCGGCAGCGCTGCACAGAAACAGAAAATTTCCTTTCTTGAGAACAATCTTGAGCAGCTCACCAAGGTTCACAAACAGGTAGGGGGCGCTCACACATGCACATGCAGCTCAATATGATTCCCATCCTCAGGGGTGCTATACAATTCCAAGTGATAGAAAATTGCAATTGGAAATTAAATCTGATCTATACTGTCCCGCAGCTGGTGCGCGATAATGCAGACCTGCGCTGTGAGCTTCCTAAACTGGAAAAACGCCTTCGCGCTACGGCTGAGCGGGTCAAGGCCCTGGAGTCTGCTCTGAAGGAGGCCAAGGAGAACGCCGCCCGCGACCGCAAGCGCTACCAGCAGGAGGTGGATCGCATCAAGGAAGCCGTCAGAGCCAAGAACATGGCCAGGAGGGGACATTCGGCCCAGATCGGTGAGTAGTGAAGACCAAAACTACAGTCTACTTGGTTTTATTCAGAGTCCATTGGTAATTTCTACACTACCGTTCAAAAGTTTGGGCTCACCTATACAATTTTTGTTGTGTTTTCCATTAAAAGTCACACTTTTATTCATCAAAAGAGTTGCGAAATGAATAGAAAATATAGTCAAGACATTGACAAGATTAGAAATAGATTCAAGATTCAAAGATTCAAAGTGTTTATTGTCATATGCACAGTAAAGAAACACGTTTCCCTGTACAATGACATTCTTACTTTGCTTTCCACTCAAAAATACCAGCATAGAGTAGAAAGAAATGTTTTAAAAAGTATAATATACATAAGAAAAATAATAAATATTACCAAAAAACTAAAATAATATATATGCATGAAATAAGTATAAACATATGCATATATACAAGCAAGAAGAACTATACATAAAGTGCACACTGGTTGTGCAAGATGCTGTGCAAACAGATTTAGAGCGATAAATAATGATTATTATTAACTTTGCTTTCTTCAAAGTATCAGCAAAACTGTTTTCAGCTGTGCTAACATCATTGCATCATGAGTTTTCTAATCATCCAATAGCCTTCTAACGCCATTAGCAAACACAATGTACCGTTAGAACACTGGAAATGGGCCTCGATACACCTATGTACATATTCCATTAAAAACCAGACGTTTGCAGCTAGAAAAGTCGTTTACCACATTAACAATGTATAGAGTGTATTTCTGATTCATTTAATGTTATATTTATTGAAAAAAAGTGCTTTTCCTTAAAAAATAAGGACCTTTCTAAGTGACCCCAAACTTTTGAACACATGCTTTTTGTTTCCCCCTGATGCATGCAAACTTCACACGCTAACGTTTATGTTACTTCTGTTGGCTCTGGTACAATTTTATTTCTCTGACTTGTTTGGGTCTGATGTAGATTTTAGCCAGAATCCTCAGCTCAGCTTTTAGGTTTCACAAAAAAAGAAAAAAAGAAATAATCCTAACTCATGTCTTGATCCCGCCTTCAGCCAAACCCATCCGACCCGGGCAGCACACAGTGGCGTCTCCTACTCACCCCAACATCAACCGCAGCGGTGGTAGCTTCTACCAGAACAGCCAGACGGTGTCCATCAGGGGAGGAAGCACCAGCAAACCAGACAAGAAGTAAGTGGACCACCTAAACGTCGCTGATGCCGTTTTAAAGACATGGAAAAACTGGGCTCATTGAAAACGGAAACTCGACAAATCACATTATTGTGGGAGCTTTTTTTATCACAAATTGTAAAATGTCCACATTTCTAAGTACGATGTTGGCTAACAGTGTTGTTTGTGTTCATCTGCAGCTGAAGAGCAGTGGGATGGAAGGACAGTACCACAGAAGAAGAAGAAGAAGCCAATGTCATGCCCCCCCCCTCCCCCGCCCAACCCAACAACCTGTCATTCCATTACAGTAAAGAGGCTCCTCGTCGCTGCTTTGGAGCCAAGAAGGAGTTTCTGAATTATAAATATATATATATAAATATTCCTGGCCTGTACAGCTCATCCTCTTCACCACCTCATCCCCAACACTCTCCCAACTCCCGCTCCCCCAATTCTCACCATGACTGATCTCCCTTTTCCCTCACTGGATATAGTAAATAAAAAAAGAGAAATGAAAAAGAAGACAAAGATAAGTTTAAATTTACAAAAAAAAGGCAAGATTATGCAGCCTTGGCAAGCGAAACTGCGCCTGACTCAAAAAATGTGTAGCGTGGGTTTAGTTTTCTCTTTCTTTTTTTGATTTGCACAGCGTCTTCTTGTCATCTGTCATCACCGTGCGAGTAGTTCTGCACTGTGCCAAGCTGAATGTAACGGTAGCAAGATCCAGGGGAGGGAACGACGGCGACGAAGACACATAAAAAAACACCTGAATGGAAAAACCTACCAAGAGAACTAGCTTGACCCTTATAGGCTAAATCTGTACATTTCATTATGACTATTATTGGTTGTTAACCACACTTTTTTCTCTGGCTAGATTTTACATGCTTCTTTAAGGAAAAACGAAAACTACCAAAAAAAAAAATGACTAGATGGTGTCGAGCACTACTGTTCCGTTGTGTTTTATTGTACAGATATTAAAAAAAAAAAATTGGCACCACTGCACAAGCCTCCCTGGAGAAAGAGAACTGGACGGGAATCTGGGAACAGTATGAAAATAAGGGTTTGGAGGAAAGAGAAATCCACGACGTAAGACTGCGTACTGTAGATGTAATGAACTAAATACCCGTGGAGGCCCACTGTTTTTATCGTTAAGTTAAAAAAAGAAAAAGAAAAACCTATACTCGTTATTGGTGACTCGATGAGAAGGATGTAAAGAATGTAGGAAGGAAGGAAGGAAACCGGAGAAAGAGCCTATTATTAAGGAAAGAAAACTTCCACCTTTTATGCTAAGTAGATAAACGTATTGTTCGTATTCCTCTCAGTGGTTGATCGCCCTGTATCAATGGACGCTATTTATCTCCCTCCGCACATCGGAGCACACACACTTCAGGGCGCTTGTCCTGTCTTAGCCGGGTCACTGTCACTCGCTCTTCTACCTTTGCTTATATTTGTGATTTTCAGTCCCCCCCCCAAATTTGTTGTCTAATTACGAAAAGTCAACCAGAACAGCATTTTATTAATGATTTAATTGATTAAAAAAAAAAAGAAAACCTTCTCCAACGACCGAGGTATTTACGAGGTTTCATTGAATGCATCTCGTAGCTCGTTTTCTTGGGAGTGCAGAAAATGCCAGGTGAGGTTTGTCCGATAATTCCCATCCCTTTATGGATAATTTATTTTTCATTCTTCCCTCCCCCTTGAAAAAAACCACGTACGACTCAAAACACTCTTTGTCATTTCTCTTTCTAACTTTAACGTCCACTTTTTTTTCGGTTGTGAATTTGCCCCCAAACCCCTCGATGGTGTCGTTGCTGGTTTTATTTGCTGTATCTTTTCATTGTTGGTAGATACATATTTGAAGGGGGGGTAGGGGGAGCAGCGGGCAGACGGGCAGGAGGCGGTTGATGCTGATGATGTTGGAACCCTCGCCGCTGATCAGCCAATCAGGACGGCAGGGTCTTAAAATTGCACAATTATCTGTCATTATCTGGAGGAAGGGTTTATTTAACAAAAACTTAGTCAGGGGTTTGTAGGATTTATTATGTTTTGTTGTCTTTGTTGATTTTTTTTTTTTTTAGTGTTCTTAATTATAATTTTTTGTGTCATTTTAATTCTCACCTCAGCTTTTTTTTTTGTTTGTTTTGTTTCCCCTCTTGTTTTTAACCCTGTGAAGCCCCGGTACAGTGGCGCGGAGATCTTGTCGTGATTGTAATCCCAGCACGAGAACACTAACATGTTGTGCAAGTGCAATATACTGTAAACAAACAAACAAACAAACATAAACACTGAGTATCAGTCGGCTTGCAGGTGTTTGTGAGTAAACAGTGGTTTAGTCCCGCTCCTCCTCTTTGTCAGCTACAGTTTCACCAACGCGGTGTGTTTTCTCATTGAGGGCTTCTTGGATCGATCTTCCTGCCAACGTTCACAGACAAATTTGCATTTACTCTATATCGGACAGTGTAAAGACCGTTATTTCTGCATTTTATGACAAGGAATTCATTGAAACCTCATTTGGGAAAGCAACGTTTTGGTTTGAGACGAATGTAGCTGGATATGATGGAGGGAGGAGGAGGAGGAGTGCGGCATGTTAAAATGATATACTGCAACCTGTCGTCTCTGAACAGGAAAGTCTGGTTTAATAGCACTTCTTCACAATATCTGCACTCAGAAAAAGGAAAAAAAAAAAACACTCCATGTGTGTCTGTTTTTGACTGGAACTTTAAAACAAAAAAAAAAATCCAAAGTCATGTTAATGGAACTTTTTGTTGACGGCAAATAATTTATGTAGTAATAATTTCTTTCGATGAGCTGAAAGCAGCTCCTCCCCGCGTCTATGACAGGACAAGTGTTTGGTGTCTATGGATAATGGTTTTATTCCCTCTGTGTAATCTACTAGATTAGCTGAGCAGCATCATGGACCTCAATCATGTCGATCCTTTGACCTTTTCACCAAAAAAAACAAAACAAAAAACAAAGAAACCGTGATATGAAATGGGGGAATACATAATAAATAAATAAACAGCAGAGAATATTATTGATGTTGTTCCTGAGTCGATTTGAATTTTGCATAATTCTAAATAATAAAAAACAAAACAAAAGTGTATCCACTTTTTTTTTTATTACTGTGTAATAGTTGGTCAATTTTTAAAAAAAGGACAGTTTTGATGATCCGTCAGTGGACAAAGGTACTGGATCATTCCTGGAGAACTGGGACACAATGGCAGGGGGCTCTGATACGGACGGAGATGGGAAGTTCGTGAGATCACAGTTTTGGATTGACTGCATGATGTAAATGTATGTGTGATTAAATAATGATGAAAAAAGATCCCCCCGCTCAAGTGTTTTTGTGTTGGGTTGACATTTTGTTTTTTGTTTGAGTTAATTTTGATGCTTTTAATTGAGAAAAACTTTTTCGATGAATAGATGGAGTCATTAAAGTGTGTATTTTTTTGGGTCAGGGACTGAATACAAAGTCCCCGTGCACTATATACTTTTTTGGTAGCAAGTATAGCAGCTACCACTTATTTCAGACAATAAATAGTTCAAAATTGTCAGTAATAGATATTGGTTATGGCATCAGATAGTAAAACTGCCATGTCATCTGTCATTATAATATTCTATAACAGGGGTCACCAACGTGGTGCCCACGGGCACCTGGTAGCCCGCGGGCAGCCAATACGGTGCCCACGGGCTCACTTCACCTCACTTGCATGTATCCGTATGATCGCTCAGTAAAATATCTTTGATATTGTTTATAAAAACTGGTAATCGTTAGGAGTAAGCACTGGAATGAATGTGTATGCAGTTGAATGCATAATATTAATCATTTAAATGGTAAACAAACAAAAAAATATTATATGGTAGCCCTCCATATTATTTTTTACCCTTAAGGTAGCTCTCTGTCTCAAAAAGGTTGGTGACCCCTGTTCTATAATAATAACAGACCTGGCAACCCAAACATTATCACTGCCAATGGTTCACAAATGATCTGTAGCCATGAACATTAAAGAACAATTAATTTTCAACCATTTATAATTAAAAAATAAACTAATATAACCTTTCATCTCCATCTTGGAAAATCGTGCCAAGGAAATCCTTTTATTTGACCTTTTATTAGGTAAGTCACAGAGATTATGACAGTAAATACATCTGATTATTATCCTTATTTCTGAATGTACTACTCTATTATCCAAGTATAACTAGGTGATGTAAGCCTTACATATACATACATTTTAAAATCTTCATATTTAATATTTAACTTCCAAACTTGACGGGATTTGTGCGGCAGTGTGTGCGTTTGCGCTTCGTTACCACCAGGGGGCGCCGATTCCCGTCGCTCTGCGTCCTTTAACACCTGCGAACTGCGGGCCCGTACGTCGAGTCAAAGTTATACAACCAGGAGAGGACTCACTCTGACTGTTTTTCCGCTCGTCCGAAACCAGTACGCAGTTTCGTTTATTGAGTGACTGTTATGCTAATTACACAACAATAAACGTAGATGTTAATCGTTTAATGTGGTTAAAAAAAAAACTTAGCATGACCGGTACATAAAGTAACGTTTGTCATATTGCTTGATATGTGTGATTCAGACCGTGTTCATTCATTTACCGGTAAGTTAACTGGAAGGGCATGTGCCAACCGGAAGACGGTCAAAGTTTCCCTTGGAAAAAAAAAAAAAGGTGGAGTGACACCTCCTTTGCATAGACGCTCTTTGGTTGAAGGTAGTTGCCAAAGTTGTGAGAGCAGGAGTGAGTGAGTGTGTGTGTGTGTGAGTGTGTTAGTGCACGGGGACGAGCATTGTCGGGGATTATTGAGAAGAACAGGAGAAACGGGAACGACGCCGTTATTATCGGACTTAACCTGACGAGTCAAGTGGAGAAAAGGCGTTCGATAATACAGTCGACGGGAGTGAGTTAACGCGGAGTCTAACCGTCACTCACCCGGGTGGGCTGTGTCTTCTCCCCCGCCGACTGCCTCGCTCCCTGTGGAAGAAGAAGAAGAAGAAGAAGAAGGTGAGTGAAGAAGTGAAGGTGCGGCGGGACACCCAGGAATGTTTTAGCCACACACAGCTAATTAGCTAGCTAACGTTAGCGACACGAAGCAAACCCACGTCCCGACAGCAAGTTTCGCCACAAAAACAGTGGGTTTGGGGTTGAAAGTGTGGCTGTTTTTTTTTTTCTTCCAAACAACCATAGTGAAAGTGCAAATGACAACTAACACTAACACGCTCATTAAGTTTAATAGGTGCAATTATATGGAGCGGTTAGGGTTATCCCGTCCAGGAAAATGGAAAACATCGTTAATAATCACAGTATGGAAAATATACGTCACAAGTTGCAGCTATTACTAAACCATTCGAATCTGTGTTAAACCATAGAGTTGCTGAAAAGCCTTTGCTGACTGGTAAATATTACCTGTAGACAAACACCAGAAGAAAAAACAATCAGTTATCTTTAAATATCTTTATCATGGTGAAATGTCACTGTTCAAATGTACATTTTTACTCCTGCACACTTTACTGCACGTCATATCTTACACGGATAGGCATATAGTATATTGTCATTATCACTACTTTTAATATAATATATGTACGCTTTAATTCAAATTTGTCAATTATTGTACTACACTAATCTCTTAGTTGAATTTTGCTATGTTATCATCATAAGTTAATGCACCAAAATGCAAACGCAAATTCCTTTTGAGGTTGCACAATTTTCTCATAAAGTTCCACAATCGGCTGCGATGCATCTGTAAATAAATCACAGTATCCACCACTGCGTAGTAGGGATGCACGATATTATCGGTATAGATATTAGTATCGTCAGATATTGTCTTTTAAATGTGTTATCGGATATGGGCAAACACGATGTGACTAATTGCAGTCCAATATCATTCATCCCTACTACACAGCCTTGTTTTATGGTTGGTTAGTTACCTGTGTTTACATGCATGGCAGCAACATTAGGATACTAATACTAATACTAATAAAACACCCCTTATACACAACTTTATTTATGTTTTTAAATTCCATGGAAACACAATACAGTTTTCATGAATTGCCAAAGGAATATTTCATTTATGTGTCCGTTTACATGCATATTCCAGTAATGACGCACTTCTACTACAAAATAATCCAATAATGCATTATAATCTGAGTAAAAAGTGCATGTAATTTAACCATGATTGGACTACTTCATGTCTTGATCTCATTAGTTATGTTGGGTATTTTCTCTGTTGCAACTCTAAATCTGATTATCAGATGAATTCTCTCTCGGTTGGTTAAATGATAATCAGATGGTTGAAACCCATGAATCATATCATGGTATTTGTTTCATCACATTTGCGTCTGATTCAACTTGACACTGGTGAGCAGGTCAGTGTTGTGATGTGGGTAGACAAAAGGTCAACTGTTTGGTAGATGCAATATCTCACGGCCTGCTGTCATTCATAGAGAGAATGATGCACTGGTCACTGATCATGTTTGTCTCTGTGTTTTATTTATGTTGTGAGCCCTCAGCTCTCTCCTCACCCTCATATGCCCACTGTAAGTGAGTGGCAGCTGTGGTTTGTTGAAGTGTGACAGACTGTGGCTATGGCAGTAACAGCAGAGAGCCTCAGGGAGTTGGGTTTTGAGGAACATTGTGGTGAGAGGTGTCTAAGTGGGACAGTCTGTGCTGAATCTCATGTGTTCGGGGCAATGAAGGCCTATATTTGGCGTGACTGAATCTGAAGGTCACAGTGAACTACTTAATGACTTCTGCTCGTTCTTGGCGTAAGATTAATTGCCATTTTTTAAAAATCAGTGCAATCGTCTTACCTCGTCAGTTATTATGACATGTACGGGGCTCAAAGATGGCATGCTTAGTGACTGTAGGGGTGGGTCAACGTTGATTTGGTAATATGAGAATCGATAAGCCGGCTCAAATAAATGAGGGAAACTTGGGCAGAAGTTACCTGGTCAAAGAAGATGGCGTTTACAGCAGGGTAATTGTGGAAAAAGCTACGTTAAGAGATGCCCCATCTACGTCCAATACATAGACTTTATGCACTTTGTTCTCTGTGTTGTGAATAAATAGAGAAATCCTGTACTTTTTATTGTTCACGTATGTCTTGTTTTCTTGATTCCCACCCTTAGCTGCCACACCAGTGTTGTGGACATATCATCACATGTTCAGCTTGTATTGTGCTGGGCCATTGGCCATTGTTGACTTTGTTTTGTTTTGTAACTTAAAACAGCTTCCTCTTGTGACCCAAATAACTCACCAGTGGGAGTGAAAAACAGTGACTGAGTGACTAAACAAAAGATAAAATGAGTGTCCAGTGATCTCATTGTCCATTTTAGTCTTTTAGTGTGTTTTGATTTTGTCACAAAATGTCCACTACGGTCACTTTAAAGGCCCTCTTCAACTCAATTTCCTCTTTCTTTAGTTGACTCCATAATAGGAGTTGATCCTGTTCTAAATGATGAAAATAACTAATTCACTGGTCAGTATACAGTCTGCCTAACAAGAATCATGTGAGACCTGAAACAGGGGAGTGACTCTGCTGTCTCTCTTGTCCATGTCAAAAATGTCATAGATTTATATAAAAAAGAAAAAAAACCCACTCCAAGGTGCTGTTCTGCTGACACATGAGAAAATGTCAGGGTGTGTCTCCCACACGTGCTGACGACGACACATTTCTAAAGCCTGTATGGATTTAAATACTTCCAGACACATTAATTCCTCTGCAATCATTTCCCAGCACCTCCAACATACAAAATCATCAAACCAAGAACCCTTCAAACTTCATGTCCTGTAGCTCTGGCTGGTTTTATACTGCCTTACCTACTTGTCCACCACCACCCCCCCATGTCTCCTTGTAAATCTTATTACCATCACTTTAGATTAGGGTGCTTCCTCTGATTTAGCTGATTGGTTTCTGAGAAGATTTGTGCTGTCTGCGAAACGGCCACGCTGTTACGTGCACTTAATCTAGACGGGGATAAGTGAAAGAGACGCCAACCCCCAGCCACTTAACCGGCTAAATCCCTTTCAATATGAAGAACGAGAGAACTCTGAAAGTCTCAGGAATGCATGTGGGTTATTTGCAATAATGACATTTTGAAAGCATTGTTTTTTAAATGATATTTCAGAAATCACATGGAAATGCAATTTGTTTATGGGTTGATAAGGTTTTTTTCAATTTTGCCCCTTAAAAAGTATTGACAAGTCTTAATCGCAGTTTCATGAAGTATGAGGTATTACATTTTGTCCATAGAGTTTGACTGCTAAAAGTATGCATGCGTGTTTGTTAAAAACAACGATGCGCAGAATATTTTGAGAAGGTCTTGGAAAAGTTCTTAAATCTTAGGTATTGACATTAACTTCAGCATTCCATATTTATATATATAATATTTATTTTAAACCTATTATAACTATAACTATTATTCACTATTGGGTATATTTGAGGGCTGCCGGTTGTGATTATTCAACAATAAATTGCTTTGTTGTTTGATAAAATAGTGGGAAAAAAAGCGTAAATCGATGTTTCCTAAAAGTCATACATCTGCACACATCCAAAATAATCACATTCAGGAAGCTGCAAAATTTGAGAGGTTGTTATTGTTTGAAAAAAAAGGACTCAACTCCACATGTCATCTGCACTTCCTCCTGTCAGCCCGTCCATCTGAATGAGGTCACAGGTTAACGAGGACCCACAGGGCCCACACTTCATGTAATAATGTGCCCAGCCACCCGGCCTAATGCGTCTAATGCGTCGTTAGCCTGCTGCTGTACTCTGTGTATTGTGACTGTGTATTAGCATCTGAGGAAGTTTGTTGTTTCATTTGACTAATGGATGATTTGAGCACCTTTAGCCTGAACCTGGTTTTCTCTGATGATACTATATCTCCTGTCATTGTATTAAGAATACTTCACTTACTCTCAGCTTATTCACACATAATAACAGAGCTTTATTAAGCTAATACACATGCACCTGAGAATAAAGTATGGTTATAATAGACAAATTCAGAATCCACATATATGGTTCTTTGGACACTTTTATCTTTTAAAGATTCAGTGTGTAACATTGAGTAGGGGTTAAATTCCTTTGAAATTATATTGTTTTGGTTTTTGTAGTGATATAATACACCTTTTATACATACTTAATATGCACTTACAATCTCTGCTACCTTGTATGTTTCTACAGCAGTCTGAACGAACAAACCAGTCAGGGCATGCATTTCACTTTTACTACACAAAAGAAGCCAGTGCATCAACCAAATTTAAAATCTCTGAATTGATCGCAACCTCAATACAATCAGCTACAGGACATCTCGGTTAATATGTGTTTTGTTTGGTGAATGAATGACAAAGTGGAGAAGATCTAAAGGGCATGGAGTTGATATGAGCGCAGGAAGTTCCACATTTGGGATTGAAAGGAAACTGAATGGAAGACGTCTGGTTTGTTTAGTTCCCTAACGCTAAAGCGGTTGCGCTGAAAAGCAGACGTGACTCCAGAGGGAAGAAGGTATCCCAGGCTTTGTTGTGTTTCTTTAATTCGATTGTAAAATTGAAAACTATTAAAGGATTAAAACTTTGTTGTTAAGAGAAACATTCACTTGAACGTGACCCACTAAGTAATGTCTTTGTCGTGTTGTTAGTATGATTGTCGTTGTAATATCCTCCTCTAACAGCAGCTGACACTGTAATATCCTGGAAAGTCATATCAATGAAATGAGCTTCTGTCTGCATCGCTTTCTTTAGGAACGATGTCTGGGTTGTTGATGCTCTGCGGTTTGAAATACATTCAGCCGAACTTAATGTTGTTTTAGGTGGCAGGGGAAATAAGACGAACTTCAGCATGAGGTTATTTTCGCTTTATTACTGCTTTGTCCTGGCAGTGTAAACACTGTTGAAGTGCCAGAAATGATTCAGATGTTTGACGTTGATTTTCTGATTTAGTCTTTACCGGAACCTCAAGAAAAGTGTTTCATTCTTGATTAGTCTTAACTTGTTTGATTGTTTTATGATTTTCTACAGAGCAAATTGACTCATTCAAACTGACAAGTTTATTTTCAACTTCACACTTCAAAACCCAAAGGTAGACTAATTTGAGAATCTGGAAACAATTATATTATACTTTATTTTTCACGTCACCTCAACAAGATCTTAAATTTACTTCCCACACTTTCAAGAATGTAATGTTTTCTTGAAACAAGTAAACAAACTTGTCATAGCATAACATATTTTGTTCATACTTGCACCACTGGCCCCAGCTAGCACCACTCGCACTGCATTTATATCTATACAAACAAAACAAAAAAACATACTCTTAGAAGTTCCCTGAGGCAGTTTTTGACGACATCTAATCGCGTCACATTCCTGCCCAACGGCAACACTTGTACGATAACGTTATCTTTTCTTTGGCCTCCGTTTTTGTCATTTTTCCATTGGTCTCTGAACACTGAAGTCACGTTTGCCTTCAGAGTTCACTACAGATAGAAGGATAGCTTTTTAAAAATGTGCATTCGTCTTGTCCCTGGCAGTTAAAGTATGAACGTTTCAAAGTTCAGGTTGCTCAAGGTGTGTTGCAGCCTCACCTCATGTTGTAAGAGTGTGTGTGTGTATGTATGTGTGTGTGTGTATGTGTGTGTGTGTGTGTGTGGGCGCGCATGTGTGTGCTCAGATGTGACTCCAGCAGGAAAGTATGTGTGTGTGATTTCACTAATCTCTTCCCTCAGCAGCAACATGCCTCAGTTGCTGTCAGACAGGAAGAGAGAGGGGCAGAGATACACGAGTGTAAGAAGTGAGACCATGTGAATCACATTATTGTTTCCCCGCCTTCTTTTTGATCTCATGTGGTGCTTTGCAGTCATTAGTGGACTGAACGGTCAGCTTTTGAAGAGCAGCTAATTTACCCTCAGATTATATCTTATTCATTAGTGAAATATAGGCCTCAAAAGACATGGTTGTTTGAGTTTTTGCTGTGTTAAGAGACAGAGAAAAGGGAAGAGGATTAGTTCTCATTTCTAAATACATCACCAAAGCTAAAGGTGATAAGCTATCTGATTCCGTTGTCTGCTTTTATATTATTTTTATGTAATTTCCATATCAGTTCACACACCTGTGAGTAAAGCATAGACGGTATAAGCCAGAAATATTCTATTAAAATGTTACATAATACTTTTTTTAGTTTTATTTGAAATATTTTGACAAGAGTGAGATTATTCACAGAACCAGAAATATATTATTTTTTTGATGATATTTGGCCGGATACTTACTACTACTTATACTACTATCATGCTGTATTTATTAGAGTGAAACTTGTTTGTTTTTTTTAGAAGAAATACACTCAACAGGATCATATTTTGTACATGTATCATCATGTGTACATGTACATTTTTAAATTGTAGTAAATAAAGCATTTTTCATCCAAGACCTTACTATAAATGTAGATAACTTGTTTTGATTTTACCAACATGGGTCTGTGTTAGGAGCATTAGGAACAAATATACTCAAGTATTTATTTATTTATCTTATTTCCCACATTTTTGTGAAATGGATTCTTTGCAACTTGCAGAAATAATGTTTGGTACAACCATGAAAGAATTAGACATCATTTACCATATGTACTAGAAAGTATGACAATATTTATTTCAAATCATAATTGCTTGTTGTTTTTCTTTAGGTCTGCTTTTGAAGCCATGCTAATAAACATCTCACTCTTGCGGTGAGCTGAGGTGTGTGGACAGTCAGAGGCGTCATGGCAGAGCTGCCGATTGCCCCAGGAGAAGTCTACATCGAGGTGGAGTATGACTATGAATACAAGTCCAGCAAAGACCGCCTCATCACTATCCGGCAGGGGGAATGCTACATGCTGATCAAGAAAACCAACGAGGACTGGTGGCAGGTGAGGAAAGATGAGGGGACTAAACCATTTTATGTGCCAGCTCAGTATGTCCGGGAGGTCCGTAAAGCCCTCATGCCACCACTAAAACCATTCCCACATCATCCTGCTGCCACCAGCAATGCACCTCCTCAAGGTGGAGGTTCCCTCTGGGTAAAGCCAACTAGCCTGGAGCTGGGTCTCCAGGATCGGCCTGCAGAGGACCTTCACAGACGCGAGTCCAACTCCCGCCGATCTCCATCCGCACAGACTAGCTCCTCTGGTCACTTTAGTCCCCCCACCCAACGCAGGGAGAGTAACCACCGCCATGGCCCCACCACCCCCACAGACCACGACCGGGCTCTACATGACATCCTCGTTCAGGGTGGAGGTCTCCCGCCCGCCCACAGAGGAGGGTCCAGCAGCACTCTGCCCCGTGCCCGAGCTCGATCCCCAGAAATGGCAAGGGCCCCACTGGATGTTGACAACTATGACTCGGCAGAAGAAGAGAGACCCACCAATGACTCGGAATCAGGAGACGAACTGAGCAGCTCTTCCACTGAACATCTCCAGGTAAAAATCAAGAGCTTCTTCTTCTGGTGTTTGTCAAATATTTTCATGCACATGAAACTTTAGGCTGATTTATCTTCTGAGACCCACTCACAGTCTGGACCGTTTTAGTAATTTTATACAGAGTGTCTGTAGTTTGAACACCAACAACAAGGACACTGTCCATGTTCGGAGCTCTGTTTTGATTGTGTAGGACAGTGGTTCTCAAACTCTTTATACCAAATACCAACACCACTTTTCACAGATTTATTCCCAATAAGATAATTTGCTCTGTCATCATCCTCTTCTTCCTCACATTAACTTCAGACACTGCTATAGTTATAGTTCCTCCACCGGAGGAAGCTTGCGTACCACAGTTTGAGAACCATGGGTTTAGGGCGTAAGCTCAAACGCTGGTACCTCTAGTACAATATTTGCATAGCGTGATTTGATGGATCGTTGCTTTACAGCTTTTAAAGTTGGGCATTTCTTAATTTCTACTGCAGGCAACACAAGGCAACAGATCCACAATGCAGTTCAGCAACGCACAAAGCATTTAAATTGAATGAGCAGCGTTACAGATGTAGCCTCCAGCATGTATGCGCGAGTGCAGTGTAAGTGCCTGTAATGAACCTCGGCATTAACGCGTTCGCCTTCTGCCTGTTCCCACAATTGTGTTGGAGAACAAGTTATTTTCTGGATCATTCGCCTGGTCTCTGTTAGTGAAGCCGTTTGAACAGTTGGCTCCTTTTACTCGTTCTCTTGTTATAGCTGTAGTTAGTTTTCCCCCTTCATCATCTATTTACTTGTTTCAGTGAACAGGGTAACAATCTGTAACTGCGCCTTAGGCCTTAGGCCTTTCACCTGAAAGCTTCAGACAGAAAGCCGCAGTGAAACAAGGCAGCTCTTTGCTTGTGTGCTTGGTCAGTGAGGGGTTCTTGTTCCTGCATTAGCTCAGTCTGTTGCTGAACAAAAGCCAGTGAGAAAATAGAAACTGGGTCTGTGTAGTGCTGCCACTGGGCGTATACCACATTGTATTTGTGTGTGTGTCCAACTGCGCGAATGAGGGTGTTGGGTTGTTTTCAGGTTACACCTTTATTGAATATAGATTAGAGCTTCAACTAACGATTATTTTCGTAATGGATTAATCTGTCGATTATTTTCGCGATTAGTCGATGAATCGTTTGGTCCATAAAATGTCATAAAATGTTAAATAAATGTTGATCAGTGTTTGTCAAAGCTGCAAATTATGATTTTCTTGAATGTCTTGTTTTGTTCACAAACCAAAATGATTCAGTTTACTGATTTCTTTGTTATGTGGGGCATAGAAATCAAGAAAATATTCACATTTAAGAAGCTAAAACAATCAGATATCTTGTTTTAATAATGAAAAAAGCTTCAAACCGATTATCGATTATCCAAATAGTTGGTCATCGTATTCAACAAGAAAAATATTGCTTTCAGTCTTTCCCAGTCAAAGCAAAGTATTCCTAAATCATACAGGCACTGATTTATGTGAAAGACTCTACGTATACAAAGTGTAACCTTTTCTTTTAGACGATCAGTCGCCCTGTTAGTCACTCTGGCACATATTTTTACTCCCTCAGATTTCGGCGAGATACTGCAAGTCGCCCAGTGACGTCACTGTCATTCAGCGTGATGTGTTTGTTAAAGGTCGCCTTAAAGTGAACACGTACGTTCAGTTTTGGAAATTCTCTGGAAAGTTCACAATGGTGTTCCTTCCTCCGCCGACCATTCAGTTCGCCATATCAATGGCAGTAGAAAGGTCAGAGTTGTCAAGCTTGTTTTTGGTTGTGTGTGTGTGTGTGCAACCAGTCCGGCTTTGTCTGCAAATAAAACCCTGTGTGATTTTCTCACACTGTGAGTCATTCGATCCACAACTTAAATGATCACAGTAAAGGCGAACTCGGTGCCCGGTAATGTGAGTGAGGCACCGCTGAACAATGTCAACAGGAAATATGTCGTTTGGCTTGGATATCAGGACACCTGGTGCACAGTCACTGTTTTGTGCCAGTGTCATGGAAGTATCATGTGTATGTAGACTGCCAGTTATCACAACGGCAGTATGATAGCTTTACACTAATGTGATATAATCACAGATGGTAACGGTTTTGAAATAAAACAAAAGGTTAAGGCTGTTGCGATAAATGCATCAATGAAATACTGAGGTACACAAACTGATAATTGCACACGTTGTCACTCGGTGTTGTGTACATTTAAGAGACTTTTGCGTGACTATCGATATCAAAACCATTTGTTCTGTATAATTCATCACAGCCCTCACTGTCTTTTATTGACACTCTCACTAACTCGCTGTGTTACACGTACATTTACATAGAGTTACTTTCCTAACCTAGCGGTTAGCTTCCCTACCATGGCTACATACTCTCCCTCTCATGTGGGTGAAGTCAAACATAAACAACTGTACATAAATGCCGACCACAGTGTTAAGCAACTTAAATGTACCGTGGTGAAAATTCCTATAGCATGACAGCCTTACTCGATGCTAAAAATGAAAGTTACAATCCTGAGGCAGATTCAAACACAACGTTGAGGAGCAGGTAGCAGCTAAATGTACAGTAATCATTTTGTGTTGTTCTCTTATCATATATCATATAACATGGAGGTAAATATACCAATCTGTCTGTCGGTGCTTGGCTTTGATTTTCACATGCAGCGTGATATCGTGCACTAATGCACTGTGGTGTCCTGTTACATGTAAAGAAACGATGAGTTACTCCTCATCCACCTTCTCTGCTATATTTCAAGAAGGACCTGCGAATGACAGAATGGTTACCACAATGGTATTCCTTGATTGATATATTGTCGTTTGGTCAGGCGGATCCCACTTAACTCCTGTGCGCTGCACAGTGGGCGTTGGTGACGTGAAACTGTCCCAGTTTCAGTGGGTTGCTTGTTGGTTTTTCCTCTGTCCTGACGACACGCTGCTGCTGATAACGCCACAGATGCGAGGCGGGACTTGTACAGACTCTGCACCAGAAGATTTAGTGAACTTTAAATCAGAGCAGCAGTGTAAAAGCAGAAAGTAGAGCAGTGTGTTTGAGTCTCCAGCTGCCAGGCCTCGGTCCTTATTGATGGCTCATGCAGCTCCTTATGATAAGCTTCGTGACCATGCGAGTGACAAGTGTGTCTGCAGAGCTGCACAACTCCTCACCAGGCTCATATCTGTTGACACTGGAGTCCTACTTTGTCAGTACTTGTGTGATTGGTTCACTTTTAATAGCAGCAATTTGTTTTGTGTAATGTGTCAAGTATATCGTCTAGAATGAGGGGGGCACACACAATAACAGAAATAACACTTGGTAGATTGCTGCTGTTCTTGATCTTTTGTTTTGTGTCATTCCGGCTTATCCACTTTCAATTTCTCAACTGTTTGATGCCAGTAATTTTGTTTAACCCTCTTATGACCATCATGATGATCAGGCCGCCTGGATTTATTTTTGATTTCATGCCTGTTGAATTGTCAAAAAATGTGTCCTTCTGCTCCTTTCTGCCCCCTTTTCCAAGATAACATTCACTTTCAATATCTGGCAGTTATTCAACCGTTTAGGAATTACGGTACTGTGAATCCATCGTCTTCTGCCACTTTATTCTCCACGTGAGGATTGCGGGGTGCTGTGCTGATCTCGGCTGACATGGTACGAAAGGCGGGGCTGCACCCTGGACAGATCGCCAGTCCATAGTTTTTTAATTTTCCAGATATCACAAATGGTCGAGGAGTTATTGTAATGAGAACAACTCATGCCAAATCCTGTCGGTGACGAGAGGACAATAACGGAAGGGTTAATTCATTGATGTAAAATCACAGAGAGTTTCTTGATTGAAGTTCTGCTGTCAATTCAAGGTCCTGTTTCTTCTTTAAAGTAAAAATGTTACTTTTTATATAAAAGGCTTTGCTGTGAAGTAGCTTCAGGAAGAAGTTCAGTTTGAGCTGAGGTCAATTTAAAAGTTAGGGCAACAGTTATATTTGGCCTTTACTGGCATTTCAGTAGGAAGTGGTTTTATGAAAAATATTCAGCGTTTGAAGTGAGTTTTTTTTTTTTTTTTTTTTTTTATAAGCCCGTCAGCCACTGATCCCTTATAAGAAGTCACCAATTGAGATATCACCTGGCACCTTGAAAAACATCTTGAAGCCCCTTGTCTCTGTGCATTAGACGTTGTGTCCATTGAAGCAGATATTTCCCTACAGCCACTAAGTGTAATGGTTGTCAAGGTCTCAGTGTGTTTTAATTTGTTGCTTCACTGCACGGCCTCATCCTTTCAGCGTGTCGACATCTCGCTTCCTTTTGGATCATCACCGAGTATGCTAACATTTTCTACTACTTATTTTCTAATTCTGAATTTGACAACGGTTCTCGAACATATCATTATTGACGCCTTTTCCCATTTTTATATCAGATGCAGTAACAATGCAATGCAAAATGCTATGCAATGTCTGTCAGAGATCGTTTAGTCCTGCATTTCAGGATATTTACAATTTCACATACAGCGTCAAACCGTGTTTGCAGGGTGTCGGTCAGATCGTCTGAGAAAAGAACAATAATTTGCAGTTTTCTCTGCACTCGCTGATGGAAGAAACACACACCTAAGAGTAACTCACACAGTCAGTAACACCATCGCCACCCTGCAGTCTCCCATCGTTCTTCACGACAGCTGCAATCAGCTAAAACCCTCTGAGCTGGGCGATTGATAGGAGGAAGCCACCTCCTCAATACACTGATTTTTGTTGTGTGGCAGGAAGTGGAGTTGACGTATGTTTCTTTACACTGTCACACCTGACTCTACATTAAGTGATTGAACGTAGCCATGTATATTAATGTTCATCCAGTGCAAGTGCACGTATAATTAGTGATTCATTAATCCTCCTTTCGCCACACATCTCCACACATTTGCGCAGACTCTCAGTCGTGTCTGTTTAGTTATTTATCGACTCACACATGAGCAGACACCGCTCATACACACATTCAATCATCTTCACGTCTTGATAGCCATCAATAAATAAAGTTATTTATTTTAATTGAACAATTTAATTATTTTTCTGTACCTACATTTATTTTATTTATGTCACATGTCGTCTGTGGCAGCTCAAAGGATTTATTGCCTTAATTTCAGGTTTTATGTAGAATAAATCTTTCCGCAATATTTTCACTTTACTTGGCTTCGAGTTATACTAAATTATAATAAAAATTGTGTATTGTTAAATCCCATTATTGTCTATTTCCTAGCCATGGCATTAGGATTAATATGAATTACTATGGTTACTAATCAGCCGTCAACAATATTGATAATATTAAGAACAAACTGTTTTATTTTTCAGCTTCTTAAATGTGAATATTTTATGGTGTCTTTGCTCCCTATAATAAGCACTATATCTGTCAATATTTATCAACAATACCTGACATTTTATGGATCAAACAACAAATTGTTTAGTTGAGAAAATAATTGTCAGATTAATTACAAGAATAATCGTCTAAATCAGAAAATGTAATGTAAATGGATCCATTGCTACCAAATACACATTAGTTTGCTGCTCGTATTGTTGGCAACTGAAAAGCATTGTTGAAATGCATGTCTTTGGGCTGTTGACAGAATGGGAGTGTTAGTATCACTGAAATTAAGTAAGCAATTAAGACACTTTCCCAGACGTCCGCTTCACGTCAAGCTGAAATCGTTTTTATTGTGAAGTGAATCGTTAAGGCCTAGTTTTTGGTGCACATATTCTGGAAAAACACCCTGCCACTTTTAGGAGAATCGCCATCATCAGCAAACAACAGTTAATTCAGTTCAAAGTCTCTGTGGTGGTGTCAGTCTATGTGTGTATCACCAGTGTTGTGAAGCATCTCTGAGGGCTCTAAAGTACTGCTCTGTACCATTCTTAACCTGAGACACACACACACACACACGGAGCTGCAGTCGTCTGGCGGCCGACCCAACCCTTCTCAGTGTTTAACTGTTGTGTAACAGAGCACTGTTAAGGCCACGTTTGACACCCTAATGCAGTACAATGCAACGCAGTCCCTTTTTATCATGAAGCAAAAACCCTGCTCACATTACACAAGAGAGTCTCATAATAAATGTTCAAACAAATCTTTAGAGGCATGCATGTAAACATGAATGGTTTTCTTTTTCTATAATCATTCTGTTTCAACACAATATATAGTATGTATAGTAGTAAGTATAGTTTTATTTTTTAAACACAAAGTATCATTTTCATTTTCTTTAGCATAGAATGCATTTTTTTTTACTGGTGTTAGAAATAAATTAAACCTTTTGTGGATTAGCATAAACAAATCTGTTGTATATCCCAACATATGATTGCGCAAATACTCGTGATAATGTATCGTGTATCTGTGATCGTGTATCTGTGATCCAGAAATCAACTTGTAAAGAAGATCAGAAGGTTTAACTCACATTATAATCTTAATATAGGTTGATACTGTGTCTTCCAGAGCGTTGGACTTGATGGATTGGAAGCTTTAAAGACAAACACAGCTGCCAGTTGTAAAACGAATATCCTTGACAGTGATTATGTGGGTTAATCCGGCGTAAATTGCGACTGTGCCCTCCCTGTATCTCTTCTTTGATGAGAAACAAAGATGAGAAGTGTCCGTGTGGGGCAAAGGGCACTTTGTTCCTCTCCTCATGGAGCTTTTTCTAAGTGTCTCTGAGAGCTGCAATTGTGTGTATGTGTGTGTAAAAATGTTTGTTATGTCAGCAAAGGCTGTTTGTTGTGCAGGCATTATAAGAGAGCAGGTCAAGCTGTGGCAGCTGTGGGAGAGTGAGCATCACTGGGCTCTGTTCTCTCTCTCTCTCTCTCTGTCTCTCTCTCTCTGTTTATGTAAGAATGTGTGAGTGAATAATAGTCGGTGTGTGTGTGTGCATGTGTGATCGTGTGCACAGGGCCTCGGTTATCTGCTGTACCACAGTGTCATGTCAGTCACACAGAGAGTGTATGAATAGGCTGAAGAGGCTGCCGCGTTTTTCGCTGCATCATCTTTGTCCTCATCAGCTCCACTGGCCATTTAGACTTTCTCCTCTGCAGCAGCCGGCAACTCACCCACAGGACAGTATGTACCCAGATGAGAATGAGACGGTAAGGCAGCTTCTTTATCACCACACTCAGAAAAAAATGCAGGAACCATCACATGCATCAGTCAGGTCAGTCAGTCGGCTCTCTTCATACAGCTGCATGTGCATTTTCTGCCGAGTCAGAGCAAGCCCACCGGTATGTTGTGTTCTGCCGTGTAAAAGTAAACCACTGCAGTGAGTGACTGACGTCTGGAAATCCAACTTCCAGCAGAGCATTTGTCACTAGGAAACACAGATATACTCATAGCAGGTGATGCAGTTACATTTAGTGTGTGTTTCGGTCTTATATGTAAGTGCTGTGTCTGTTTTTAGTTAGGTTTGTGCTTCCATACAAAATGATGCACCAATATCTAGAGTTAGTTTGTCTTTTATTATCTTTTCAACAACTTAGCTATTTGTAGGACTGTAACTAATATTTATTTTGATAATCGATCAATCTGTCAATTATTGACCTCCGCCAGGAGGTATATGTTTTTGCCGGCTTTTATTTGTCTGTCTGTCTGTTTGTTAGCAAGATAACTCAAAAAGTTGTGGACAGATTTGGCTAAAATTTTTAGGAAATGTCCGCAATGGGACCACAAACGAGTGAAATAAGTTACATTTTGAGCGTGATCCGTAGACCCTATCACTGGTTACAGCACTCGTTGTCTGACCTAACGTTATCGCTGGTTGCAACTCCCGCTGTCTGACCCAGGCACACCGACAGGGTGTATTTTGTAGGCACTGAGCTGCCTTAGCAGTCTGCGCTCTCCGAGTGCATTCTAGTGTAAAATGTTGAATGTCCTGTTTTGTCCATGAACCAAAAAAAAAAAAATAACATTTAAGAAGCTGAACAAGCTTGTTTTAATTATTGAAAAACAAAAACACTGCTGATGCAGCTGCCATTGCTGTCTCACACTTAGGGGTCAATTCTATTGACTTTCAATGGATCAGAGTCAAGTGTTGCCAAACTGCATTGTGGGTCTGCTTCTTCACTTGGCTCATGTTGCATTGTTAAGAATCTGAGAAATGTTCAACGTTCCAAGCAGTGTTGACCATTCAGCTCACATAGTGCACATATTCCCAAGGGTGTGCCCAACAATGGTGGACACGGCAAACATCACTTTAGCAACAATAGCAACTCTTGCTATGTAGTTAACCATGACAGCACTGCTTTGATAACTACCTCCAGCACCCAGTGGCTGGCCTGCCCACCATCACTGACATGGCAGACATCGCATTTATGCTTTATTTAAGGTTTATGAACCATATCAGACTTTACATGTTTATTTTTCTGATGTCTAATCTTGTGATTTTGGCCAGTATCAGACCAGTGCAGTGTATTTTATTGCAAGTGCAAGTGGAGGCTTGTGAGCACTGAAGTTGTCCACAGAAGCTCGGAGTCAAAACATGCACTCGCAGCTTATGTGACTACACACAGATCAGCTGATCTTGCAGCTTTTGTTTACCTGCTCAGGGCAGACATGTGTTTATTATCTATTTGTTCAGCTTGAGCGCTCCAAGTGATCCATAACATTGATCACTGAAAGCCTCCTCAGCTACTTTTCTTTTTTTTCCCTTGAATCAATAAAATTGTTCACCAGAAGAGACGGACGGGAGGTTCAGTTGTCTTCCTGAAACGTTTGAACCGATGATGGCATGCGACAGGATAGCTAAGAGGATGCACTGAGCACGGGCCATGCTTCATTATATAAGCTCCGGCCACAAAACATTTGTTTGGACAGCTGGCTGGTGAGACGAGCTCAGGGCAGCAGAGAATAATGGGGTGGAGGACGAGGACAGGGTGGAGTTGCAGACACGGACGGAATAAAACAGTGACTGTATTTTCTGTTGGGACCAGGCGTTATTGCTTTTCAATTTTATTGTGATATTTTGAGACTGTTTGCATCAAGACATATCTTGAAATGTCTATCAAAGCTGGATGTTTGAGCTCTTAAAACATTTTATTTTTCGAGGATTGTGTTTCCCACAGGATAGGGACAATGCCTTGCAAATAGTTTGATATATTTCCTTGGCTTTTAAATGTTATAAAAGGATATTTACAACAACATTGCTTGTAAATCTAGTCAAATGTTGCCGTATCGTTAATAAGTAAGGTTTGAAATTGAGGGAGATATTGATACAAATTCCTGTCGTTCATAAATCCCCCATTAGAGTTCATTGTGAATGAGAAGATGACTTCTTTTATCTCCGCTTCTCAAAGGCCGCTCTTTCAGTGACATCGGCTCTTTCCAAACCACTATATCTGAGCAGCCACTAAATGACAGAGAGCCATTTCCACCATATAATCTCCCTGTCCAATATAAATAAAGGTTTGCTTGTGGCCCTGCCCATGTGTGCTTATGTGTGTCTAGCTGATGACAGCGCCCACTATAATTTCTCACTTTCCAGAAGACAGCACTGTTTTTGTGTCCACTTTGCCCTCAAATTACGTTCAGTTACAATATCCAGAGCATTGTTTTTACATATTCTCTTGCATATACAGTATGTATTTATTGTTTTACAGCTGATATCAGCAACTTTTGACTTTTAGCTAATGTCCCACCTGTTGCTGCCTCCTCCCTACCTCACCTCATAAACATGTTAGGAGAGGGGACACAAGACATTTACTCACAGACAACCAGCTCAACAAGCAGAGAGGACTGCCTCTTTGTTCTGATTGGCCCAAGTGTTGTGAGATACTTGAAAAGTTTCTCCTAGATCTGCTGTCAGAGCCTGAGACTGATACAGCCATGGTACTAGACCCTATATCAGTGATGGTTGTTAGAATATAGAGCCATTTAACGCAGATTTGACCAAAAACATTTCACTAAATTATGTGTTTCTCTTGCAAGTTATATCTTGGGAGATTTGAGCTATTTACATCTTTATATTTGGCATATACATACATTTTCTTGACGATTGTGGTGGTGTTCTAGGTTATGATGTACCTGAGATGAAACGGGCTCTTATGATTTCTTCATTGCTCAAGGCCTTCTTTTTGTTTTTGGTTGAATCATAAATCACATAACTGAGACATGTCTAGGCCAAGTATTTGCTGAATTGTTTCAAACCTGCAAGTTCAAACCCTGATGCAGCTGCGGCGAATGTCTGCCTGTTGCTTGAATCCTGAACAATTTGCAAAGATTTCAGCGCGATCTGTGAAGAAAATGAGCTTTAAAATACTCTGACTGTGATATGAGTGCTTTGGAGGAGCAAAGATAACAGAGCTGCAGAGTCATGCTGGGGAATTGGCTGCACACTGTCAGCTCTCCTTGGTTTAATGTCAACTCATCTCCTGCAGGATAAAAGCTCCTTAACTTCCTGTGTGGACTGTGCCCCTGGGAAAATTCTATTCCAGATTAGATTAGTAGATTATTTCAGGAGCCTTGCCTGCCTCTTCCTCCTTCGTTTTCCTCTTCCTCCTCCTCTCCCCTGCTGATAATTCACAACTTAATAAGTTCACATCACATAATAAGTTTGCTTATCTACAAATGCCTTTAAATCCCTCTAATGAAACTTATCAACCCCTCTATGTTTTGCTGAGCTGGTTCAATATGACCAGGTTTTTGTGCTTTGTTGAGATTTTCTATCAAGTCTTGAGTCGTGATGCACACTTTCACACGTTCATTTGCATTCAGGACCAGAAATACAGGTTCAGGCCCAGTGAATTGCTACTATTCTGAAAAGAAAAAGGCAAGCATTCTTTTCCCCTCAAGGACAGTTGGGTTCTAGTGTGTACCTTTTGTGAATACAAAGTCAAACCACACAGTGCTTGTTGTTATCTTTCAGTTTCATAAAACCCTCTGTGTGCTGGTCTCTCTACCCACTGTTTTCTGATCATTTTGTAATTATTGACAGGCAGTCTTGTCTTTGCGCCGCTACAGAATGACACGGAGCGGCAAAGGTATGACTGAAATCTGTGTCAAGACGGAGAGACCGTATCTTTCCAGTATGCAAACATCATCAGCTCTGGAGCTGTCTTTTATCAGCTTTGGCAGAGATAAAGATGTGTCCACACACACACACAGAGGGAGAGAGAGAGTATATCCTGCTACGCTGTGCTGGAGCCGAAGGGCAGAGTCAGAACAGACATGCTATGTCATGACATGCCGCAAAATTTGACGAGTGTGATATAGCAACATCTAAATGGTCACAGACAAGGACAAAAGTACAAGGATAACCATGGAGGCATATCACCCAAAGTCTAAACATGAATTCTTATCTTTCACTTGTATTTAATCATAATCATTAATAGAAATAATGCACAGTATCACATATTGAAATCAATTCATATCATTATTGTATTGTTATTACTTGGTGGGCAGAGGAATTAGAAAGATTTTGTTTAAAATAGCAATGAGAGACATTGTTTTGATTTAAATTATGATTAATTGAACTGATTGAACTTATTTGTTTTTTAACAATCCAACTGTACATGATGTTCAAAGATGTTTAGTTGTTGGAACTTCATTGTCTGAATAGGCTGACCAGTGCAAAACCCAAAAATGATGTCCTCCATTTTTGGTTTTAACATAAAGAGGAATCTGTTGTGAATGAAAATGTCTTGCGTTGCTTTCAGACTGATTCTTGTGTTATGCCGTCTTATACCATTGCCTCACACCTAGTAGCACATAAGCCTCGGTGTTACCGAGTGCTTCTCTTGGGTAAATTCTCTTCTTCTTTTTTTTTTACTTCAGGTTGGAACACGTTTGAAGGAAATAGCAGTCAAGAACTGTGCTATCTCAGAAATTGAATCTTATTTCTGAATAATTGGAAAGCGCATCTATATATATATATATATATATATATATATATATATTTTTTTTTTTTTTTACCTCTCTATGTCCCTGTGTACATATGAGAATGACCCAGTGCAGCATTGGTATGGTCAGTGATCTCTGCCAGCAGCAGTTTCTGTCTCAGGCTCGTCTCTCTCCACTTAGATTTAGAAGCAAGTGGATGGAAAACAGCCAAGAGACCTGCACCAGCAGCTCAAAAACACATGTGCACAGCCTTTTTAACTTTGGTTTTCTTCTCATATTGCCCACATGGTCCTCTTGAACCATAAAGTTTGTTCTTTGCTGTGTGAACATACCTTTATATTTAGCAGCAGCAGCACCCCATTTCACAGACGGTAGTTAGCCACTATTTACACAAAGTTCCCTCTAAATTTGTGCCCATAAAGTCGTTTATAATAAGAGATGTGCTGACATGCTAGCGTCTGATGGGAGGAGCGTCCTAAGCTAGGGGAGCTCTCATGCTTGTTTCTTCCTCATACTTGGCTTGCACTCTCCTCCTCCTCCTCCTCCTCCTCCTCCTCCTCCTCCTCCTCCTCATCTTTAAAGCGGTGCACTGTTGAGACATGTGGTTTTAGACCAGGACACGTGGCCTCCTCAATGTAGCTGGAGGAGGTGAGAAGTATGAGTGCGTGTCTTTTTCGTTCTTCTTCTACACCACATTCTTTGTCGTGTGCAGAAACAGGTTGGCACTTGATCGAGGTGACCAAAGGATACAGAAGTATTCATATTAGATGAAGTTTTCTCACAAGCTTCTGTAAACCACAGTGGCTGCCCACATCAACTATTAGACAGTATAGATGTATGTGGACAGCAGCACTCATGCAAGTCCAGGTTAGTGAAGAATAATGAAAGGAAAACAAAGGGCACAGCAAAGTCAGCTGCTTCCTTTTTCCAGAGATAACACTCGTGTTGTCCTTTCATTCAGAAGCAGTTCTTGCATCTGCATGGTAACTGGAATACACAATGATCAATGAGGCTCTGACGGCAAACACAGGAGGCTAATTCACACGGGCAAGAGCAATACTTATTATTATTACTAACTTATTATGTGTAGTTGTCCTCTGACAAATAAAATCAGGAAGTGGGGATCGCGTGTTGGTCTGTTTCTGTCTCCTCATTGAGTCAATGGGCTCTGTTTCTGCACATTATTTCCTCCTCACTCCGACGGCAGTTACCTCGCTCTGTCATTCACTGTGTGAAAACACTGGAGGCAGCATTTGGGCTCATCGTCAAGCTTAATTACACTGAACTTTAATTGCTCTGTTGTTTTGTCTCTGTGTGCTGTTGCGCGGCTTTCACACATCGCAGTTATTGGTCGATTCACACGCTCCATCACAGTGTGTCAAAGTGGCTCTTGGTCCTGAAGGCATAACTTTCAGCTCTGCTGATGTTTTCCAATTAGTTCTAGCCTATTAAATATAACCCAGAGTGTACCTTTGGTTTGTCACATAACACTTATTTTCTTTATCTGTAAATAGACTTATTACTCTCCCATTCTAAATAAAGGGTCAAATTCAGTTATTAGTTTCAATAATTTCAATTGTTGCTTATATCAGCTTCTGGGCTGGAATGTGATGGATGCTCAGTTATATATTAAACTACTGAACTCCTACTTCAATGTTTTTCAAATGTGGAAGAAACTAGAGATGTCTGCGTATGAAAATCAATCAGCCAAGAACCAGTGCTGTCTCTGAAATGAAGAAGCTTATGATTTCATCATAAGTTTCTGAATAAACCTCAGTTGGCTTAAAATAACTATTGGGCCAATAACCTACTTAAACTAATCAGGCCAGTGCTGCACTGACCTCCTCCATGTTGTTAGAACTGAAAAAAGTTGCTTCAGGCTATTGAGTGGGTAGTTTTCAACTGCTTCTGAAGCTATTTCAGCACTTGCTGTCTTTTGTTTAAATATATGCATACATATATGGAAGCATTACTTTTCAAAACCTACTTCTAGTTCTCTTCTTTATGCAAAATGTCCATCTCAGTTTCGGCAATCCCCGTGATTTCAGGGGGTGTTCCCACAATGTGTGGTGCTAGTGAACGGCCACTTGTGTCATGTCAAGGCGTGACTCACTCCTTTTCCAGGGCTCGGTCATTTATGAGGTCTACTCCTGCGTTTTTGCCTCAAATACTTGAATGACGCTGAGTGTTTTTGTTAATGTTTAGCCACATTAAACCTCCTTTATCAGATCCTGTTTTGTCCCAGCTCTGAAATGTTCCTCTTAGTTATTTTCCAGTGTTTGTCCATTGCACAATATTAAGTGTATCATATTGTATACTGTGTATAAAGCCTGTATTTGATGTGCCTACAGTCCCTCAGACTGCCTCTATCATTAGTCCTTCATGCGTTTGACCTCAGAGCCATTATTAAAGCTCTGAGGAGAAGACAGAGGTTTTTCTTTGGTCCAGATGTGGAAAGAAACTGTTACGGGCAATGACTTAAAGCTGTGAGACTGATGTTTGTGTTTGTTGCTAAGGGAGTCCGTCCACACCTACAGCTTCTCAATATCCGTCCAGTAAAAATCTAATTTGTAATGTGTTCTACTACTCACAAGCTGACGATACAAAGAAAGTTATGGGCTGCGGCAACAGATAATGATCTGGGAAATTGAATTACAAAGTGCTTCACAAGACAGTGAAAGTAAAACAGCCATAACTGTTAAATCACCAACAACAACAGTTTCAGGACACATTCAGGAAAGTTCAATTCCATGAAATCAAGAACAATCTATCTCAAATGATTGATGATCTTGTATTGTTCTTATCAGTAAATACTTTTCTTTAGCCTTTCCATTCCGTGTCACAAAACTAATGTGGAAAGAATTATTAGCTATTAACAGTTTATAGTCAAATGGAAGCTCCACTCAGTTTGGGCACCTATTTCACAGGTGCTTTCACTTGACAGACAATGTTCCAAAGTTCCAACAACAACTTTAATTCGAATGATTTGTAATCCTTTTACTTGGCACCAAATTACAAATGTTTTTCTTGTAAACTACATTCAGATAATACCCCCACATTTAAGCCTTGTTATTATTTAAGTGGGTGAGTATTTATTGCATCAATGTTCAAATTCAAAATGCAGGAGGCAAGGCTCTCACAGCAGCACCAAGAGGAGCACTTAGCTTCACTAAATGTGTCATAAGACGTCCCCTGACTTTGCTCCAGCTAGTATCATCACTCAAGGCAGCCTGGTCATTTCTGGATGAATAAAGTCCAACTTTGATAATGACTCAAATGCTCAAATGAATCTCCTTGTATTTCTGTCAGACACACTGGGCTCAGCTCAGCTGAGCATCATGGCAGTGATGTGTCCTGGTTTTCTCTTGGTTAATGGGCGTCTAACCTCATTTATGCCCATGAATGAACATCAAACACATCTGGACATGGCCTTAAAGGAACTTTGTCTGTTTGAATGAATAGTACTCGGTCCTGTTTCTCCCACCACTGGCTTCAGTTTGAACTCATTCACTGAACCCAGCTGGTTCAACAGTGAAGCTGTGTGCATTGTAATATGATCTGACAAGATGAGATAGTAATGTATTGAGGTTCCATTTTTCTCAGCTTCTTTTAGCGGACAATTAGGATTTGTAGAACAAAAGTCGTATTAATTCATTCCATTCGTATTGATCCCTAATCCAGAGTAAGAATATTTGTAAATGGAACTGTAAAGGTGTAAAGGTACAGTTTTTGGTCACCACTCTGGGGATATTCGTGGTTTGACAGTTAAAATAACAAAATGTCCTGACCTTTCCTGCACAACGATGTTGAGATTGGCATTAACAGAGCCGCGTTTATCTCTTGCTTCATATCTCCATCCCCGCTGCTCAGCTTTAACGGCTGAACAGGGGTGGATTAAGATAACAGGTGTCGAGATGTAGACATCCATCAGTGGTGGTTTGGATTGGATCGGAAACCCTGTTGTGATGTGGTCACGCAGGTCAACAAACACGGGACAGCAGATAGACTGCTCTCTACTGGGTCTTTGTAAAAATGGGAAAACAGGATATCGATAAAATTTCGACTAAAGACAAAAGATGAAATTTCCTCCTGGCAACTAGGGCTGCAGCTAACGATTGTGTTGGTTAATTGGTTTATTAATTAGGTGTTTTTGGTCGATGAAATGTCAGAAAATATTGATCCATGTTTCCCCAACCTTAAACGGATGATGTTCTCAAATGTTTTTGTCCACAGAGCAATATTATTCACTTTAGAGCTGCAACTATTATTATTTTCATAATCGATTAATCTGTTGGTCCATAAAATGTCATAAAATGTTAAAAAAATGTTGATCAGTGCTTGTCAAACCTGGAAATGATGATGTTCTCGAATGTCTTGTTTTGTCCACAAACTGATTCAGAATGATTCAGTTTTATTGATGTCTTTATGTGGAGCAAAGAAACAGGAAAAATATTCACATTTAAGAAGCTAAAACAATCAGAAATCTTGTTTTAATCATGAAAAAAACCTGTTGACTAATTTTGTCATTGATTAATTGTTTCTGCTTTAATTCACTTTTATTGTTTTGTTTTATGGAGTCAAAAAACTGAAATGGCTGAGTCCTACCTGGAACCATTTGCTTCTGAAAAAAACGAAGACGAGAAGGTTTTTCAAGTGTTCTTGGTAACACAGATGGTTCCAGTAAGAACCATTAAGATCCAGAGAACCCTTTAAAACCCCTTTCCTGAATAAAGGGTTTCAAAAGGGTTCTTTGTGGAACCCTCCAAAAGGGTTCCAGGTGGAACCTTTATAAAAAGGTTCTACCTGGAGGACAAGCCGAAAAACCATATATGGTTCTACTTAGCACTTTGATTTCTAAGAGGCTCTGATTGGGTAGAAAAGCTACTAGGCGTCATCTTGAGTCTCGTCTTATTTTCCTTTTGCATCCTGACTCACTTACCACACCTGTCCCCCTTTCACCATCCTTAGTGGACCCTTCCAGCAGTTAGCCATGCACAGTGATGGAGAATTAGCATCACTAGCTGTGACCAGTCAGGTAGACGGAAATGGAGGGTGAATCATTGAGTCGTGAGCTGCCTCGGTGCTTTGTTCTCCCTCTGGAGACTCTGACACACACACACACACAGCACTAATCTTACATGTGAGGCTGAGTCAACTCTGAAGATCCTTTTTTTTTTATAAAGAATTTATGAGAAAAAGTGCATGTGTCACCCTGCGAGTAAATCCTCAGTCCCAGAGAGAAAAAAAAAGGTGTCATTGACTTTTTATGAACAAACTTTTCCTCCCTTGTTGTAACTGTCTCTGGTTGGAAAAGTAAGCCGCAAAACCAAAGCTCAAAAGTGTCTGTTGTATATTGAGACTTTCTTGGAGGGGAGGAGAGTAAGGCCAGGCCTATAATGTACTGGGGGAAACCCTGAAATTTTGGCTTCAGTGTGAATTTTCAGCCCTGGTTTGAAGACGCGGTTATATCTTACTGCAATGGGAATAAAAACAGCAGTTTCTTTTCTGATTTAAACATTGAATGTATTAAGCACACGTTCTAAGAGCTGAGTTTCTGTAGATTCTTTATGATAAAACGCGGTGTGTTCTGTCAGTGCAGCCTCAAAGCTTCTCGAGGTCCCTCGGGTACAAGCTCTCCTTGGCTTTTCTGCGTTTCCTTTTTTTCTCCTGTTGAATGTAATCACACTGGCGTTGTGTAACTGCCTTGGGTGGTGCCACTATTTTAAGAGCTTTTTGTGTTGACTTGCGGTGTTTTGTGGGTAGTTTGTTTTAATCCCTATTCAGTCAGATTGACTGATATGACCTCCGAACAGAGTGAAAGACTCGCCGTGTTATAATGGATGTGCATGTTTTTTTTCTGTTCCTGGTTAACTCCCAGCAAGTGCAATCAGTTTCGACACGTTTCTTTTTCCTTCCCTATTTATACACCTAGTCCTTTAGTCAGAACTTGAAGGCATACTAATTTGGAAAAGGCAAAGGGAGCACACCGAAACGAAAGCTATAACAATACTTAGTGAGGAATCCACCGTGTCACAGCATTGAACTCATACAGTTATCCGTCTACCTACCTAATTACCTTGTCATGCTTTTACAGTGTCATAGTATCAGTGATGTAATCGCATCAGAAAAGAAAGCCTGGCAATTTTCCATGTACACAACTCTTCCTGTCTTCCTGTTTCGATGAGCTGTTGTCACGCCTCATGACTGGTTTCACTCGTTATTTGTTGCTGTAGTACCTGCAGTATATGCCGGAAACTTGTCGTAGCCCAATCTGCTATTTTTAATCAGCTCAGATGGAGTTAACCAAGTCTGTTCTTTTTTTTGTTTTGCAATTTAGGATTATTTCAATCATTGACTAATATTTTTTTGTTTTTTTCAAATATGTCATTGAATGAAATCATTGAGTAAAAGTCTGATTATTTTTTCGTCGTCACCAAAAGGGGGAATATTAAGAAATATTTCCTATTTGAGTTATAACACATGCTGCTGACCACAGAAAGGGAGAGATGATGGGTGTAGGCTCCGCCCTAACACACTCACTATGACTGTGTGTGTTTCTACTTGTATTTGTTGCCTCTCCAAGATGTTTTCTGGCATAAACACTGATCTGTTTTCAGCACCAAAGCCTCATTCCTGAAGAATTGGTGAAGTTTAAGGTTAATATTTGAATTGTGGTTAGGTTATTGTGAGAGTTGGACATTAACTGATTATGGTCAAGGTTACACAGCTTTGTTTAGGCTGTCCAAATGAAGTTGACTCAGCGCAGTGTCCTCAGAGGAATAGCTTCATGTCCCAGTGAAAATAGCATTTGAACACACAAGGAAATAGGAGGAGGTTGTTTGTGTTTTTACCGTGCATTTTAACGTTTGTGGGTGTGTGTGCGTGTGTGTGTGAGCATGTCTGAGCATGTGTGTGAGCTTGCACGTGTGCATGTATGTGTTGGTCTAACCTGAATTTAAAGGTTTGGATCCCAGTGTCTGTATATTGCTTGTGTGTCTGTTTGGTGTTCCCGTCTCCCTGTGGTATGCAGCAGAGCAGGTTCATCTGTGTCAAAGTGAAAAGGGGAGGAGAGAGGAGGTGTGGCTCCTCCTCCTCCTCCTCCTCCTCCTCCTCCTCCTCCTCCTTCTTCTTCATGGCTTGTCTTTTGCTCTGTAACTTCACAAACTTGTCGTCAGGGTGCCATCTAAAGGACTGAGTCGATGATGATCTTCTCCTTGTTAATTCTGTTCCTGAGAAAGCACATGTGGTTTGAGACTGACTTGTGTTTTTTATTGATAATGTTTTAACTTAAAACAAAGACAACACAGAAACAAAAGAAAATAACAGCTCATAACTGATTGGCACCAGTCAAAATGTCAACGCTATAACCGCTGTCCTCAAAGGTCTTTATTTCTGCCCACATTTTTCCATTTAAGATGCTGGAAAACTGCACAGCAAAGTGGACGGCAGGCAAAACCTAAAACATATCAGTTTATCGTTGAATCTGTCTTACTTTATTACTTTGTTTGGTCCATACAATGTCAAAACATGTTGATCAGTGTTTCCCAAACCTTGGAAATGAGGATGTTCTCAAATGTTTTGTTTGAAAACATCCAGAAAGAAACGGAAAGAAAAGATTTGAGAAGATGAGAAACAGGGAGCACATCTTGTATTTAATTACATGACACTGTCACACACCATGACACTTGTCCAGTCGCCGACCTTTTTCCTTTAAGCACGGTGTACTATCCAAGAGGGCATCTTCCTCAGAACGAGAGGTCAACGTATCTATGTTCCACTGCGGGTCATTGATCTGAGAGCTCAGTATTGATTAGGCGGTCAGTCTGTTCGCACCAGATGTCCAACACCAGCTGCTCAGGAATATGCTGCTGCTTTCACAGAGACATACCGTCCATTTTTAATGAGCCACCCTGAGCAGCCTTTAGCTATACATAATGACGGCTGTTACAGAACATAATCCACACTGCTGCATTCCAAGTGCAATTGTTTCTCACTGTCGGTGAAGATACAGGAGTCAGCGCAGTGTCCTCAGACATCACAAAAGATTGCATGTTACAGCAAAGTGCACAATTAGGACCCAAAACCAAAAAAAAATCACCACAAGCATTTAACATTGGTAATTTCTCATCAGGGACAGTCCAAAATCATACAATACTATACAAGCAATGTGAAATGTGATTTTGTGCCAGACACTGAGGTGGGATACGACCTCAACTGGCTTTTAACGGTCCATTGAATATCGGGACTTCCTCTTTGACGGATTCATGCACTGAATCACATGTGAGCAGGAAAACCACAGAACAGCGTCGCCAGGCTCGAACGCCGACTGACGGCACCGCTCAAGCTGCAAATATCAAACCGGGACAAACATTTTTTGCAATGATCCGTCTGAGGAAAAGTTTTCTAAGGGCAATCTTGGCCCATGAAGAGGATGATGTGTTCACTAGCTGCTCAATCATGGAGGTAATATTTGATTTATATGTGCAATTGTTTGGGCTCCACTTAAAAACTTCAAAAAAGAAAGTGCTTTTTGATAATGGCAGACTTTGGAGGTCTGGGTTTGCCTCAATGGAGAGGTTCCCTGTTGTCGTCTTACCTTTCCATCCAATCTCTTTCTAATAAATGCAGGTTGAAACAATAGTATATTTATTAGCGTTTTGTAATTTCTTCACGCTGTGGTATTGAGCAGACTTCACCGGCTTCTTCTCATCTGCTGAATATTCATGTGTATTGTCATGTGAACCTCCAGCTGTTCACCGGGCTCCTGTATATTTCATCCCTATTGATCCCTGTGCAATAAAAGCATCACAGAGCCAACGTTAAATGCCCTCCAGGTCACGGCATTATTTATGAACCTGTCGACTCTTTTTGTGCTCTGCAGACTGGCAGCTTCTTTGTAAAAACCAGCATGAAATAAACATGACAAGTCATCCATTTACTGGCTCAATCATCCGTCAGGGGTTTGAATCTTCACTCCGGGAATGTTGGTGGAGTAATTTTGTTTTCACTGGTCAATAGTATCATGCTTTATCAGCTCACGTAGAAGATTAGAGGTTAGATAAGGATGTTTACTTAAATATTTAAATATGTTTCCTGATTTCCACAGTTCCCTTTCTTTACAGCTCTGAGAATGAATCTGGACATAATGTCCTCATTTTGTCCAGGATGCGTCTTCATAGTCAGTTTTACTTCCCTATTTTTACCTTATCTGCCACTCTCACTTATATAAGAGCAACCCTTCCTTCCTATCTCCTGTGCTCCTTCTTCAGATTCACTCAGTTTTCTGCTCCTCGGTGGTCAGCCACAGTTTATGTCAGCTTATTTGACATTTTAAGTTCCTGTGCCACTCACTGCCCTGCACAAACATTTGCTGTCAAAGATTCTGCCATTTAATATGTTTTCAGCTCAGTGGGAACACGGCTTTAACGGCACGGAGGTTTGATGTCGGTGCTGAGGGATGTTGACAGGTGTTTTGTATGAAGGTGTACAGCCGTTTGAGTTTACACACTGAAAGATGGGACTTTCCAGGATCTTTTACCTGACGAGGGGTGTGTATGTGATTGCTTCCTGGGCACAGATAAGCGCTGCCCACTGCTCCTGAGCCCGGATTGTTTTAAACACCACTGGTGTGAAAAACAGATGGGATAAAACTGTGGAATTGATATCGTCCACCCCTGTGACAAAGTGAAATCCTGTCACAAATGATTCACTGTTTTACCTCTTGCTTTCTATGCTTCTCTCTCCCTCCATTAGGTGTCTTCGTCAGGCCATGGCCACGGTGACTCGCCCATCTACACCAACCTCAAGGAGCTGAAAATCAGCCAGGCACTCCTGCCCCCTCTGCCTTCAGGCTCCCCCATTCAGACTTTGGGCGACTGGGAGAGTTACAAGGACCAGAGTGGCAGGTACTTCTACTGCAACCGCGCCACCCAAGAGAGGACCTGGAAGCCGCCCCGAGCCAGGGACACAAGTAGCGGCAACTCCCGAGGAGAAAACCACAGCGCAGGAGAGAGCTCTGAGGTACGGAACATGCCCCGTACGGAGGGTTCTACAAAACACATTATTTTGTCGTCTGTTTATGAAAAGGTTCCAGTGACATGACTTAAAACACTCCCGAGCTTTATGACGAGTACATTCTACTTAGCCCGAGTGGTATGAAAGCACTAAGCCAAGGGATTTGACTGCTGTTAACTATGCACATCATCAGAAATGAACACAATATATTCGCAAGAAGCCATTCTCACGATCTAAAGATCTTGAATCATCAAAACATCACTGTTTTGAGAGGGTCAGTTTGGCACTTTTTTTTCAGTACCTTAAATAAACAGAGGAGGTTGCTTAGTTTTAGACAGTGTGCGAATCTTTCGGCATTGAACTATAACCAAGGCTCAAGTTACCAGTTTCTTGAAGTGAAAAGGAGACGAGTACAACCTCACTAAAAACTAGAAACGGCAGTACACTGCACGTGAAGATCCATGTCATTAAAAATCTAGAAAACACGCATTTTTACTGCAAAACGGGAGGTCTAACCATGTACACAACAACAGATAATAGTATAGTCCACCCACGCAGTATTGAAGTCCACCTACACTTTTGGCACCTGTATATATTTAACCGCAGATAGATTTTAAATCAACAAAAAAGCTGCATATAAGTTAGTTAATGAGTTAAGTTTAGGCAATATCCATGTCAGAGAAAATGTATGCTATATCAACACCAAAAAAACACACATGTAGATACAAGTAGACTTTTTATTTTGGAAATTGCACAGGGCAGTATCACAATTTATTTATAGACTTATTTGATCAACAGCCATTGACAATTATGACTAAGTGAAAGATTATTTCATGTGCTCACTCACACACACACAGAACACTGACACATACCAGTCTGAATCATGAGGTGGTCACCTCTCATTTTCTTCCCAATTCTTCCAATACATGCACAATGCACCACACTGCCACCTACAGGTGAAAAGCTCCCACTGTCACTCGGTTAACTGTGTGTCACACTGTACCAACTAGCAGCCACCTCGAGATTTACACAGTCCAGAATGAATGTCATTGTTTTTCTTATGGGTTTTCTGGTTTTCTGCTCTGTAAAATCTCAAATCTCATGGTGTACTGGTTGTGGGTGCATGACTGCTTATTCTCCTTGATAACATAACGGTGAAAGATGCCCTGTCTCTTCTGTCTCTCTCTCTCTCTCTTTACACTTATGCTAGACTACTCCTCTCTCGCTCTCGCCTTCTTTCCTCCCCCTCCTCTCGCTGTCATCGAGTGTTAAGCCTCTGTCATCGGAGGACACCTGCTTCAGTACCTACTCTAGCCAGTCTGACAGTCAGTACGGCTCGCCGCCGCGCGGTTGGTCGGAGGAGATGGACGAGCACGGCCACAGGCTGTACGTCAGCGACCATACTAACGAGAAGGTACACTCGCTGCACTGCGCTCAGCTTCTGCCTCTGACTTTGGTGTTTTCAGGGGACAGAAAAGAATTAATGGAGTTCACGTTGATTGTGGGGATTTTCGACTCCTATATTTCCTTCTTGCACTGATTGGACAGTGAGCTATTACCATCACCGGAGAAATGTTGACACTACAGAACGTTAAGCTCTCATAAAGCTCAGTGATATCAGCAACTTTTAAGGTTTAACCTCACATGATAAATGATGTAAAGGTTTAGTGTTTAATGTTGGTTTTACTGCATGTGTGTCACCAGTGGTTAAAACACGTTGATGAACAGGGCCGACCTTATTACTACAGCGCTGATGGTTCCAGGTCAGAATGGGAGCTGCCGAAGGTAAAATACTTCATAAGAATAGTCAAATTCACCTAATTACTGAATAAATGCTGTTTTGTGAGAAATTGTTGTTTTCATGTCAAGTTATCAACCTACAAAAAAAAACAAGAACTTTGATTCATTTGTTAGTTATTTTGTTATTATAAGTTGCTCAGTACCCAAAAAAAAAATTTTCTCCACAATTTTAAATGGCTTATTTTCTTCGACTCGTTGATAGACAAACACAGCATTTTTTTTATTATATTGAGGGTTTTTGTATCAGTTTTCTTGTCAATAATAGTTAGTTGTATTAGTTATATTTTAAGATTAGATTTTCAATTTGACTTCCTAGTAAAATAAAATATATATCATATAATCCCCCGTATTTTAAGATGATATATACACACAGCACACTTTGTTTACCCACATTGCAATTATTATTCATGAACAGAATATGTATTTTTGACAAAATTAAAACTTGAGTCAGATTAAGGCACCAAACATCAGCTCAAACTTGTTTTATCCAGTTTAATTCAGGAAAAAAAAGATTACTGAGTGCTTATGCTTTGTGATTCCCCCCGTTTCCTTCTTTCAGTACAATGTCTCCCCTCCCCAGCCTTCTGGAGACGCTCCAAAAACCCGCAGTCTGGACAGGAGACACTTGGAGCCCATCGTCCTGACCAAGTGGAGACACAGTTCCCACGTGGAAGAGCCAATGGACAAGGTCTGATACCCTCATCAACGCTAACTATGCGCTAATATTTGAACAGCAAACTCCCCTAAAGAGTATATGTTTAAACCTATTTCTAACATCAATCCGTTATACGTAATGTGCCGTGTTGCCGTTATCTGTTGTGTTCAATGGCGACATGTTGTTAAGTCAGCAGTTTCAGTTGCAGCGGCTGTTAAAATCCAGACGTTTCCGCGCAGCCTCTGCCCGCCTACACCCGTACAAACACAAAGTCAGTCGTCCGTCATACCGACAAATCACCGTCTTATCCTTTAATCCTTAAGAGACAGACAATCGGACGATCACAACACATGAATCATAATTACACTCTCATCCTCGTGTTGAATCACTTTTTTTTCTTGCATGTTTCTCTTGAGTTGATTGAACCAGATTTTTTATATATATAATTATTTCACTTAAAAATTGGACAATCAATCATAAACTTTGTCTCTTTTTGTTGTTGTTTACATTTCAGCTTAATGTAAACAATGATAGGAGACTTTTGCACCTCCTCTAGACTCCTTGCCTTGAGGAAATCTGGCTCTCTTTAACAATTACACAACAAAGATTGTGACAATGAGGGACAGGGCGCCTCCTAGTGGCCATTCTTCTTCCCAGCTGTGCTGAATTAACGTGTCACTAAAAGCACCTTTCAAACAAATCAAATGCTGTATTAAGCGATTTGCAATTTGCCTGAAAAATAAAAACAACATAGGAAATAAAGTAAAAATGCACTTGGCAAAAATCGATAAAATAATGCACACAAAAGTATAAAATATTTTAACTCCATATTATAGTGATAAAGACATAAAATATATTCATTTAATTATTAGAAATAAAATATTGACATAGCAGAGCAAATAAGTACAAGTAAACAATAACCATACATTTATAAAAGATGGCTAAGTTGGTTATGCTAATCAGGAGCTACACGCGTACATGCGTTTGCGTTATTCTATGATCATTTTTGTGTGAGAGATCATTTCATAGAGAAGTTATAGCCGTAGATGGAGCTGAAAATACCCTGGAGAATGATTTGAAGAAAAGAGTGGGAACCATGAACCTGCGTACTGCAGCTTTAAAGAGTTTGACCACAGTGATTGAATCATTCTTAAATAATTGCACGCATATAAAACACATGGTACTTTTTAAAATGCATGAACCTTCACAAATCTGATTAATAATCCATTAACTACTCCTGGAAATCACTATCATCATCATCATCTCAGCGCTAATCACACTTGTCTTTGTCTTTATTAATCTCACATCATCGTCTCATTAACACTTTGTTGTTACCTCATGTGTTTGTTTTTCTTTTTCTTTTGTTTTTTTTGTCCATTCCTGTCTCCTCACTAGGACGCACCTCTGGGCCCCATACCCTCCTCTCCTGACTCTGACTCCTGCCCTTCGTCTCCAAAGCCCCCTGACTCTGTTAGTACTCACCCCTGACCTCACCTCACCCACCAGTCTCTGTCCTGCACAGATTTATTCAACTCAGGTCCCTGAGTTACAGGCAGTGACACTTGTTGCAGGGTTTCTGACACTGGTCTGGGAAATGGTTCAAGAGATAGTTCAGGTTCCTATGCCTCGTTTGTGTGTTACATACATTAGACCACATTTGACTGCCTGTTTGGAGAGGAACATTCATCCTATTCTTACATGCATTAACGCAGTAGTGCAGATGTGTAGCCACCAGATAAATTGTTTGCGTTATACTGTAAAATTGCAGTCTGACAGCATGGTAACCCACTGAAAATAATACCCTTTTCGCATCAGAATATTCCATAAATTACCTACACATTTCCTGTCCTCCTCCCCAAACAGGCAGTGTCTACTGTACATAACACACTGATTATCCTTACACTTATTCCTTTAAGAAACCTGAATTAACTGGAGTCTGTGTAGAAACAAGTAGGATAGGTCAAATCACACCGGTGCTTTATGTCGTTAAGAGACATTTATGTCATTATATGGGTTTCTGGGAATCTGTGTCGTGATCAGAAAAGGCAAACAATCATTGGCTAAATGCAGCTCTGATAGGATAATTACATTTAATGTACTTTGACATCGGTATACACTCTCCAGTCCACTTGCCTTTTCTGAGGAGTGGTTCTTCTGGTGGCAGGGTGTTTTGTGGTGCTGGTGGTGGCGTTTTACTTATTGTTCACCGGTATTAAGCTTTGACAGCAGCTTTGTCCTCTGCGATCCTGCTGTGTCTCTGTAAAGTCTCTGTAAAGTGCTGTTTTCTTTTGTGGTGCTTTAATGCTTGTTGTTATATTCTTTTCTCCAGCCGTCTGAAAAGTGTGGGGTTCTGAATGTGACAAAAATCACAGAGCATGGAAAAAAAGTACGGTGAGTAACTGTTGACTCCTGACACTTTTGCTGCGTCTAATTGAGTAGGGGTGTAACGGTATGTGCCCTTCTGCTCATTTGGCGATGTTTGTTTCAGTTTTTGGATTAAATTAATTATTTATTTGCCTAAAGTTGTCTGAATTCTTAAATATCTCATGAAAATTGGTATACTTAAAGGAAAAGTACACATTTGATTCATGAACTTTCTGCTGCAGGAAGAACTGGACCTCCTCTTGGACAGTTCTCCAAGGATCCATACTGCTGTTTGCCAAAGGACAAGGAGGTGGAAGCAGCTGGGTGAGTGATAGAAACGAAGAAAAAAAAAATATTCCTTCCTCATCACGTTAGTGATTCAGTCTGCATGTCTAGACGTAGGTACAGTGCTAACAAAAGAAGAGTTCTCCTCAGTCATTCAGGCATTGAAAAGTGAGGCCAAGGACAAGTCTGTTTCATCTCTGCGCTGTTGTTGTTTAGTCTGATAATCTCAACCAGGCTCTGTAAAGAGGGTGGTGTTTCGTTTGTCAATGCACTTCCTAAAAAGAAAAGCTTATTATAAGGTCATTACAGGGAAGTTAAATGTCTTCTTCCTTCTCTTTCCATGCCTCCATCCCTCACTCTCTGTTTTCTTCACTGCCTCCTCCTTCATCCCTTCACGCAGTCATACTATCACAGTGGCTCCTTCCCTGAATTTCTCCTGTCACTGTTGAGTAATTGGAGGCCGTCTGCTAAGAAGCATCCTGCTGTCTGCCATGGCTGCACTGGGCTCCCTCAAGCCTCCTCTGTATGTGCTTCCTCCTTCCTTACGTGTGCTTCTCTACTTGTCCGCCACCTCCTTTCCTGCATGACACATCTGTCCTGTCTGTCGTGCTCTGACCCCCCTCAGACCCCTCTGTTATCAGTCACATCGAGGCAAAGGGTTGACAACACGGACGACAGAGTTTTTTAAAATGGATTCAGTCGGGAGAATTGAGGAAGTTCAGATGGAGGTCTGCTGTCATGCTTCTTGTTACATGGACAGAGCATGGCACACAGGCAGGATTCCTTTCTGTTTTTAGTTATGTGCATGTGTGTAGGCTGGAACACACACACACACACACACACAGTCTTTACTGCAAAAAAATGAGCTGTCGAGGGTAAAATAAATGGTGACTTTTCCTTTAACCCAGCATTCTAAAACAATAAGAGAGGCTCGAGAAATGAAGGAATTGAACAATATAAGCTCACTTGGCAAAGCTATAATGATCAGGTTTTGCTTGACAGAAGTGTTGATATAACTGAACTGGGTCGTTTTCATCCTTTAAGGTGTTCCTGTTTTTTTTTTTATTCACCCCCCTTTATATAAGTCAACAGCACAAAATCACTTATGGCTGTAATTGAGGAGCACAAAATGCACCCTCTGAAATCATCACAACACAACACCGCTGAATCAGAGCCTGTTAGTGGTTGCAGTTGGTGGTTTTGATGAACTGCCAACTACGCTGTATAGAACAAATGGGTTTGTCAGTTGTTGGGCTTCTCGGTTAAAGCCGCAGTCTGATTTGTTTATTATTCTGCCTCTGTTAAAGCTTCATACATAGAAAGATAATGTGTCCTTCACCTGTAAACGGGCTCCATCGAGCAATAATACCTGACTAAGGGAGTGTTTGAGTATATACAGCAGCAGAGCAGGAGCAAGTGAGGGCTAGAAGTCTGTTTGCAGACGGTTCGCTTTACTAGCACACTGTTGCTATTGCCTCCATCTGTCTTGATGATAAAAAAAACAAATCGTTTCCTGTGTGCAGCGTGAGAATGTCGGCAGGTGAAGCGAGATCTAAACACCATTGTACTGAGAAACACAGAGTCTTTTGATGATGGTTTGAGTGTTATTTGTTTGTATTCAACGGTTCAGCACTACAACAACAGAGAAAGCCAGAGCCATAAGACTACAGCTTTATATTTTCTCACAATGGTCATGAGTCAGACATGTGACATGTTTGGATTCTTTTCTCCTCTCTCTTTCTCCCAGTTCGGAGGAAACCAGTCCAAACCCGAGTTCACTGTGGATCTGAAGGGCGGCTCAGTGGAATGGGCCTCCAAGGACAAATCCAGCAAGAAGCACGTTTTAGAGGTGGGACAGAGCTCACTTCACATTCGCATGCTCTCTGATCTTTTGCTTGTTGTTTTTCTTTGAAAAACGACTTCAAAGTGCAAAAAGGTCCTACATACAAAGAAAAACAAAGTTTCATAAATCAGTAAAGATCTTTACTTTACGAGTCGTGCACAATATGAAGAAATAAAAATGTTTTCCGAAAGCAAAATGTTGTTTGTGTGTGTGAATCCTATCTGCAGCTGAAGACTCGGCAGGGAACAGACCTGCTGATCCAGTCAGAAAATGAAAACGTCTCCTCTGACTGGTTCAGAGCGCTGCAGGACACCATCAGCACCCACGTAAGGAACAACACTTTCTCCGCTCTACTCCGTCTGAGAAACTCCCAGAGTTCGTTTATGTTCAGGAAAATGAAGGTCAAAGATTTGTTGTTCAGCATTAAATAACAAGTAGATGGAGCATGCAAGATCGTGGTGCGTGATGTTTACTGGTGAAAAGACTTAGTCTAGTTTATATTAGCCAAAGTTACTTCAACACATTCATGTATTAAATAAAAGGGAAATCAAATGGATTCGACTTTAAAAACTTACTGCAAGTTAACCGTTAACATTGTTCTTGCAAAATGGAGCCGTACTTTGTTGTTTTTATGTAGCATGTGAATGTCTTTACATCAGCAGCGTCTTGTTTGTGTTTTTAGGCTTGTGAGTCTGACGAGGCCATCGAGGAGGACATGCCCGAGTCTCCTGGTTCTGAGAAAAATGACAAGGAAAAAGACCATCGAGACTCGAAGAAAGGCAGAGGTCTGTGCTCTTTATGGCTCTTTATAACTTGTGTCATTACATTATGTTTTTAAACACTACTTAAAGGTGCCATATGTAAGAATGTGGCCAAAAACAGTTACTACATTCAAATTCAAAATACCGAGGTCTTTTAGGTTTCGTTTTCTGACGTAACTGTCAACCCGTGGTTGCTCGGCAGCTGAGACTTTACTGACTGCAATGATTGGTAGATGGCGGTAGGTGGCGCCACATGCCAAAACATGATTTGCAGTCTGCAAAATATATTTTTTAATGCAAATGTTTTGTCTGTACTGTTGTTGTTGGTGAGTTCAGTTTGTTATATGAACATTATTCCTGAGTCTCTGTGACATATTAGGAGGATTTTATGGCCAGTTGCTTTAGATTTATTACATAATGCACCTTTAAAAACTAAGGTGAAGCTGATTATTAAGATTTAAAGTGGAAAATTATGACTGTAGGACAGATTCTGCCTCTCATATCGAAAGCTCAAAGTACAAAAACAGCTCGATGACGTATCAGTATCACCCGCTCTATAAAACTGCTGCTTTTATCAGTTTAATTCCTCACAACACCGAGCAGCCGTCATGGCGGTCAGCGTGCTGAGACGAGTCATGGACAACGCTTTCACGTCTCCTTTTTCCTCCGCAGCCATGAAGAACTCCACCAGCATGGACTCCTCCGACAACAAGAAGACCAGACACAAGCTGAAGAAGTTCCTCATCCGCCGTCCGACACTGCAGGCCGTCAGAGACAAGGGATACATCAAAGGTAATGGGGAAAATCAATGACTTTGACTAAAACACCATCATTTTAAGTTTCATACATTTATACGAGTCGCTTGTGAAAAATGTTGCTGTCAAGTGAAAGTAGTGATTCTGAATTTTTAGATTCAGGTGATTTTCCTGATTCTAAGCTAAATCTAATAAATTGGACCTTGGACTGTTTGTGACGCCGTCTTTGTTATTCTGTGTCTTCAGATCAGGTGTTTGGCTGCAGTTTGTCCAGTTTGTGTCAAAGGGAGAGCAGCACGGTGCCATACTTTGTAAGGATGTGCATCGACCATGTGGAGAACAGTGGTGAGTCTACATATGTGTGTGTGTGTCTTTACCATCACAACTGCGTGAGGAGGAAAGGTTTCTAGTTTCTGTGAATGTGCCTGTAGTAAAAGATGGGAGTGGTTTACTGTTACATGATTATACAGCTAATGTTTGATAAGCTGTTAACTCACCTAACAAGTTGTAAAGTAGTATAAATACACAAATATGTCCTACAGTATATAGTGCTGGCACGTTAACAGTGTCTGTTTACGTGCTGTGGCACTGGAGTTCAGGCACTGTTTACCAGTTAGCTCTGTTAGCTCCTTTAGCACGCCTACAGTCGAACTGGAGCGGTCTGTTTATTAAACGAAAGAAGCAGCGCTACTAATAACCAGCGTACCTGTATACTGCTTATGTGTGCCTCTGTTTTTAAAGTTTAACGTTACTTTAGAGACTCATTTTAATGATCTGGAGTCACGTAAACATTACGTCACAAGCGTCTTTTTCCGGTCAGTCGCCGTGGAAACGCGTAATGCATTAACGTTGCCACCGTTAACATGCCCAGCACTGGTATATATGTTTGGAGGATTAAACTATTCTGGTCCTCAAAGCAAATCATTTCTAGATGTCTCCTAGCTAACTGGTGTTTTTTCTCCCATCATGCCCTGCAGGTCTGCATGTAGACGGGCTGTACAGAGTCAGTGGAAATCTGGCCGTCATACAAAAGCTACGATTTGCCGTCAATCACGGTAAGTCGATGTGCGCTAACGCTGCTTTGCTCTGTTAACCTGTCAGCTGAACAATGCAGATGATCGAATTGCAGTCTTGATTGTGGATAAATGATTATTTGATATAGACACATATACTGACATAACTGACTAAGTTTCAGTGAGAAATACATTAAAAACAACTTATTTTTCTTCTTATCTCACATGAAAGTGATTTATATACATATATATAAGGTCTAATCTTACTCCTTTGATCCATACCCAAGTTGAATGAGTTCTTTCTTTCTGTGTGGAGTTTTTATGTTGTCCGTGTGTGTGTGTGGGGGGTTTTCTGGGTACTTGAGCTTCCTCCCACAGTCCAAATTGGTGACTCTAAATTGACTGTAGGTCTGAATGTGGAAGCAAATGGTTATTTGTCTCTGTGTGCTGGCCCTGAGGTTAAAGTGGGAGACGGTGAATGAGTGAACAATGAAGTTGTTTTTCTGTAATCCCTTGGTTTACTTGACTTTCTTAAACAGTGTTTTAACTGAAGAGTGTGTGTGTGTGTGTCCAGATGAGAAAGTGAGCCTGTCAGACGGGAAGTGGGAGGACATCCACGTGACCGCAGGAGCTTTAAAGATGTACTTCAGAGAGCTGCCCGAGCCGCTCTTCACCTACACTCTCTTCCATGACTTTGTCAATGCCATCAGTATGTGCTGCACCCTGCACTCACTCAGCAACACATTCAGTTCACACTAAAGCCCAATTTATACTCCTGCGTAAAGACTCTGCATCGACGCAGAGCCTGTCGAAGAGCCTCTGCGTCGTCTCCGTCTGCACGAAATATTTTTTTAAGTGTCCGTCACTCCGTCAAGGGACAACGGAGACGGCAAGATCTGCGATTGGTCCTCAGGACAGGCCGAGATAACAATGCTGCTCTGTGCCGGCTCACAGTGCGCACCGAGCGTCCACAGAGGCGGAGCTCATCCCCGCCGATAACGTCGCTGCCAAACTATAAATACGTCATATCTTAACACACACAACACATGTTTAGACTCTAAATGGCTAATTTTTCGCCTCAAATTATCTTAAAACTGCGTTCCGTCACACAGAAAAGTGAGAAACGGCCACTGTTTCAACAACAACAGTCTTTCTCTCTCTTTTTCTCTCGACGCCATTGCATCACTGTAGCCAGAAGCACAACAACCTTGCGCAGCGACCCCTACTGATCGGGCGGGAAATTGCAGCGCGTGTCCGTCACCACGACGCAGAAGTATGAAGGCTCGAGTCGTCTCCGTGGTGACGCAGTCGGATAACGCATTACGCAGTCGGAGAAGTATAATGTGGCCTTAAGTATGTCACAGATAACGGAAGCATTTACTGCTGCCATTTAAACAATACTGGGAGATACTGTAGCTAATTAGAAAATATCCTTTACCTCTTTTATATTATTGTTGGAAAAAGTAAAATTCAAAAGCACCCCAGAGATCCCTAAACCCCATTTATGAAAGCACTTACATAAAGATGAAGTACTATTAAGTTTGTCTGGGACCTTTAACACCAGTATAGTATCAGTGAAATGGTTTCTACCAGGCTTTAATACTTTTTTTTGTTTTGTTTTATTCAACAGAGATCTCGGACTACAAGCAGCGCGTTCAGTCCATCAAAAACCTGATCAAACAACTGCCCAAACCAAACCATGACACCATGCAGGCTCTCTTCAAACACATGAGGAAGTAAGAAAAACACTGTGTTTTTTATTCATCCATACATGGACAAAGAAAACTTTACTTTACACTTATAAGAAAATGTGTAAAGTAGAGATGTACTGGTTTTATCAGCTGTCTGTCAGCGACACATAGTTGAATAAAAGGCTAAATCTGCTTTAAACTGCTATTGTTTGTAATTAAAGTAGTGTTAAAGGTTAGTTCCTGAATATGTATGATGTAAATTGTAATATTTATTTGTGTCAATGTTACAAAATAACTTTTTTTGGTCAGTATAGATACCTAAAATAATCTAATCTTGTCTGTACTCCAGGGTGATTGAACACGGCGAAGAGAACCGCATGACCACTCAAAGCATGGCCATCGTGTTCGGGCCGACGCTGCTGCGGCCTGAGACGGAGACCTGGAACATGGCCGTCCACATGGTCTACCAGAACCAGATAGTGGAGCTGACGCTGATGGAGTACGAGAACTTTTTCGGCAGGTAGACCAGGAGGCAGGCGACAGAGGATCAGAGCTACGTGTTCTATTTTCCTCTCCAAATGCAGAGCTTTTCCTTAACGCGGCATGAAAACACAAAACCCGGTTCTGCTCGTTTGTTGTTGGCTTTCGTCTTTATCTCAAACCGACCTGTGGGCAGCGGCTTCTCCAAACCGAAAAACGTCACGGGAACCAAAACGTAGATTTAACGTAACTAGCGACCAAAACATTTTTGACTCGTTGCACTTTCAGTTTCTCTTTTTCCTCTGTCGCTGCGTTTGTGACGTCCTCCTGTCCTGACACTGGATTTTAATCAAACACGGAAGCAAACCACTGCACAAACACGCTGAGGAGGCTCAGCAGCAGCCTCCGTCACACGGGAGGTGTCAGTATTGGAGGGTTATGACGCATTCCAGCTTTGTTTTAGAGTGTAGACACCAAGAGAGGAAGAAGACGGAGGCAGAACAAGGAGGAGGGACGTGGAGGCTTGTGTCATCTTTCTGTACACATTGTACACTTCTTCTCCCCTTCTCTTCTGATATACTGGACTGATGCTCTTTTGACATCATCAGGTTAAAGGGATGATTTAAAGGCTCTGACAGAACCCAGCGAGCTTGCTTTGAAAACATGGCACAGAAAGAAAGATTTATTTTCACCTAATAAACGACGATATCTTAAGAATATTTAGTTTGCCGCTTTATCTCGATGTCAGACGGCTTTTTCTTACTGGAAACTTTATTGAACTGCTCTCTCCGTGCACCATATAGAGAAAATCAGCAATTTTACATCACAGAAACACAAACTTGGCTATTAACCGTTTCTATATGGTGTGTGTGAGAGTGAGCGGTCAAAGTCCGTCTGACAGTAAAGATAAAGCTCTGTGTCAGCCTGAAGCTGCTTCTTGGCACAGTCTCGGTCTCTGTGTGACGGCACCACATCAACAAAACTTGAACTATCCCTTCAGCAGAACTCTGTGTATTATATATTATATATCGGCATGTCGCCTTCTACCTTCTCCTCTAGGCTTTTTTTTTTTTTTTTAAAGAACAAATCATCTCACCGTGGTCAGAACATAAACCTGAAAACCAACACTGGTACTCAGCTGTTGTTGCTTTTCTCCTCTCGTGGATCCAAAGCAAACCTTGAACGTGTCTCCATTGATACATTTGTACAGTGTATATGTGTGTTTGTATGTGTGTGTGTGTGCGTGCATGTGGGGGGGGGTCGGGTGGATGGATGAATGAATTTACTGACGACGTGTTGTACAAATAGTAAATAAATATAAGTCCATTTGCCTGGAGTGTTAAATAAATAAGATGATGAGGGAGAGAATGGCGTGATGTTTAAAGTAATGAACTGTGGATGAGGTGGTTTTTACCTGTCAGTCGTGTCCATGGACGGTTGTGAATGTGAGTTTGCAAAAGTGAAAATGCTGTCGGCTTTATCAAACTGGAATAAAGACCTTTAATAGAAGGCCATATTCTTTGTGTTTTTTTGATTCTATGGCCACACTCTTAGAAATAAGGGTTCCAAAAGGGTTCTTCTACAAGGGCTGAGGTTCTACCTGGAACCATTTGCTTCTGAAAAACCCTTTCCCGAATGAAGGGTTTTTCAGGGGTTCTTGGTAACACTGATGGTTCCAGTAAGAACCATTTTGATCCAGAGAACCCTTTAAAACCCCTTTCCTGAATAAAGGGTTTTAAAAGGGTTCTCCTATGAGGACAAGCTGAAGAACCTTATATGGTTCTACTTTGCGCTTTTATTTCTAAGAGTGCAGTGCCTGTGTGGTTCTTTAGAATATATGATGCTGATTTTTTTGGATGATATGTTTGCCTGATTGTCTTTTTTCCACAGGAGAAATTGGAGTGCATTAATATACTGTTTTTGGTTGATATCTGAAATTACTGGTTGTAAAAATCTCCAAATGGCAAAAAAAATAAGTTGAAATTGTTATGATCGATGCCACGTCCAGTTGGACTTTTAAAGGCCTATAATGGACAGTTTGAAGCATGAACATAGCCCTGAACCCACACTCCTGAGGAAAAAACCATCAGATATGAACAAAACAATCTGTCACTGTCATTGTATCAGACGAATATTTGCAAACAGAAGACTGCGTCCATTTAATACAGTATAAAACCATATCTTATTCTATTAAAAACACGTTAAAATACAATAAAACGTTGCATTAGAATCTATTATGAATTGCACAGTCTTTACACCTTGTTTCTTCACGTTAACTGCTGCTTTCGCTGCTGTTGTTATTACCTACTTCCTCCCAGAATAGTGTTAAACCTTCACTGTGGGCACAACAAGAGTTTTGCTTGCCTTGCATTTTTTCCATTTAAGTGCCGCCCTAATTGTAAATCGCTCCACTTTAAAGCGGTTGCACCTTTTTTAGAAATGAGGTCGGGACAACCTCGCGTTCCTCCGGTGATTTGACCTGAATAAAGTCTTATTCAGACGAAGTGTTTTCCTTCTGTTCACGTTCTATATATGTGGACTTTTATCTTTGTGTGTATTCAAGGTGTGTGGTTTATCTTCACTAAACATCTGAATATATGGTTTTGAAAGTTAAACACTGAAAGGAAAACATGATATTAATTGCTGTGGGATACCGGCTGTGAGTTATTCAAACGTTATTGCACTTCGTGTGAATATTCTGCAGTGTTTTAATGACACGATGACATCAGACACAACTGGTGTAGCTGCACCTGCAGCATCAATTTATAATTCATTTCATGTTGATTTAATTGGGACGGATACAGTCACGTAGCCTTGCATCTGTCCTTTACGGAATGAAGAGGATCTTTTGTTCACCGTAAAAGTACATGATAATAATAATAATAATAATAGTAAGTGCTGCTGTGGTTGTATGTCCTCCTCAGTCTCAGCTGTCACGCAGAGCTCCAGGCCCAGTTTCAAGCTCAGTGATCGGTCGCTCGGTGACTCCCTGCAGAGGCCTTTTCCACCTCAACACTTCGCGTCCTTTCAGCCTCAGTGCTTCGTGGCTCCTGCTGATGGAGATAAACACGGGGATCTGGAAAGGTTTGAGTGCAAAACAGTTTGTAATTATTAACACCGACTCTAACTGTGGATATAGTATGTAGAACAGGGGTTCTCAAAGTTTTGATACCTGAGGGCCAATTTAGGAACCCAACATTGGACTGAGGGCCGCCAAAGGAAAAAAAAAAATAGAAAGAAATCCCATTTGTAATCATTTTAATGACCAGATTGCAGTTCTACAGTTAAGCGTTAAGTAATATAAGCGTTAATATAATGTAATTTAAGTGTTAATATAATAATGCTTTATAATTTACTGGGTAATTATCCAGTATTTTGGCCATTGTTCTTACCTTCTAATTACAGGTTAATACCAAGTAACACATTTCTGTTACCATATATTTACTGGGTAAATAGCTAGTAATTGGGGGCTGTAGCTACCTGCTTATTACCAGCTTATAACCCAATAATACACTAAAATTCACCATATAGAAACCAGGTAAATACCCAGTATTTTTGTTTACACTTACTGTTCTGTATCCAGTAATGTCCAATAAACATTTAACAAGCTTAGTAGCTCCTGGATTAAAACTATCAACTGTAATTCATTGCGGGGCCGCCAGAAATGTTTCTGCTGGCCGCCATTGGCCCCCGGGCCGCACTTTGAGAACCAATGATGTAGAATATGCTGCAGGTCTGCTGGAGAACGGCCTGAACTTACAACACGGTCTCAGTGAACTTGGAGCTTTAGAGCCAAAAAAAGAAGAAGAAAAAAACAGGCGAGGAGGCAAAACAGTTCTGACAAGACAAGGTGAGGGAATTCAAAAAAAGAACAGGAGGAATGAGGCTGGCACGAAGAGAGAGGTTTGAAACGCCAAACAATCTGGCAGGGAAACGACGGGTGGAGAAGAGGGCAGCTGTGAAGACGAGGAGCCGATAAGAGGATTGGGAGCAGGAGAGAGAAGGTTCATGAGCGAGAATCAGGAGATTGTGAGGAAGGAAAACTGAAGGGCAGGAAGAGGACACGTTTAAAAAGCCTGTAACACAGAGCGTATCGCATAGGATACGGTCGCGTCAAAGCCGTTGTGTGGTTATTACGGTAATTTCACTCACGCTGTTGTAGGAAGCCAGAGAATCAGGAAGTGTCCATTTTTTTAGACATTCTTAATGTCTAAAAAAAAAATAAAAAACACTGCTTTTGTGTTTGCGTTGTGAGTTAATGTTTTCGTGTTTTCTGCATTTGTGTTTGTGTTGTGTGATTTGCGCTTCCGTTTTGAGTTCATGTTTTTTGATTTGCATTTGTGTTTTTTGATTTGCGTTTGTGTTTTGTAATTTGTGTTTGTGTTTTTGATTTGCGTTTCTGTTTTGCACCTCAGGGCCACCGTAATTTTCCACATTCATTTATCTTTCATTGAACAGCAAACTGAGGACGAGTGACGACAGTGACTGTGTGTGTGCGTGTGTGCGTGCGTGTGTGTGATCACTTCAGAAGAACTTTCCTCCCTTCCATCTGTAGACGCAGATCCAGACAAGGACCTCCTCTGTGACGACTACTGCTGCATGGTAATGATGACATCTCCAAACACACACACACACTCACACACTCTTGCACTGACTCGATCTGCTGCTGCTGCCGAGCTTCATCTCTGCTCTGCATGATGATGATGACGATGACGACGTTCTCTCCCCACAGACGTTTGTGCTGCCAGCTCCGGCCTCACCGCGCTGCTCTTAACACAGGCTGAATGCCAGAGCAGCCAGGTGGGCTGTGCAGTGTGGAGGAAACACAGAGCACTCCAGCTCTTTTTTACAACCAAATACCCCCTAAAATCTCTGTGACCTTGACGCTATCTTGTGAACCAGGCTTTGGTTTCTTCCAGTAATGGTGCGTTTGGGCAATAGAGTAACAAGAACTCCATGGATGATAATTCTTTTAACAGCCTCCGACCTCACTTCTCAAAAACAGTGTCATTATTCCAAGAAAACATATTCAAAAAGACACTAAACTGAGCATCAGTGATTGAGGATAATACAACCTAATTGTGTGTGTGTTTGCAGAAGTGTAGATTATTATTATTATTACTGCGATTATGGTGATTAATCTAGTAATTGTTTGGTCCGTATAGCATCTGGGGAAAAAAAAAAACGACGACGTTCTCGAATGTCTCGTTTTGTCCGCAAGCCAAGAATGATTCCGTTTGAATGACTTCTCTGTTTTATGGAGCAAATAAATGACAAATATATTCACGTTTAAGAAGCCGAAGCAATCAGAAATCTTGTTTTTGATAATGAAAAAATCTTTAACCCTGTAAGACCCAAATTAAGAAAAACCTAAAAAAAAAATTATTTGACCATTCAGATGTTGTTGTAGGAGGCCTTAGATGCAGAAATCAAAGAGTTTTTGGAATAAAAATGTTTATGTACGTTTTTAGAGAAACGTAAATTTACAACGTTGGGCTTTGGTGGTAGCAGAATTTCTGTCTTTTTGCTCACTTTGTCTGAACAACAATTCACAACAACTAAGGGTTCATTTGCAGGTTTGATTCCTTACTTAGCTCCATAAATGTATATAACATTTAAAAATAATCACACATTAGTCATATTTTTATGAAAGCATTTATTAAAAAATAACTAAATAAATCCATAAACATGATAAAATTCTAGTTTTTTTCTATCAACTTTTTCATTCCTTTTTTCTTTTCATGACAAACTTTCATTGTTCATGAAAGTCCTAAAAACAGTTGAAAAGTAAAGGTTAACATCACACTTGCTGCATTTGTGTGTTGGTGAATCCTTTATTGCAGCATCCTCTCCCTGTCTTCATGTCCTTGTGTACATTCAATAACAGGTGTGCACATCTCTTGGATGGTCTCTTCTGAGCATTCAGAGGCTTCATGATGTCACTGTCTGTGTTGCTGGACTCTCTTTGCCTTAAGATCATATCCAGACCAGAAAAATCTGTATTGTGACTGATGAAATATTTTTTCGGCCAGTGACACCTGTCACTGTGCATGGTGTGTTTGTTTGTTTTTGGCTTGATGTCCACGTAATGATCAGCTGGACAGTCCATGGGTGGCTGGTTTTCTTTGTCCACTTGTTGACAGACATCTTCATCTGAGTCTTCATCACTCTCATCAGTGTCATTAAGTTCCATCTCAACTTCACTCTCATCCAGTTTGGATGATATCAATCACATCCTGCACATTGTATCACAGATCTTGCTGGTGGCATTCTGGAAAAAAAGCAATGAATTAACATGTATAAATATGCTTTTATATTGTAGTACATAATATGAAGGAATATATAGGGTGGTGGACCAAGTTCTCTGGGTAGAAATGTTTTCAAGGCAGACAATACTGTCTGCCCATTGTAAGTTGCTTTGGACTAAAGCATCTGCTAAATGCCCTAAATGTAATAGTCTGAGCCTATGGTCTCTACTTATCATACTAAAAGAAAAACATGCAAACCCCCACTTACATCCACACCACACATTCAGGAACATTTACACCTTTCCCAGAACTGAATTGTCTGTTGATATCCTCTTTGTGGACAAAGACATGGGATTTTAGCTCAGTCTGATTAAGATTAAGATTAAGAACCCTTGAAAGTTCAAATTAACTATGTATTTTTTTAGACATAAAACTTTTAAATCAGTCAAATTTGACCAGAACACAACACAAGGGTATAATGTATGTAATGTATACTGTTCATGTATAAAGAAAATCCTTTGTTTCAGACAGTGATGTAGTGGAGGGAATATAACCTGTCTGTGTCCACTGAAACAAGCCTGCTATTTTTGCTACCACCAAGACCCAGTGTTGTAAAATTACAACAATTATGTAACAAGCTCTAAATGAACTTTGATGCATCTATTCCACAATAACTAAATATGTACATGCTCTACACATTATAATAACATCCAAAAAAAATATAAAAGACATTTGACTTACTTTAATCTGATGAATCCAGTCCAATGAAACAAAGAGATTTTGTTCGGAGGAAATCTTGAAAAGTTGTGTGCGTTCATGGCCATAAAGTGGGACTTATAAACAAATGTAACATCCACTAACACTGTGAGACTGAACATTAAGACCCAATGACTATATACATGTGGTAAAAAAACAGATAAAATATAACAGATTGTTTTTAGGGATGGCTAAAGTTAACGTTTTAATTTTACAACCGTGGGTCTTACAGGGTTAAACCATCAAAATAGTTGAGGATTAGTTAATATCATCGAGCGATTGTTTCAGCACGACTTCTGAGTGTCATTGAATGCACCTCATGGCCTCTCCTCTAAACCCAATATGCTCTGAGGTCTGAATTAAGCTCACTCTGGTGCACTAGAGTGTGTCTTTGTTATTCCTGGGGACAATATTTTTTTAAGCATTAATAAATACCATTAATAATTTTTTTTGTATCATTTCAGTGTTTAGAGTCACTGCTTCTTCTTTGAGTAATAGTTATTTTACAGTTTTCAAACCAGACATTTGTCGGCAACATGAGTTGTCATGTTCAGTTCATGGTTTATTTGTTTTTTTCAGAATAAAAGCTTAGAATTATTTTTCAAAAATAAAAGGAAATTTAAAAAAAATGACTTTTGACCCCTGCCTTCGACAGTTGTTTTGGTCTTTTTCTCTTTTAAAATGAGCAAATTTGACCCGAGCTGTGCTACTCAGGTCTTCACATGACAGGTGCGGTGCAGCCAGGGTCATTAATCAGTCATACTGCAGTACATTTGCATAACTTCATTCATTTATTTATTTATTTCAGTAAAAATTACACAAAGTAGGAGTGAATGCAAATTCCCTGTCAGCCGTACCAGAACATGTGAATCCTTACGATTTGCATGATTTGCTTTGTTTCAAAACCATGACACTAACTGTGGTCAGTTTCAATAACTGATATTAATGACACCAGGCGATGCTCGGAGGCTTGAACAGATTCAGTCCTCGTCCTCTGAGCGCCGCTCTGAATTTCTCCCTCTATTTACCGCAGAGCAGAAGCACAGAGTCACTTTCTGATCAGAGAACTCTGAATAAATCTCACACCCTGCTCCTTCACACCCGTGTTCTATTTCCCCCTGAATCTGCTCTCCTTCAGCGGAGCGACTCAAAATAACATCTATTTCCCTTTTCAAATGGAAGTCGTGGCGTTGCATTTTCTTTTCTGCGTGTGGAAAAATGCAAACGCACGACTTCCATTTGCCGCGTATCGTAAAATAGCATTCAGGTGGTTTTAAGTGGAGAGGGTTTTCTGCAGAAAGGATGTTTTTTAGATGACCTGCTGATGCAGCGCTGGGGATTTAGGGTGGTCATTAACAAGTAACACAGGTTGACTCTGTACTAAAGGTAAATAAGCACAGATTTTCCAGCAGGTGTATATGTATATGTATATGTGTATATGTATATGTGTATATGTATATGTGTATATGTATATGTATGTGTATATGTATATATATATATATGTATATATATATGTATATGTATATATATGTATATATATGTATATATGTATATATATATATATTTATATGTGTATATATATATATATGTATATATATTTATGTATATATATGTGTATATGTATGTATGTATTTATGTATATATATATATGTGTATATGTATGTATGTATATATGTATTTATGTATATATATATGTGTATATGTATGTATATATGTATATGTATATATATATACATATATATCTATATATGTATATACAGATATATATATATGTATATATATATTTATATACTTCTGTCTATATATGTATATGTATATATACGTCTATATATCGATACATAGATATATAGACGTATATATACATATACATATACATACACACATATATATACACATATAAATATCCCCATATGGTAACGCTTTCTTTTACAGTCCCCTAATTACCTGGTATTTAGCTGGTAAATTCATGGTAACACTAAAGTGTTGCTAGGTAATTACCAAGGGTAATAAGATAAGTAAATACAGTGAAACCGTTGCCAAAATACTGGGTAATGCACGGTAATGTACTCGGTAAGTAAAGTAAAACTGTACTGTAAAAGAAAGCCAAGCTTGTTTCCATGTAATTACACACATTTTTAGGGTTAGGTTTGTTAGATTACCCCTTGGGTAAATAGCTAGTAATTAGGTACCTGCTTATTACCAGTTTATAACCCAATAATACACTTACATTTACCATAGTTTTGCCATAGTTTAGCTGTACATACCTTCTTATTAACAGCAGTAATAACACGCTATAATTAACTATATAGTTACCAGGTAAATGCCCAGTATTTTGGCAACAGTTTCACTGTATTTACTTTCTTATTACCATTGGTAATTACCTAGTAACACTTTGGTGTTACCATGAATTTACCAGGTAAATACCTGGTAATTAGGGGACTGTAAAAGAAAGCGTTACCATACATATATACATATATATATCTACATATACATATGTGTATATATATTATATGTATATATGTATATGTATACGTATATATATGTATATATATATGTATATACGTATATGTATATACTTGTACTAGGGAACACACATTCACCATTAACTAGGTGCTTACTAACGTGCATATAAGTCACATTCTAGCCCTTTATTAGTAAATATTAAGCTCGTATTAAAACCTTATGTAGGAAAAATCTTAATTCATGTCGTAATAGAGGTAGAATAAGACGTTAATATGTGAAGAAAAGATTAAGAATAAAGGGCTAGTATGCGACTTATATATGTTAGTAAAATAAGGGTCATTTTTAAGTAAGTAAATACTATTAAGAGATAGATAGATAGATAGATAGATAGATAGATAGATAGATAGATAGATAGATAGATAGATAGATAGATAGATAGATAGATAGATAGATAGATAGATAGATAGATAGATAGATAGATGAATTCCCTGCTCTAGGTATTTGAGCAGTGTACATAAAAATGAAAACACACACACACACACACGTAATGACTTCACAGGAAGAAAAAAAAAAATCGATTGGCTCCTAACTATTTAATTGCTTGGAGCAAAGGTGGCCGTTTTCTCCTGACATTTTGCGTTGATGTCATGCTCGTCAGCGGAGGAGCCGAGTTGCCGAGTTAATGAGATTCATCAAGAAAACGCCAAACTGCTGATCCACTGTGACATTTGCGGCGCGGCGCTCGTGATCGATACGTGGATACAGAGCGATCCTCCGCAGACTGAGCAATAAAACAAAAAACACCAGAGGAGCCACTTTAAATGAGTTTGCTGTCGGGAGAAACTTTTTTTTTTTTTTTCCCTCGTGGAGATGATGTGCAACAGAATGGATGGAACATTTGGATTATTGTGTAAAGTGTTGTTAAATGAGCGACGCTGATGTCGCCGCGCTCGCTGCTGCTGCTTCTGTGAACATTCAAACCAACACCTGCGAGCAGTGACAGAAGGGAAAAACTGATTGTAGCCTCTTAAAGCAGAACTCTGCAGGATTTTGACTCTAATCGAACAGCTCTGGAGTCTTTGTGATGGTTGAATGTCTTGTTTTTGGGGGGAGATCGTGGGCTGTCTTCACTGCCCCCTACTGTCTGTTATAGGAAAACCAGCCTTGCAAGATCAAGGGGGGCCGCCGACCCAGAGTCCTCAGAATCACACGGACACATTATGCAAAATCAACTTTGATTTGGGACTCTGGAGGCCCTATGAGGCGGCAAAGTGTGAAAAAATATGACTCACTCTACGTCACAACCCGCAAAGTGTTCTATTCTTGGCTACACACAGTGCAGCACAGAGTTCCACACAAACTTCCAGCCTCAGAGGATTTACATTTTATATATGACGGCAATGTGGCGGCTAGAGTCGTCAAATGATGGCTTTTCCAAATGCTAACTGCTGTTAGCTGCCGTTAGCCTCAGTGATGCTGACGTAGTTTCCTGTGTCTCATTTGCATATTTAAAGAGACAGGCACTCAAAAGTGAGCGTTCTGAACATTTTGGCAGAGTGATTGAACTGCTGTGGTGCTTCATCCTTAAGGTATTTTGACCAAAGCATGTCACAGACATGTTCATTAGGACACCAGGGAACTAGGTTAACTCGGAGAAATAGGATATAATATAGTATGTCTATGTTTTTTTAAAGGGTTGGGGTTAGAGTACAACTCCAAAACTGTAGGGGGAGCTCCGTAGAGAATACAACGGCAAAAAAAGTGACCAGGCATGGCAACGTTCCGCTTTAACAAATCCATGCTTGCTTAAATCCACAATAACGTAGACAGAAATGGCCACTCTCACTTTTTTTTCTAGAAGAGGACAGGTAAATATTGACCTTTTTGGGGTTCTATTCTTGGCTGCACAGTGCGGCACAGAGTTCTACACAAACAGACCGCGTTATCTTCTACAAAACTGTGCTCTTAACCTCAGATCAGTGGTGAAATGAAGACGTTCAGTGATGGTGGTGAAACGGTGAATCCAAAAACACTCAGTGCAGCAGCCTGAGGGTGAAACTGTCTCCGTCCATGTTAAACAGAAGGAAATAATAGAGCAGATTAGCACCAAGTGTCAAAAACCTTCAGGATTTATCCCACTGTAATTCCACTATCCACTGCACAGAATAACATGAAGGGAAAAACCTTCTCCTGGAGGCTGATTTGGTCATCGCTCATGCTTTGCTTTTGTTTTGTTTCCTTGTTGTCGTTGGAGCCGCTGAACCTCGTGCGAGATCATTAAATAAATCCTGCATATCGTCACAGCATCTGTTAACACGGCACGCTCGGTTAGATCGCAGAGCTTCCCTCGCTCCGCGGGGAGGCCGTTGAATAAAAAAACAGGACGAATTGACACGTCGTGATTTCACACGCTCGGTTAAGTTCGTCCACGGCGTGTCGGCGCCGCGCCGCGCCTTCTTTGCCTGATTACTCCCGGCGAGTTCCACCTCACCAGTCCTTCACTGTCAACAAGCTCTGGGCAGCAGATATCATCACACCGCTTTGATTCCTGGAGTCATTTGCATAATCGCTGCCTCTCTCTGACACGATTAAAAACAGTTTTTCCTTTTTTAAAAGTACAGTAGCTGCCACTGATAAATCCATTCCGCAGTAACCTTGTGGCATTATTTCAAAATCTCTCGCTGGCAAACACCCAAAAGCAGTGACAGGAAAGGTGATTTCAAACCACTATAATGAAAGTCTTTAAATATTAAGCAGCTGACGGGCGACTTCCTGTGCTGAGGAGGACTCGCAGGGGCAGGTGAATCCTCCAAGAGGAGATTTGTCTGTGTTGCTTCAGGCTGACATTTACTATAAATAGTCGGAGAAAGCGATTGTGTTGTGAGCTGAAAAGCTTCATCTCTTCTTCAACTAACCGGCCTCAACAAAACCTTAAGCGTAACCGTTTAACCCTTACCTTAACCTAAGCACTATTCAAATGTTAGCCATAAACTTTAAACTAGTTCCTCTGAAACGAGCTTCAGCCTCATTAGGACCAGACAAACTTGTTTTTATATCTTAGTGGGGACACTCATAGACATAATGCTTACCCTAACCCCTTATGGTCACTTAAGTGCCTAACCCTAACCCTAAAACCAGGTCTTAACCCTTAAAAAAGCCAATTAAAGTTGTAGGGCTCAGACGATGTCTCCACAAGGTCAAAATGACCTTTCCCTAACCCCTTACCCTAACCTTAAAGGCGCCATATGTAAGAATGTGGCCAAAAGCGGTTAATACATTCAAATTCAAAATACCGAGGTCTTTTAGGTTTCGTTTTCTGACGTAACTGGCAACCCGTGGTTGCTCGGCAGCTGAGACTCTACCGACTGCAATGATTGGTAGACGGCGGTAGGTGGCGCCACATGCAAAAAAAACATGATTTCAAACCATAAACATGATTTGCAGTCTGCAAATTATTTTTTTTGAATGCAAATATTTTGTCTGTACTGTTGTTGTTGGTGAGTTCAGTTTGTTATATGAACATTATTCCTGAGTCTCTGTGACATATTAGGAGGATTTTATGGCCAGTTGCTTTAGATTTATTACGTACCTTTAACTGTTAACCTTAACCATCACTTAAACAAGTGCCTAACCTTCACCCTAAAACCAGGTCTTCACCCTTAAAAAAGCCAATTAAAGTTTTTGGGGCTCAGACAATGTCTCCACAAGGTCAAAATGTCCACTTCAGAGGACATTGCATTGACTTGCATTCATTTCCTGGAGACGTACTCTAACCTTAAAACACGTCTTCGAGTCCCCCGTGATGTGACTGTGTAAACAGATGTAGGTCCCCACAACATAAGGAATACCAGGCACACACACACACACACACACACACACACACACACACACACACACACACACACACACACACACACACACACACACACACACACACACACACACACACACACACACAAGGATGATTTAGTGAAAGTGAAGTCATTTCGTGTCCTTCGACACCTTCGGCGTCTTCTTCAAACCTTGAAGTGGAGACGACGGACAAGCCTTTCGTTTGTTTGTGTGTTTACGTTGAGCCGCTCTGAAAAGGAAAAGACCTTTCCCTGCGTGTTTCACTCGCTAATCACAGTTTAGCTGAGATGGGGCGACACAACAATCCTGGAAATTACAGCAGTGAGGATTAAACCAGGGAGACTTTAACGCAAGTTAACAGGTTTAACTCTGGAGCTGAGAATAATGCTGCAGGATCAAACGAGAGGAGTTAAAAGAAAGGCTGAGATTCTGAGACACAGAGAGAGAGACAGAGTCTCCCTGAGTTATGTAAATTTCCACTAATCTTTTTTTTCCATTATAGATGGTGATGCAGCTGTGCTGCTGTTCGCTGCTGATAATCCTTCGGAGGAGTTTATCGGGAGAGTCGGACAGAAAAAAGTGTTGGCTCACACTGGTTTTAGTGGGAGCTGTTTTCCTCGACAGGAAGTGGCGAGGGCCAGAGAGGAGGAGGAAGAGGAGGAGGAGGAGGAGGAAGAGCTCTCTTATCTGCAGCAGCTCAGCGAAACAGACGATCCCTTCAGACTCAGGAGACTGAAAGTTTCAGCACAAAGTCAGGAATGACATTATCACTGTTGCAGGTTGTAGACGGCACTGCCGTTCAAAAGTTTGGTGACACTTAGAAATGTGTCCTTATTTTTGAAGGAAAAGCACTTTTTTTTTTTTTCAATTGATCTAACATTAAAGGTGCATTATGTAATAAATCTAAAGCAACTGGCCATAAAATCCTCCTAATATGTCACAGAGACTCAGGAATAATGTTCATATAACAAACTGAACTCACCAACAACAACAACAGTGCAGAAAATATATTTGCATATAAAAATAAAAAAGAATTGCAGACTGCAAATCATGTTTATGTTTTGAAATCATGTTTTTGGCATGTGGCGCCACCTACCGCCGTCTACCAATCATTGCAGTCAGTGGAGTCTCACCTGCCGAGCGACCACGGGTTGACAGTTACATCAGAAAACGAAACCTTAAAGACCTCGGTATTTTGAATTTGAATGTAGTAACTGTTTTTGGCCACATTCTTACATATGGCACCTTTAAATTAATCATAAATACACTCTATACATTGTAAATGTGGTAAACAACTATTCTAGCTGCAAACGTCTGGTTTTAATGGAATATGTACATAGGTGTATAGAGGCCTATTTCCAGTGTTCTAATGGTACATTGTGTTTGCTAATCAATTTAGAAGGCTATTGGATGATTTGAAAACCCTTGAAAACCCTTGTGCAATGATGTTGCTGGTTCCAAAAATCATTATTTATAATCTTGTCAATGTCTTGACTATATTTTCTATTCATCTTGCAACTCTTTTGATGAATAAAAGTGTGACTTTTAATGGAAAACACAACAAAGAATTGTATAGGTGACCCCAAACCTTTGAACAGTAGTGTGTTATGAAGTTGTCATGAGACCTCAACATTTACAGCTGCCAGCAAAGAGCTTAAAAATTGACTGAATTTAATACTAAATGTGTTTTTGATCTGATTTCATAGGTCACTTACTTACTGTTTTCACATAACGACCCCATCATGACTAGACAAGATGCTCATTGACCCCCAGGTCATCTGATTTTGATAAAATCCTCCTAATGTGATAAAATATATAATATATAACAACAACAGTACAGCCAAACTATTAGCATTAAAAAACATCTTTTGCAGACTGCAAATCATGTTTATGTTTTGGCATGTGGCGCCACCTACCGCCGTCTACCAGTCATTGCAGTCAGTAGAGTCTCAGCTGCCGAGCGACCACTCGGAGAAAACGAGTGGTCGCTCGGCCGGAGAAAACGAAACCTAAAAGACCTCTGTATTTTGAATTTGAGTGTAGTAACCGTTTTTGGCCACATTCTTACATATGGCGCCTTTAATTTCCTCCTCCAGTCTAAAATCATGCAGAGGTTAATTGGACACTGTTGTACAGCCCTGTGTCAGCTGGGATTGGCACCAGCAACCCTGCGAAGACCACGGATGGATGGATGGAAGGAAGCTTTACCCACTGCAATCATCAAACTCTCCTCAGTTCAGGTAAGATCTGAATTTGCATAAATCATGATTTGAATGTCCGCTGTTTGAAGCTTCTCTCAACATTTGTTCACAGTGAAAGACAAAGTGTTTCCATACAAACCTCCAACATGAACATGTGAGTACAGCGTGTGTGTGTGTGTGTGTGTGTGTGTATTTGTGGCATACTGAGGACCAATGAGGGTTTTTAACCAACAAAGTGAGGTCATTTTTACGAAGTGAGGACATTTTGGCCGGTCCTCACTTTGTTTTCATTGAAATCACTTCCTTAGGTTGCTATAACATGCTATACTCAATTTGTAAAAAAAAAAGAATAATAATAATTTTGGACGACATAGTATAGTATTATGTTTGTTGTCATATTTTGGGTCAATTTTTTTTTTCAAATTTTGGACGACATAGTATAGTATGACGTTTTTGTAAATTTTGGACCAAAAATTTTGGGTAAATTAGTTTTTTTCAAATTTTGAACGACATAGTATAGTATGATGGTTTTGTCAAATTTTGGACCAAAAATTTTGGGTCAAATTTTTTTTTTCTAATTTTGAACGACATAGTATAGTATGAGTTTTTGTCAAATTTTGGACCAAAAAATTTTCGTCAAAGATTTTTGTCAAATTTTGGACGACAAATTTTGGACCAAAATTTTTGGGTCAAAAATTTGGGATCAAATGTTTTTTAAAAAATTGGTCTACATAGTATAGTATGACGTTTTTGTCAAATTTTGGAGCCCTTTCTGCTCTGGGGCTCCACCTGCAGACGTTTTATGGTACTGTAACCAGTAGTTTTTTGTAGATGTCGTTCATGAAGTAGATATTTGTTATTGTGTTGATTTATTAAGTGGAAATGCTGGTCCTCAGTATGCAGCAAGTACAAGAATGTGTGTGTGTGTGTGTGAATCTATTTCCTGATTCTTTACATTCCCACAGTTCAGAAACATTCGTTGAAAATAATAGTCAGTTCCGTTAAATTCAACGTGTGCCGTTCCAGCGAGCCGTGAAATCCTCACAGTGAGCTCTTTTCTGTATTCAGTCACTTTTTTTTTTTTTTTTTTTTAAATCCAGCACTCTTTAATCAGTGGCAGTTTCAGGGTAAATCCTCCTCAGTCACTATACTCACATGAAAATGGCTTCCTCTCTGCATGTGTTTGCTCAGGCGTTCCATGCAGGACGGAGACCGTTTGATGACTTAAGCCACTCGTAGTGCACATTATAATTACTCCTCAGCAGAGGCGCAGCTTGTGAACAGGGCAAGGCCGGCAACTGCTCGGGGCCCCGAGCCGATAGGGGGCCCCCCCGACCCTCGGAGCCTGAGGGCTGTTTTTACTGAAATGTGCAGTGAGCAGCCGCCTCCCCGTCCCCCTTAAAAAACAATGGGCGATTTGCAATGACATCTCAGTAGGAAACCTCCCTAAAGGGGCCCCACCTCACTTTAACCTGTGTGAAGTTAGCGTTCTGCAAGTTGGAAAATGAAGAGGATTATTTACAGTGTAATGCGTATATCTTGTTTACTCAGTTTATATGTTTTTTTTCCAGTTATTTACAGTATTTTATCATTCTATATATGTATATTGTTTTATAATGTGGGTTCTTTACAGTGTAATGTATTTTGTTTTTACTAAGTTTATATAGTTTTTTTAAAAGCTATTTACAGTATTTTATTGTTCTTTACATTTATATTTTCACGTACTTTTTAATTACAAGGTTTTTCCATGTTATTTTGAAAAAAACATTTTTTGAAGTCATACATATTTCGTTGGTGTCAGATTATTTGTAACATGATGGTGATGAACACTGGTTGGAAGGAAGGGCCCCTTGGGAGTTTTTGCTTAGGGCCCCTACAGACTCTAGAATCGCCTCTGCTCCTCAGGACGGTCGCGAAATGAAGCCGAAGCCAAGCTTTTGATGCTTTTACACTCTTAGATTTTTATGTGAATTGCATATCAAAGATTTTGTTCCGTACAAGTACACGGCGTTCCAATGATATTTAATATTTACTCAGCCGTCAGAATTTGCTGGTACTGCTCGTAAACAGCAGAAGTTGACTGTTATCAGGGAACTAAAAAACAAACACTAGAGTGCTTTTACTTACAAAGAGACAGGGACAGGACGTGCTGTGTTTGTCATTTTCTCTGAATATTGTAGCTGTGCTGGTTGGAGTTTGACTGAAAGCCCAAAGAAGTGCCCGTGAAAAGCTTCAGAAGGGAATTCTGCTGCTCAAAATAAAACAGGTTATCATGTTTTCAGATGAAGGACACAGCGTACGTGTTTTACACACACACACACACACACACACACACACACACACACACACACACACACACACACACACACACACACACACACACAGGCAGAACAATTTTGTCAACAACAGCAAATAACGTCACACACTTCAGCTTTAAGTTAATTGAGAAAATAAATGTACATCACATACATCATTATAAGAAAGAATAACGATATTAACAGTGCTAAACCTGATGATCCTGAATGCTGGTCTAAATAAAGACATTACTGTACATTACTGATAGATAGATAGATAGATAGATAGATAGATAGATAGATAGATAGATAGATAGATAGATAGATAGATAGATAGATAGATAGATAGATAGATAGATAGATGAAATGAAAGTCTGCTAGCTAAAAGGTAGATAGATGATAGCTAGCTAGATAAAATGAAAGTTTGCTCGCTAAAATGATATATATAGATAGATATAGATAAAATGAAAGTTTTCTACCAGATAGATAGATAGATAGATAGATAGATAGATAGATAGATAGATAGATAGATAGATAGATAGATAGATAGATAGATAGATAGATAGATAGATAGATAGATAGATAGATAGATAGATAGATAGATAGATAGATAGATAGATAGATAGATAGATAGATAGATAAAATAAAAGTCTGCAAGCTAAAGGTAGATAGATGATAGGTAGCTAGCTAAAATTAAAGTTTGCTAGCTAAAATGATATATAGATAGAAATAGATATAGCTAAAATGAAAGTTTGCTAGCTCAAAGATAGATAGATAGATAGATAGATAGATAGATAGATAGATAGATAGATAGATAGATAGATAGATAGATAGATAGATAGATAGATAGATAGATAGATAGATAGATAGATAGATAAAATGAAAGTTTGCTACCTAAAAGGTAGATAGATGATAGCTAGCTAAAATGAAAGTTTGTTACCTAAATGATATATATGGATAGAAAATGAGTTTGCTAGTAGATAGATAGATAGATAGATAGATAGATAGATAGATAGATAGATAGATAGATAGATAGATAGATAGATAGATAGATAGATAGATAGATAGATATGTGAGGAAGAGGAGGAGGAGGACGAGAGAGCAATTTATCTTAAATCCACTGCAGTAAAACCAAGGTTTCCATGTGGACAAAGCTGAGACTAAAATGCCCGTAAACGGCTCATATCGTCTGTTTTTATGATTTTTGTTTTATCAGCCGACCCATTTGTGAGCTGATTTAAATAAAGTTACCCGCAACTGCTGAGGCATCTGCGCTTTAAACGACTCAATAACAAGCCGGAGCTCAGACGCTCCACACTCACTGACTCACTGATGCCGCGAACGCGCGGCTCTCCGAGGACTTTAATATCGGCGGCAGCCGAGTGTTGATAGTAAACAAGACTCGTCATGAGCTTGATTTGTCATTCTTCCTGCACAACAAGTCCAAGGTCGTTTCATCGGTTGCAGCAGCAACAACAACAACAGCAACAGGAGGTGTTTGTGTCCAGTGGGAGTTGGACTTACTCGGTGACTGCAGCCTGCCTCCGAGGACGGACACTCTGCAGGCGTCTCCTCAGAGAGTCACTTAGCATTCACGCAAGCTCGCCGTCGCTCTAACTCGGGATAATTAGACAGATATTTGGAACAGGAGAACTCTTTCACGTATGCGGTGCACTTTTCCGAACTTTTGTCGTTCCAAAGCTGTTTCTCTCGTTCAAAATCTGTGGAGCTGCGCTGGAGAACAGAGGGAGGATGGTGATGTATCCTGAACCTGCTGTCTGCCTGAAGGAAGCCTGAGGCCAGTTACTGCTCACTGCTGTGGACATGGATTCTACATAATATACAATACATGGACAAAAGTATTTGGCCACGCCTGTTAAATAGTCAGGATTCACATGAGTTTGAGGAAGGCCCTTTTCTGTTCCACCACGACTTTGAGGACACAAAGACGATAAAAACACGGTTTGACTTTGAGTTTGGTGCTTGACTGGACTTGCACAGAGCCCTGACCTCAACCCCCTCGAGCACCTTTGGGATGAGCCGGAACAAAGATTACAAGGCTCGTCCAACATCAGCGTCTGTCCTCATAAATGCTCGAATGGGCACAAATTCACCATAGAAACAAAATCTTCTAAATCTTGAGGAAAGTCTTGCTCCAGCTGGTTTGTGCTTTCAGGCCGCTGTAGCAAGACAGTGGATTTGATTAAAGCACAGCATTGTCCTGAAGTGTACATAAATGGCTTGTTTTAAGTATATTATACTAGTGCTGTCAAACGTTAACGTGTCCACGCATGACACGTTCCCATGACGACTGACCGGAAAAAGACGCGCGTGACGTCATGTTTACGTGACTCCTGATTGTTAAAGGCACCATTTGTAAGAATGTGGCCAAAAACGGTTACTACATTCAAAAATCCAAAAAACCGAGGTCTTTTAGGTTTCGTTTTCTGACGTAACTGGCAACCCGTGGTTACGCGGCAGCTGAGACTCTACTGACTGCAATGATTGGAAGATGGCAGTAGGTGGCGCCACATGCAAAAAAAACACGATTTCAAAACATAAACATGATTTGCAGCAAAAAACATTTTTTAATGCAAATGTTTTGTCTGTACTGTTGTTGTTGGTGAGTTCAGTTTGTTATATGAACATTATTCCTGAGTCTCTGTGACATATTAGGAGGATTTTATGGCCAGTTGCTTTAGATTTATTACATAATGCACCTTTAAAATTAGTCTCGAAAGTAGCGGTAAACTTTAAAAACAGAGGCACACATACACAGTACACAGGTACGCTGGTTATTTGTAGCGCTGCTCTTTTCGTTTCATAAACAGACCGCTCCAGTTCGACTGTATGCGTGCTAACTGCCGCTAAAAGGAGCTAATGCAGCTAACGGAGCTGCGGTAAGCGGTCCCTGGACTCTGGTGTCGCGGCACGTAAACATGACGTCATTCGTGTCCTTTTCTCGGTCAGTCGTCATGGAAACGTGTCATGCTTTTGCACAGCACTAGATTATACAGATACAAACATACTTATGAGTAGTTTATTCAAGTTTTGCAAATAAAAATCCTCCTAAATGTTACACACTGGACCTTTGAGTTGTGCAGTGGGGTTGATTTCCGGCTATTAATACGATGTCTACAGCCTCGATACGCAGAGAAACTTTGTTTTAAAGCATCCACTTAGCAGTTTTAATTCTGCTTTAAGGCCATTTTTGTACTCAATCTTACAATGTAATCCCCCGAGGCCTATTTTAAACATAAAAAAAAAGAAATTAGAGAACACGAAAAGAGAACAGTAGGGGAAGAGAGAGGGAGGAGTGGATGGGAAAATCAGGAAATAAACCAGGGGAAGAAAGGAAACAAGAGCAGGAGACTAAAGGGCAGACGCTGAAGGGAAGGAGTGCACAGGAGGAGGTGAGGAGAAGCAGTGTGTTGACTCCACTCCTCTCATTATTAAGGTCATTAGTGGTTCCTCTGCTCTGGGCGCTGATTAATAACACAATGCAGATTAAAGACTACTTAACACAAGACCTTTGAATTATAGTTGAGAGAAAATGAGGTCATCACAGGGAGAGAGCCGGCGAACACAACTTTCTCCCCTTTAATAAAAATACTTTTATCCTCGGGGCAGATTAGTACAAGTCCGCCGCGGCTACGTTATTCTCACTCTACGTGAAGATGAAAGAGGAGAGCGGAGTTATTTGATGTGAGAGAAGTCCACTGTTTTATAACTGCGGCTAATTGAGTAAATATAACACCGGACGACACGTTTTAGTCCTGTGCATTTTTAATCGCTGTATCGTAGCCACAGCTAACACCTCCGGTGCTGATGAGGCGAAATCTGTATTCACTCCAAATGACGCCGGCTGATTCTCACCTCGTCTCCATCTGGTTGAGACGCTCAGTTCCACCTTTCCTTCCCATCGTTCCGTCCAAATTTCACGAACACTCGCGGCACATTTGACTCCCTCTCTCGTATTCGGCAGAACACCTGGCTACGTTAAAATTTTAATTCTGCTCTCGGCAGTGTTCGCCGTGTGTGTAATTGTCCCCGTTCTTTACCGGCTGACTTTGCCTGGAGCTCAGAGTAAATAGAAAACATCTGCAGTCACTTCAGGACTGTGTGATGTGACCGAGCGTTTCATCTCGCGGCTCCTGTATGTCTCCGAGAACGTTGTTTCTCCTCCGTGTAAATAGCTTTGCGGCAGCAGCTGTTCTATGGCTCCTTCCATTTCTGTGATTATTTACCGTATCTGTTCAGGGTTTGTTTTGATCTTTCTCTCTGCTTCCATGGCTCTAATCCATGACTCTTGGCCTTGATGGAAACAGTTTAGCGACGTTATGAGCCTGTTGTGAGGAAGTGAGGTAATGGGACTGTGCTGCTATAGAAATGTGTAGTGGACATGCATGATTTAAAGGAGACATATTATGCTAAATCAACTTTTTAATAATTGTAATACTTATATTTGGGACTCTGGAGGCCCTATGAGTAGGCAAAGTGTGAAAAAAGATGACTCAGTCAAGTTTTTGTGCTCCGCCTCAGTCTAAGTACAGGAGATAAAACATGTAATTTTGACTTCCGCACTCGTTGCTACGTCACAATGAGACATTCCTGGAATTGTTGTCTCTCGGAGCTCCGCTTTGTCCCTAAAAAAACGAGGGCAATAGTATCTGGAAGAGCGAAAGTCTGTGAAGTGTTCTATTCTTGTCTGCACGGTGCAGCACAGAGTTCTACACAAACTTCCAGCCTCAGAGGATTTACATTTTATATATGACGGCAATGTGCCGGCTGGAGTCGTCCAAATGCTAACTGCTGTTAGCTGCCGGAGCACAGTGCAGCACAGAGTTCTACACAAACTTCCAGCCTCAGACGATTTACATTTTATATATGACGGCAATGTGCCGGCTAGAGTCGGCAAATGATGGCTTTTCCAAATGCTAACTGCTGTTAGCTGCCAGAGCCTTGGTGACGCTGACGTAGTTTCCTGTGTCTCATTTGCATATTTAAAGAGACAGGCACTCAAAAGAGAGCGTTCTGAACAGGGCTGTTTTGGCAGAGTGATTGAACTGCTGTGGTGCTTCATCCTTAAGGTATTTTGACCAAAGCATGTCACAGACATGTTCATTAGGACACCAGGGAACTAGGTTCACTTGTAGAAATAGCGTATAATATGTCTCCTATAAACAAGTGTCACTACCTTACATACCTCCGTGTTTATGTCTAGAGGGCAGTGCCAAGTACCAAGTTGCAAACATGGTGACTGTTGAAGAAATTATTTTTATTGTGCTTGATCCAAAATAGACTGAAACCTCGTGGTACAATGTAAGACCACTATATATTACTTGTTGGCGCTGCCCCCCCAAACCCCATATATAGGCTCTTTTTCATCATTTTCCTGTGGTACTGCTCCATCCTTGCAAAGCGTACAATGATGGTTGACAGGATCCACCTCATCCATCTACGCCTGTTGTGTCGAGCCATTGTTCTCAAACTGTGGCGCATGAGCTTCCTCGTTGCAGACAGCGGTGGGACTTGGAGAGCTCTCCTCCAGGTACCACCAGAAGAACAAAATGGAGGACCATGGGTTTAGAAGCAGACGCTGGAGAACGCTGAATGTCCACTTGGGTCTTACGTGCAGACTGATTACACTCACAGTCGAAGCCACGAAAAACCTGGAGCGAATCCCGTTTAAATATATAACCACTTTGAAAAAAAAAACCTGTTTAAACCCGGGATAAAAGAGTTTTAGTGATGAGTTGTAATTGGCTATTTGTCACAGCAGATACAAAGATACTCGTCACATTGTATTTCCTTCTTCTTACTCTGCCTTTCAACACCTAACAGATTTCAAATCATTAATTAAACCTGCATCTAATATACACCCCACAGAGCTCTCTCTCTCTCTCTCTCTCTCTCTCTCTCTCTCTCTCTCTCTCTCTCTCTCTCTCTCTCTCTCTCTCTCTCTCTTGCTTTTCCGATGCTAACATAAACCGAGTCCTTCATGTTGTTGTGGTTGTTAAATTCTCCACAGGGAAAATGTTGGCACTAAATTAAACACAACAGGGATTCTAATGTCTGCGTGGAATCCAAACAAACATTTGATTGATTGCCGTTACATTCTTACTGCAGAGAAATGCATGTTTCTCTCTTTATTATCATGTAGAAACGCGACGTACTCGCTCTATCTTTCTCTCAGAGGATGTCGGGTAGAACGCTATCTCGAACGCTCCAGACAACATGTTTACGTCTAAGTGATTACTAAGCCGGCACACATGAAACCAGCTGGTATTCTGGGGGTTTTTTTTGTGAGTGTGGACCTGACACAGTTAAAGTGATTCCCACCCCATTACACACGGTGTAAAAGAGTGAATCCCACTGGTTAAATCTATTGCAGCCTGGGGAGGCTGAAATAGATTTAACCAGTGGGATTCACTCCTGATGAATCTTGGCATTTTGGAATATGCTAAGTATAACAAAAAGAAACACCTGTTATACAGTACTCTGTCTACAGTACTCTGTAGACCTCTACGGTAGCTCTACAGTGGACTATACTCTGTACTTTGTCTACAGTACTTTGTAGAACTTTACAATGGACTATACTCTGTACGTTGTCTACAGTACTTTGTAGAGCTTTACAGTGTACTGTACTCTGTAGAGCTCTACAGTACAGTGGACTATACACTGTCTACAGTACCCTGTAGAGCTCTACAGTAGCTCTACAGGGTACTATACTCTATACTTTGTCTACAGTACACCGTAGCGCTCTATAGGATACTGTACTATGTCTACAGTACTCTGTAGAGCTCTACAGTGGACTATACTCTGTCTACAGTACTATGTAGAGCTTTACAGTGGACTATACTCTGTCTACAGTACTCTGTAGAGCTCTACAGTGGACTATACTCTGTCTAAAGTACTCTGTACAGCTCTACAGTCAACTATACTCTGTCTACAGTACTATGTAGAGCTCTACAGTGGACTTTACTCTGTCTACAGTACTCTGTAGAGCTTTACAGTGGACTATACTCTGTCTACAGTACTATGTAGAGCTCTACAGTGGACTTTACTCTGTCTACAGTACTCTGTAGAGCTTTACAGTGGACTATACTCTGTCTACAGTACTATGTAGAGCTCTACAGTGGACTTTACTCTGTCTACAGTACTATGTAGAGCTTTACAGTGGACTATACTCTGTCTACAGTACTATGTAGAGCTCTACAGTGGACTTTACTCTGTCTACAGTACGCTGTAGAGCTCTACAGTGGACTATACTCTGTCTACAGTACGCTGTAGAGCTCTACAGTGGACTATACTCCGTACTCTACTAATACTAATAAAGTGTCTGGGTGAGTGTATCTCACTGAATCACTTGTGTCCTGGTTATTGTTCCGGCAGCTGAATACAGTCTGTCACAGACTGGGATCACGTCTCAGCTTCTTTTACACAGACACAATGGCAGCCTTGCTCGCAAGCTCCTCTGCAGTTCATGTGTCTCGACTGGACGAGTGAAAGACGATAGAATAAGAGGGAATGAAGGTGGGTTTTTTTTGTGTGTGTGACACACAGCGTCCAGTGTCTCTGGTCTTTTCTTTCCTACACAAAGAACCCACCTCTTCTGTCCTCCCTCTGTCTCTGCCACTCTTTCATCCCGTCAGCGTTGGAACGAGACAGAGGGAAGTCGTCTGAATCGTCCCCAAATGTCTCACTCCTCTCATCTCGTATTACCTTGCACTCTGTGTCCTCTAACTGTTTTATTTCTGCTGCCTCTTTTGCTCTCAGTCGAAATCCATTACATGCACCTGAAAGCCGCCTGAAAGCGATGGGTTTCTATACGACGCCTTTATGAGGTCGTTGATGTCCTGATATCTGAATGGAGGCCATTATAACCTTGGAATAGTTTCCACTCAGATGCAGTGAGACATTGCCGATACAAGAGAAATGCCACCATTCATACATATAAATTATGTTTTTTTTTGTTTTATCTTTGGCCGTGGATCAACCTCTGAAAGCACATTTATTTATTAATTTAATCACCATTTATTATATATATACACCATGTGACATTAAAATCCATCAAACCATCACCTCCTTATCGCGACGTCTGAATAGTTTCCCTTCATAACGCTCTTGTCTTTAGATGAGATACTGAAATATAGTTAACATTGACCTCTATATGCAATGTCTGTATGGTTCACTCTCTCTGAAAACACACACAGTCTCACCTCAGGGAACGCACACCCACGTAAGTCTACGGTCTGCACGCTGTATCACACTGTGAAAACTGATGTTTTTTTAAGAGTCCATGGAGAAAATCTGTGTTTTTAGCTGCTGGTTGACTGTTTTCCTCCTTTGATAAGTTTTTGTCAATGAGGTTAATTTGAACAAAAGACAGAAGTTTACCAGAACCTTTTACCAGGTCAAGAACTACATTTGGTAACTTCCGCACAGCATTAGCATTATGCACTCATTCCCTGTGAAATACTGCAAATTATGACACCGTCTTCCCAGAGTGCACTGTTGTACTAATAATATATACGGTTTAAAGCGAAGTTATTGTCGTTTACCTTGTTTTCATATTGTTAATTGCTTATTTCAAACGTCTACATATGCGGTGATTGTTGGCTGCAGCTGACAAATAAAGTCTTCTTATCTTATTTTTATCGTTACAAGATCTTCAAAATACGTGGATTTCATCCAGCTACGTCACAGGAAGTGTCGTCGTGACATTTGACCAATCGGTGGAGGCCTGCAACGCTCGGAACTTCAGTGCAGTACAGTCATACGGCTCAGTCTTCTCCTGCATCTGTGGTAAAATCTTCTAATAGGATTTTCTAATGATGTAAAGTTGATGAAATCAGTCAGGTGTTAACAGGGAAACATCTAAAACATGGAGGACAGGGGTCCCCTAGGACCAGGATTGGGAAACACTGTTTTAAAATGTTCAATAATGGTCTGAAAAAAATGTTCTTTTCACATTATTTGTGATTTTTGTGTACATTCTTATACATTGTACATACATTTTTCGGATGAATTTCTTCGAGAAAGACGAGAAACCATATATGGAGACGAGAAGACGAGAAACCATGTATGGAGACGAGAAACCATATATGGAGACGAGAAGCCATGTATGGAGACGAGAAACCAAGTATGGAGACGAGAAGACGAGAAACCATATATGGAGACGAGAAACCATATATGGAGACGAGAAACCATGTATGGAGACGAGAAGACGAGAAACCATGTATGGAGACGAGAAACCATGTATGGAGACGAGAAGCCATGTATGGAGACGAGAAACCATGTATGGAGACGAGAAGCCATGTATGGAGACGAGAAACCAAGTATGGAGACGAGAAGACGAGAAACCATGTATGGAGACGAGAAGCCATGTATGGAGACGAGAAACCATGTATGGAGACGAGAAGACGAGAAACCATGTATGGAGACGAGAAACCATGTATGGAGACGAGAAGCCATGTATGGAGACGAGAAACCATGTATGGAGACGAGAAACCATATATGGAGACGAGAAACCATATATGGAGACGAGAAACCATATATGGTACCTTCATGGACCTTGACTTTCTACATGAAAACATCACCTCTATGGTTTTCTCTATGGACGTTAGTGGAAGGAGTGAGCGATTTTACAAAGCGACAAAGAAATCTGTCAACAAGTAATACATCACACAACGGTAACGGGTGATGTCACACACAGGACCACAAAGACTGGGCCATGAATGCTTTTTCTGTTTAATATCTGACAGAAATCATCTTTCATGAGCGTTGGTAAGAGCCTCCTCTTGTCATGAGGCATGAGCGATTACACACAGGTGTGATGATGGTGGAAGATACCATGTCTAAGTGGGTTGCGGGGCCGCTGTTGTCTAAATATTTAGTTAGTTAGTTATTTAGGACAGTAAGTCTGAATAAGTGATGTGTTTTATTATTTATCATGAGTTTTATGTGTTTATTGTCATACCTTGTAGTAAAAATACACACAATAAATGCTAAGACAATTAATATAATCAGTCAGTGGTTGGCCTGGGGGAGGGTTTTCAGTTTTTGAACTTGTATGTGCATTTGAATGTTTGTTTTTCATTTCTAAATAATAATGAAAGCCACTCAAACTTTCATTCCACTCCTGAACCAGAGACAGTTTTAAACACAGTTCTTTTCTTTAAACCAGGAGAGAGAGGAGAAGACTCTGGAGAGCAGACGCTGACAGACAAACAGGTATTTAAAAGCTCTGCCTGATTCATTCTCCGTGCCCTAATGAGAGAGGTTAAAGCTTTTAGTCGAGATGTATTTTAATGGTTGCTTTTTATTTTCCCATGATGAGCAGGCCTCCTTTTTTCTTTATCCTTTATGTCTTGTGAGCCACATCTGATTTACAGTATGTCTTCAGCCAGAGGCCAGAAGTGTTATGTCTTCAGATCTGTTAAGTCTGTGCATGGTCACAGTTCAAGGTCACTGCTCTCTTTTAAAAAAAGACATTTATTTGCCTTTTAAATGCAAAATATCAGAAAATACCTGCAGAGAATCCTTTGAAATTGTCTGTGAACGTTCACTGAATAGATTTTGGTGGTTGATGGACAAAGCCTAAAATGTCCCAGTGACTTTATTCTTTCGGTTTCTTCGTTTAGGGGTCGCTACAGTGGATCTTCCTCTATTTTTAAAGTATTAAGAACACAAAGAGACGTTTATTTGGACTTTATCTATCTATCTATCTATCTATCTATCTATCTATCTATCTATCTATCTATCTATCTATCTATCTATCTATCTATCTATCTATCTATCTATCTATCTATCTATCTATCTATCTATCTATCTATCTATCTATCTATCTATCTATCTAAGCTTTCATTTTAGTTATCTCTCTTTTTCTCTATGTAATTTTAGCTAGCAAACTTTATTTTTAGCTAGCTAACATCTATCTACCTTGTAGCTGGCAAACTTTCATTTTATGTAAATGTGACCTAATTTATTCATAAACATGATAGAACACCTAAAGAGAATTTTATAAAATATTGATTGAAATTAGCTATTGCTATTTCTATCTATATATAATTTTAGCTAGCAAACGTTCATTTTAGCTAGCTATAGCTATCATCTATCTACCTTTTAGCTGGCAAACTTTAATTTAATCTATCTATCTATCTATCTATCTATCTATCTATCTATCTATCTATCTATCTATCTATCTATCTATCTATCTATCTATCTATCTATCTATCTATCTATCTATCTATCTATATATCATTTTAGCTAGCAAACTTCTATCTATCTAAACTTTCATTTTAGCTCTCTCATGATATATATGTATAATTTGAGCTAACAAATTTTCATTATAGCTAGCTAGCTATCATCTGTTTACCTTAGCGAGCAAACTTTCATTTTATCTATCGATATCTAAATCTGTCACAATTCACCTCAAAACTCGTAATCACACTTTTTTTTAAAGTGTTTTAAAGATTAAAATAATCCTTATATTTGATTAGATTTTCTCTCAAATGAAGTGTTTTAGTGAGATGTTCGTGGCAGCGTTGGCCTCCCAGAGTTTTGGCTCTGAGACTGTGACACATTTGCCCTCATGGCTGAGATAAAATGGACTTTTATTGATTCCACTCTACGGAGAATTGAGATTGACACAAAAGGTCCGTCACAACGACTCGAGGTTAATGAGGGTGTTTGAAAAAAAAGCCTGATTTCTCTTTCGTTTTTTTAGCAAAGGTCAGTAAATAGGATGTGATGAAACAGATTCCCAGCAGTAAAAAAAAAAACACTCACACAAATCGTTAAGCTTTTATTAGCTGAATTGCTAAAAGCTCTACACATCAATAGCATAATAGAGGCATATAAATAGCCTGGATAAACCTGGCACAGGCCGTCTGATAGGTCAGAATTTACAGCAGGAAGAAAGCGCCTGAAGATGTGAAGAAGCAAAGTGACCACAAACGAGATAATTGCCGTGTGATAGCCGAGGACGTTGATGGGAGCCGAGGCGTTGATAATTCTTACAGGTAGAAGACGGCTTCGCTGTGATCTGTTTTTTTAAATCTGGCTCAGTCGTATACGAGGCGAGACACAATAAAAAATTTTCCATGATCAATAAATCAATCAGGATTTAATCACACACACAAAGTAGACATATTATACCCTATTTCTACAAGTTAACCGAGTTCCCTGGTGTCCTAATGAACATGAAAAGCCATCATTTGCCGGCCCATTGCCGTCATACACTGTAAATCATTTCTGTGAATTTACGTAGAAAATATTTTTTTAATATCTTTTTTTAAATATTTGCCCTGATGCACATTAACAGTGAGCTGACTTTCTTCTCAAAAACATAAAAAATATCTCGGAATGACCTGAAATTTACCATCATAATAGTCAGCATCGCCCTGAACAAGGACCCGTTGAAAATATTTGCAAACCTCTTAAGGAATATTTTTAATTAATTTTTGAAATTTTTGAAATGATCCATTTGCCCTGATGCACTTTGACAGTGAGCTGACTTTCTTCAAAAAAAAAAAAAAAAGTATCTCAGAATGACTTGAAATTTACCATCATAATAGTCAGCATCGCCCTGAACAAGGATCCGTTGAAAATATTTGCAAATGTCTTAAGGAATAATTTTAATGAATTTGTGAAATTCAGGAAATGATCCATTTGCCCTGATGCACTTTGGCAGTGAGCTGACTTTCTTCTCAAAAACAAAAAGTATCTTGGAATGACTTGAAATTGACCACCATAATAGTCAGCATTGCCCTGAACAAGGATCTGTTGAAAATATTTGCAAACCTCTTAAGGAATAATTTTAATGAATTTTTGAAATGCAGGAAATGATCCATTTGCAATGATGCACTTTGACAGTGAACTGCTTTTCTTCACAAAAAAAAAAAGTATCTCAGAATGACTTGAAATTGACCACTATCATAGGATCTGTTGAAAATATTTGCAAACCTCTTAAGGAACAATTTTAATGAGTAAGCTTGTATACCACTGATTGTACAAGTACCACAGTTTGAGAACCACAGCTCTACACCACTGTACTACTATATTTATCTTGTTGAATGCACATATTGGACATTTAGAGCAATCTCCCAGTTTGATGCAAGAATAATAGATGGTAAAAAGAAATTACGTTAGAATTTTGCAAACAATAAACAGTTCACGTTTTCAATTCTCTATTTATTTAAACTCGACACAGTGGTTATTAGTTGGTCGTCCCTGGGTTCTTATTATTTCAGCTTCAACTAAATAGTTCATGATTTGCAGCGCTCCAAAAATAAAATCTGAACTATTTAATGTCAGTGCAGCAGGGTTCACTTCAATATGTATTCAAGAGAGAGGAAAAACAAGGATGATGTGAGGTGAGATATTTCCTTTCTCTTGGCTCGGGTCAGGGCACTAATTAATTCTGCCGTGACAAAAAGGGAATATTAAGCAGCTTATTAGTCCTGGCAGAACAGAAAGTGAGCGTAACTATGAGTAAAACGAGGCACTGAGTCACCGCTGTTGTCTAAAATGTGTTTGCTTCTGACGATGGAGAGGAGGATGAAAAACAAGGAAAAGGACACGTAGAACAAAAGAAAGCACTTTCTCTTCTCTCTCCTGAGAAAACCATATTAGCACATTATTTTGCCTTCCTGCCCCCGAAGCAGAAATGATCAATTAAGCCTTTGAACCTGCAGCCGCTGGAGCGCAAAAAGGGCTCCAGACTGATTCAGTGGAGTCATTAGTCTCCATTAATTCTCCACACTCAGGAGTTCAGCGACCAAGATTCAAACGGCTTCGTGGACTAAACGAGCATGTGCAGAGAAAAGTCACAGACGTAGCCGCGCGGGTCAAATGCTAAAGTTAGCGAATCAACATGTGATTGGTGACATTGAGATGGTTCTTCAGGCAGAAAACTGCTGCTGACTTTTTGTGGAGAATGAGGTTTTTAAATTGTTGTTCATGAGGAAAAGTGAATGAATGAATGATGACAGGTGAATGACTGAATGATGACAGGTGAATGAATGAGCACAGGTGAATGATGAGGACAGGTGAATGATGAGAACAAGTGAATGATGAGGACAAGTGAAAGATGAGGACAAGTGAAAGATAAGGACAGGTGAATGATAAGGACAGGTGAATGATAAGGACAGGTGAATGACGACGACACAGGTGAATGATAAAGACACAGGTGAATGAAAAAGACAGGTGAAAGATGAGGACAGGTGAATAATGAGGACAAGTGAATGATGAGGACAAGTGAATTGATGAGGACAGGTGAATGACGATAACACAGGTGAATGGCGACGATACAAGTGAATGAAGGGACAGGTGAAAGATGAGGACAAGTGAATGACGAGGACAGGTGAAAGATGAGGACAAGTGAATGACGAGGACAGGTGAATGATGAGGACAGGTGAATGATGAGGACAAGTGAATGACGAGGACAGGTGAATGATGAGGACAGGTGAATGATGAGGACAGGTGAATAATGAGGACAAGTGAATGACGAGGACAGGTGAAAGATGAGGACAAGTGAATGACGAGGACAGGTGAATAATGAGGACAAGTGAATGACGAGGACAGGTGAATGATGAGGACAGGTGAATAATGAGGACAAGTGAATGACGAGGACAGGTGAATGATGAGGACAAGTGAATGACGAGGACAGGTGAATAATGAGGACAAGTGAATGATGAGGACACAGGTGAATGACGAGGACAAGTGAATGACGATGACAGGTGAATGATGAGGACACAAGTGAATGATGAGGATAGGTGAATGACGAGGACAGACTTCATGCTCAGATATTTAGTGAACAGATTAAACAGAGAATGATTCTGCATCTTGGTAACTGTGTCATGGTGTTGTCCAGTGATCTGTGGTTAGATTCTGTCTCATTAGCATTCTGCAGATCTGTATTCGCTCTGTTCTAATAGCAGTTTATTAGTCCACCGTCGTGGCAGCTTCCCTCTCTTAGCAGTCTTGTGTTCTGGGTGAGAGCCTCCGTCAGTCGCAGGTTGATGGATCTGAGATGCTGCCGATGCTGTCAGGAGTGGGAAGACTCCCACTGCGAAAGCTCAGGGTCTAATATCACGCTTCACAGCTCCCCTCAGGGTTTCACAGCTGGATACAAACCTTGAGAGTCAGACGTTTAATAGCACGGGCAGGTGTTTAGAGCAAGAGATGAGAGGCAAGTCGCTCCACGGCTACAAAGTCTGAGAGCATGTAACAGAATGTTAAGGAAAAATCAGTCAATAACACAGAATCTGGAGCTGAGGAACCAAGGAAATCAGCATAGACCATAAATCTGTCTTTAGCTCTATTCAGAGAGGATTAGTTTAACATGGAGAGGTTGGATTAGGTCATTGTTATCAGAGCTTCTCAGTGATTTTAGTCCTTTCCAAGTGTGCCATGTTACTAATCTGTCAGTGAAGACTTTTACCTCGGGGTAAAAATATCATGTTTACAAGTAGCTTTCTGTGGATTCCCATACAGGCTCTTGAAGAAGCAAGTGTGTGGTAAAGGATATGATGAAAACCAAGCAAGTCAAAAGCGTTTGTCAGGATTTCTTGTTGCTTTAGATAAATAAATCACTTCCCAAATGGTGTGGTTATGTAGCATGGTCCAGTTTCACATTTAAGGCGTTTTAGTTTTTGTCGACATGTGAAATAGAGCATAAATAAAAGCATAAAGCATAGATTATGAAAATAAAATTACGACTTTATTCTTGTAAATTCTGACTTTATTCTTGTAAAATTCTGACCTTATTTTGTAAAATTACGACTTATTTCTCGTAAAAATTACAACTTAATTCTTGTAAAAATTCTGACTTTATTCTTGTGAAAATTCTGACTTTATTCATGTAAATTTTCGACTTTATTCTTGTAAATTTCCGACTTTATTCTTGTAAAATTCCTTCTTTATTCTCGTAAAATTCAGACTTTATTTTGTAAAATTACGACTTTTTTCTCGGAAAAATTACAACTTAATTCTTGTAAAAATTCTGACTTTGTTCTCGAAAAATTCTGACTTTATTCTCGCAAAATTCTGACTTTATTCTTGTAAAATTATGGCCTTTTTCTCGTAAAAATTATGACTTTTCTTGTAAATTTTCGACTTTATTCTTGTAAAATTATGATTTATTCTTGTAAAATTATGATTTATTCTTTTAAAATTATGACTATTTTTTAGAATTATGACTTTATTCTCGCAAAATTATGACTTTAATCTCGTAAAAATGTTGACCTTATTCCCGTAAATAATCAATTTTCCAAATATTGAAGCCTGTTTCTGTCAAATTACAAAGCAAAGGGTTCAGTCTGTGAGCCTCAGAGAAGAAGCCTCTACTACTTATTGAATGACTCGACTGTATAATAAACCCAAGAGCTTGAAAAGGATGTAAAAAATGCATGTAAACGTTATTTATTGGTTGTGATTGTGGGAAGCGTCCGATGAGATTGTTTTTTTGTAATAATAGACGAAACTTTTCCAAAAGCAAAGCAGGGAGAAGAACTCAGCACAGTTGTCACGTTAAAACAGCTCAGATGGAAACAGGGACTCGTCTGCTCTTTCCTTTTCTGTGAAACAACCGAGGATCTGTAAACTCTGAGAGTCTGGACCCAAGGTTTTATTGGATTGGGCAACAAGAGCCACAACCACGAGCACATAAATAATATCGAGTCGAGGTTTTTCCACTAACTCATAAACTAGTCTCAAGGATATTATGTTAAGATTGTACTTTTGGGCAAAACAAATACGGTACGTGTGACCTCTAACTTCTGTATTAATGTGTTTTTGTTTCACTTGTTTCACTCGAGGATTTTGACAAACACAGCACCTGGTTAGAGACGAAGAGATGATGATTTAGCGTCAACATCCATGACAAAAACAAAGCGTTGTAGGTTTAACCCGTTAACACCGAGCGCATCGCTGACGACCCGTTTGCACTTTGCGTCACCGTAGTACGGTGGCCCAGAGGTGTCAGGCCAAATATAAACGCCACAGCACAAATACAAACGCCACAGCACAAACACAAAAGCCACAACACAAATACAAACGCCACAACACAAACACAAAAGCCACAACACAAATACAAACGCCACAACACAAATACAAAAGCCACAACACAAACACAAAAGCCACAACACAAACACAAAAGCCACAACACAAATACAAAAGCCACAACACAAACACAAAAGCCACAACACAAACACAAAAGCCACAACACAAATACAAAAGCCACAACACAAATACAAAAGCCACAACACAAACACAAAAGCCACAACACAAACACAAAAGCCACAACACAAACACAGAAGCCACAACGGAAGTGAACGGTAACGGATGTTGACAATGCGGCGGTTAGGACCGTGACTTTTAGTTTGTATGTGTTACAGGAATTGTGTTGTTTTTGACTGATTTCCCTTATATAATTATCTAAATATTATTAGGAACAATAACAATGTGTTAAAGTAGTTAAAGTAGTGGCTTTTGTATTTGTGTTGTGGCGTTTGTATTTGTGTTGCGGCTTTTGTATTTGGCCTGACACCTCTGGGCCACCGTAACCGTAGTTACGTGGCGATTTGCGCTATCTGACAAATTTCCAAAAATCAGCGTCTTTGTCGCCTGTACATGTAGTTTTCCGTTTTTGGTCTGCTTTTTTTTTGCACATTGAGGGACAAAGGCTCAGAAAAAGTTATTGTAAATAACATATATACATATACTCTATACTGTCTGAATTTCACATTTAACATTATGTTTGTGTACAACTGCAGTGTTTTTCTTAATTTTAACAGTAGTTTAACGTGCAGTAAATATTGTCAGTAACTGAGAGAGAGATTGGAAGTTATTCTGGAAAAATGGACATACAGACTGGCAGAGTGAGGAATTGAACCCGCAACCTTCCAGCTGAAAGACAACTTGCCCTACCACTGAGGCTCAATCCAAGTACAGTCATTTACAGTACTTTAAGACTTTTACTTACTAGGTAATAAACGTAAAAAGTGATCAAAGTCATTTTCTGGTATAACGTACATGTACTTTTTACTACTGTGCTTTATACTGTGTTGAAAAAGTAGGTTAAAAGCAAATCAAGCGCTCTTTTAGCAACTGCTTGGCTATTCTGGACTCCATAGAAGATCCGTACTGGAGCTTTAAAGACAAACAATAAAGCGCAAGACAAAATAACATGAAGCACCGAGATTAAAAAGCAAAATAATGTGTGTATGAATGTCCACAGGCACACCTTCAGATCAACGTGGTGTTTCATTCTTCTTCTTCTTCTTCTTGAAAGGTTTCTCATGAATCACTCGTGAACCAGTCGTCAGTGACAGATCTGAGATAAACTGCGTCTCCTTCACATGTTGCTCTCTATCAGTGCAGATAAACCAAAACTCTGACTTTCTCCTCTACGTTCCTGCTCCTGTGAGCAGAGACGTGATGTGAAGCACCTGACATTTTATCGTGATATTAATCAACTTAATCACTCACAGAAGTGACAGGTTTTTGAGTATTTCCAGTATATTAAGCCAACCATCACTAACCTGGGAGTTAAAATGGACTGAGATCTTAAGTTTGACAGTGAGTCATAAAAAAAAATCGATATTTTTCCAATTGAGGCAAGTGGACAAAATAAAGCCAATTCTCTCAAGGCGGCACTTTCAAGCAGTAATCCACGGCTTTGTCACCTCTCTGCTGGATTACTGTAGTGCACTTTACTCTTCAGACGGTGCAAAACGCTGCCGTCTCGGCACATTTTCTACATTTTAGCTTCCATTGGCTGCCTGTATTTTTCTTTTAAGATTCATTAAAATGATTTTATTTGTGTCTAAATCCCTAAACGGCCTTGTTCTGCCCCACCTCTCTGAGCTGCTACACCCTCACACACCTTCCCGCTCGCTCAGGTCAGCTGACCAACTGCTCCTGACAGAAGGGAACGCTCTGTTTTTAAATCTCTTCATAATCCCTAACACAGTGCATTTCAGCTGCTATAAGAATGTGCGATTTACAGAGAGCCTTATATCCTTTTTTCACAATAACCTACTGTACAGCCGCAATCTGATGAAGAACAAAGTCATTTTCACCAACTATATAAACACACACGAGCAAAAAAAGCACTCAAAATGTTCAAAATTGGATTGAATTTGTGACATTTGGAAACACGTCGCGGTTTTAAAAGCTCGATTGGCTCGTTTTTATGAACAAAAAGATCTATTTTTGTGACTTCCGCACAATTATTGCTACTTAATGTCACAACTAAAAATGTGATATAAAATGAATCATCAGTTTGACTCAACCACACATAAGAAGACAGAAGAAAGGCATTTTGTAAAGCCTGAATATGTGACCTATAAACACAGACCCCCAGGATGTCCATATAAGGAGATCTGTGCCACGTGAGCGCTAAGGGTTAAAACGCACCGTTTTCCATTGACTTTTCACACTATTTAAGTTATTGTTGTATTATTTTTGTTTCGTTTATTGTATGGCTGTTACTTTTACCCATGTTTAACGTCTTTTAGTTTATTTTAGTTGGTTTTTAGGTGTATTTTATTTAGTGCTGGGAATGTTAACAGCATTAAAGTTAACACACGGCGCGTTTCCATGACGGCTGACTGGAAAAAGACACGTTTGACGTCACGTTTACGCGACTCCCGATTGTTAAAATTAGTCTCTAAAGTAACAGTTTTTCTCGTGCTGCGGCACCGTCGTCCAGACACCGTTTACCAGTTAGCTCCATTAGCTGCGTTAGCTCCTTTAGCACCTCTAGTGCTACAAATAACCAGCGTACCTGTGTACTGCGTATGCGTGCCTCTGTTTTTAAAGTTTAGCGTTACTTTAGAGCAGGGGTTCTCAAAGTTTTGATAGAGGGCCAATTTAGGAACCCAACATTGGACGGAGGGCCGCCAAAAAGAAAAAAAAAAACAGAAATAAATCCCATTTGTAATAATTTTAATGACCAGATTGCAGTTCTACAATTTCTTGTCTTTTTCCAGTCACTCGTCATGGAAACGCGCCATGTTAACCACCGTTAATGTGCCCAGCACTGATTTTATTGCCTCATGTGAGCTTTTTTTATTTATTCTATCTTAAACTTGTTATTGTGTACAAGAACGTCACTAAAAGCTCCAACAAAAATCATTGTTGTGATCACCAGACACAGTTAAGGCCCTTATCAGTCAAAGCAGCAGGTGTAGAAAACACTGTAACTGTGTTGATAAATCTCAATTGATAAATGAGCTTTTCCTCTCTTTATCTCAGGTATTCTGGTGTGGAATAGTTGTTCTTAAGGTTTTTTGGCAGAAAATCAAGAGGCACTGAACGGAATAATTCTGCTGACTCGTCGCTTCTCTGTCGTCCTGTCCGTCTCTCTCTGCTCAGCACATTAGCCAAGCAATATTCTGGGTAATTGAGCTACTTCTCCTGATTCTCCTCTTGTTCAGTGCACTACAGCTCTGCACTACAGTTTTTTTGCTGATGACGAATAATTAGCAGGGATAATTGATAATTACCTTGGAACGACTGCAAAGATGTTACAGCAGAGTCTGCGGTGTTCTACATGAGTGGTGTTGTTTTCTTTGGCCTCCTGTGAAAATCACCATCCATGAACGTACTACACATGGTTCCTTGCCCGTCTGTGATAAAGTACTAGGTTAATGCACGTTAATGCATGACGCGTTTCCATGACAACTGACCGGAAAAAGAGGAGCGTGACGTCACGTTTACGTGCCGCGACACCGGAGTCCAGGCACCGTTGACCAGTTAGCGCCGTTAGCTGCATTAGCTCCTTTTAGTGCCGTTAGCGCACCTACAGTCGAACTGGAGCGGTCTGTTTATTAAACTTAAAAGAGCAGCTCTACAAATAACCAGCCTACCTGTGTATACTGCGTATGTGTTTAGCGTTACTTTAGAGACTCATTTTAACAATCTGGAGTCACGTAAACATGAAGTCGCGCACGCCTTTTTTCCGGTAAGTCGTCACGGAAACGCGTCATGTGCCTAGCACTATAAGAATATACAAGAAAAACACAAATAAAGTGAAAGGAACATTATTTTAGAACATTATACGCATTTTATTCCGAATCCTGGTCCTCCACATATTAGTTGTTTCCATCATTAGCTTTTTGAGAAATGACCAGATGCAGGAGAAGGCCCAGCTGTATGATCGTACCATTTGCCTTCAAGAACTGCGTTGAAGTTTCGAGCACTGATCGGTCAGATTTCAGGATAAATATTTCCCTCTCACGGTAACGCAGTTTCGGATGTCTGCGAACGTAACTTAAAGGTGAAGTAAGTAGTTTATAGTGCCATCTAGAGGAGAGGCTGAAATTTACAACAAAGAACTGCTCCTCTGCTCACCCCCTCCCTTCCCTGAGCGCTACGGTATCCCCAGCCGGTCAAATGTCGTCAGCAGATGAGGTTCGTGAGGTGAGGGAGAGGGCGAGCTACCGCGGCCGTAGCAGACGAAGCGGAGAGAGAGGAGGCGGGACTTCCGCTACAAGTAAAGCGATGCTTGATTTGTTCTCTCGCGTTTGTCCTTACAGGCTCCCGTAGAAACATGGCGTCTCGCTGCTAACAGTGGCTATGCAACCGCGGCCCGCGACCATGTTATTTTACATGACTTTTTGAAACACTACGAAAATGAAACAAAAACCATTATACAGCGACTAGACAATGCAGGAGCACATAATATGTATAAAAAAGTGGATTTTGGGTTATATAAACCCATAAATACTACACATTGTCCCTTTAATATAGTTCTTTGCCTGCTAAAGGGCAAAGAACCGCTAAAGGGTTAAGAACTTAAAGGTGCCATATGTAAGAATGTGGCCAAAAACGGTTACTGCATTCAAATTCAAAACACCGAGGTCTTTTAGGTTTCGTTTTGATTGGTAGACGGCGGTAGGTGGCGCCACATGCCAGAACATGATTTCAAAACATAAACATGATTTGCAGTCTGCAAAATATATTTTTTAAAGCAAATATTTTGTTTGTACTGTTGTTGTTGGTGAGTTCAGTTTGTTATATGAACATTATTCCTGAGTCTCTGTGACATATTAGGAGGATTTTATGGCCAGTTGCTATAGATGTATTACATAATGCAACTTTAAATGTGGAACCTTCCAGAGGAGCATTACTTGCACAAACTGTCCCGACTTTTTGCAAAATACAACTGATGTTTTTTGTCTTTTAAAGGTTCAACGTACAGATTTGAGTTTTTCTCTGCTTGTGTTGTTTGGCTCCAGCTTCCGCCTCAAAGCATAATCAGTAAAGCTAATGAATGAATGATGGAAAAGCAACGCTTGTAAAAATCCCTGATAAACTTTTGAGCATATGAGAAACTTATAAAATACATGATTAATTTCCTCTGGCTGGTTTGGACTCCTATCAAAACATTTTTTTTTTTTTAATGAAGGAGTTGAACTGAGAAGCTATTTCCAGGGTTTAATGAAGGTCACATTCCCTTCATTCCACTAATGCACAAAAATAGTGACACTCTGGTCGAATCAATTCACAGCGGGAATCATCGTACACGGAGCTCCGATTGACGGACTGATTGAATTCATCTCCTCACGGGTAAAAAATTTGCCGCTGCACTCGGAGCGACAAGATTCCTGGACTTCCATATTTAGACTAACGTATGCTCGTGGAGCGCTAACGTGTTTTCATTCAAGGTTGCGTCTTCTCGTAAGTGCCGTGCAGCCGCTGCTGATCAATGGGTTATGAGCAAGAATATCATCTTACTGCAGTAAATGGATGGTGTGTGCAGGGGTAACGGTGAAGTCACATGTGTAAATAATATACCTCTTATCTGTACATATACATACTGTATGTTCTGGTGTATGTTCGAGTCCATCATCTATGAGGATTATATTTTGAAAATGACAGGGTGGATCTTAAAGGTGCATTATGTAATAAATCTAAATCAACTGGCCATAAAATCCTCCTAATATGTCACAGAGACTCAGGAATAATGTTCATATAACAAACTGAACTCACCAACAACAACAGTACAGACAAAATATTTACATTAAAAAAAATATTTTGCAGACTGCAAATCATGTTTATGTTTTGAAATCATGTTTTGGCATGTGGCGCCACCTACCGCCGTCTACCAGTCATTGCAGTCAGTAGAGTCTCAGCTGCCTGGCAACCACGGGGTTGACAGTTACGTCAGAAAACGAAACCTAAAAGACCTCGGTATTTTGAATTTGAGTGCAGTAACAGTTTTTGGCCACATTCTTACATATGGCACCTTTAAACAATGAATATGGCCCTAAAATGTGATTACTAACATGCGTATAAGTAGCGTACTAGCCCTTTATTAATAAATATTAAGCGTGCATTAACACTCTACGTAGGAAAAATCTTAATTCATGTCATAATAGAGGTAGAATAAGGTGTTAATACGTGCTTCACGATGACTTATAAAGGGCTAGTATGTGATAATATGTACCTACCGCCGTCTACCAATCATTGCAGTCAGTAGAGTCTCAGCTGCCGAGCAACCACGGGTTGCGTTTCAGAAAACAAAACCAAAAATATTTTGAATTTGAATGTAGTAACCGTTTTTGGCCACATTCTTACATATGGCACCTTTAATGTTTGATATTTGCCTTGTTTGAAAAATCAATTAGTGAGTCTCAAACTGTGGTTACAAATACAACAGTGACCGTCGCGTGACCTCCAAATGCTCCACATTTCTTTTCCAGGGTCGATGACGACACGGAGCTGCAGACAGACAAGAACCTGAGAGCTTAACCAAACCTCATTTATTTCTTCTCTGAGAGCAGATGAAGAGCGGTTCACCTGTAGTTCACCTGTAGTCCACCAGGCAGAGGCATGAAGTGGCCTCTCTGACTGGCAGCCTGCGGCCATTTCACACCATCTGTCAGGTGTGGATTAAACAGCGTGGACCCAAGGCTATCCTTTCTCTGCCTTTTCACACAGCACAAAATAAAAAATGAATTTTTTTTTCTTTTTTTTCTCCACCCCACCTATTAATTCTAAGTTCATGAGATTCAGAGAGCAGGGATAATTACAGGAGTCATTAAAGTCAGCCAGTATTTTATTTTATTTTATTGAATTAATATTTCGTACCTGTTCAGAGTGTGGATCATTGATCATCAGTGGTGTTCTGGTATCTCTTCAAGGTAAAAGCTAAATACTTATCATTAAAAAGTATGCTTCTGATAATGTGATCTGGGATTTGATAGAACTTTATTGAAATCCAGCCACGTTCACGTACACACACAGAATAAGCACAGTGACACGTTTCATGTCACAAATAAGAACGACGTGAATGTGAGTCCAGTGTTATGTGCACACCAGTGAGTCGCCCCCTAATGGCCATTCAGCAGAATACAGTTTACAGGCTCCTCCATTTTAAAGGAGACATATTATGCAAAATCAACTTTTTAATCATTTAAATCCTTATATTTGGGACTCTGGAAGTCCTATTCGTCAGCAAAGTGTGAAAAAAGATGACTCAGTCACGTTTTCGTGGTCCTCCTCAGTCTAAGTAAAGGAGATTAAACATGCGATGTTGACTTCCGCACTCATTGCTACGTCACAATGCGCTAAATTCCTGAAATTTTTGTCTTGCGGTGCTCTGATTTGTCTGTAAAAAACGCTAGAGTGCAGGCGAGGGCAATAGTATCCGAAAACTAGAAGTCCACAAAGTGTTCTATTCTTGGCTCCACAGTGCAGCACAGAGTTCTACACAAACCTCCAGCCTCAGTGGATTTATCCGTCCAGTAGATGCATGTTATTTATGACAGCAATGTGCCTGCTCGAGCCTGCAAATGATGACTTTTCCAAATGCTAACTGCTGTTAGCTCCCAGTAGCCTCCGTGGCTGATGTCATTTCCTGGTGGACCTAAATAGATACTACTAAACAGAGCGTTCTGAACAGGGCTGTTTTGTGCAGGGTGATTGAACTGCTGTGGTGCTTCATCCTTAAGGTGTTTTGACCAAAGCATGTCACGGACATGTTTATTAGGACACCAGGGAACTAGGTTCACTTGGAGAAATAGGATATAATATGTCTACTTTAAGCCCCTTTGGCTCGTGATGACCCCTCCCACATTGAGGAGGTACTATTTTGTAGTGGAAAAACAACCAAACTGTTGAACCGTGTCGATCATGTAGTGGAAACACGGCCTTATTTCCCCTCTTCAGACCTGGAGGTTACTTCCATTATTTGCTCAATTCTCTGCTTTCCCTCTTGCATGGAGATGCCAGTCACGTCACCAGTATCCTCTGTTTTCGTGCCAGTGACAAGATATCAACAACAGTGTAAATGCAAAAGAACACCGATAACGTGTCGGACCCAGAGTTGTTTTATTTTGTTTGACTCTTTAAGCATTTTACATTCATTCAGAGATATTGTCTTTTTTTTTTTTTTTTTATTCAACACATTCTTCTCCCCCCTCCCCCCCCCCGTCAACCTGTCAAAACCTTGTGCGTATATTACCCACAATGCAGCTCAAGCGCTGACAGTTTGGCTGGAGATTTGGCTGCGATGTGTTCAGAGCAGCCGATGTTGCCTCAGGCGGAGATGAGGAGAAAGCTGGTGAGCTCACTTTTTTTTTTCAGCTCTACAGCCTCAGCCTCTGCAAAGCAAAGCTCTCTGCTAAAGTACATTTAAAAGGCTTATTCTCAGGCGGCTGATATCTTATACTTTAACAAAACATACTATGGGTACTTTTTCAATAGGGTGCATGGTAAAAAATGACTTTGCACCTTTTGAAAGTATGTCATTCAAAATGTGTTTGACCTTAAAGGAGACATATTATAGTGAGCCTAGTTCACTTGTGTCCTAATGAACATGTCTGTGACATGCTTTGGTCAAAATACCTCAAGGATGAAGCACCACAGCAGTTCAATCACTCTGCCAAAACAGCCCTGTTCAGAATGCTAGCTTTTGAGCAGGGCCGTTTCTAGCTGTTTGGGGGCCCTATGCGAGATACTATTTGGGGGCCCCTATTTTTTTTCAATCTCGAGGTAGAGATTCCTAACTTTTTCCGATTACCCCACAAACACTTGCATGCTTTGCAAATATATGCACAATGAATGCATCCAATACATGCAAATAAAGACAGGTACTTTTAATTCTCAAAAATATAATAAAATATGAGTCTGAACTTGCAGTTTGGGGGCCCCCTGGTGGCTGTGGGACCCTATGCAGCTGCATAGTCCGCATATAGCAAGAAACGGCGCTGCTTTTGAGTGCCTGTCTCTTTAAATGCAAATGAGACGCAGGAAACTACGTCAGCGTCACTGAGGCTAATGGCAGCTAACAGCAGTTAGCATTTGGAAAAGCCATCATTTGCCGACTCTAGCCGGCACATTGTCGTCATATAAAAAATGTCAATCCTCTGAGGCTGGAAGTTTGTGTAGAACTCTGTGCTGCACTGTGGAGCCAAGAATAGAACACTTTGCTATTCCGGATACTATTGCCCTCGTCTGCACTCTCGCGTTTTTTAGGGACAAAGTGAAGCTCCGCGAGACAACAATTCCAGGAATGTCTCATTGTGACGAAGCAATGAGTGCGGAAGTCTACTTTGCCTACTCATAGGGCCTCCAGAGTCCCAAATATAAGTATTAAAATGATTAAAAAAGTTGATTTTGCATAATATGTCTCCTTTAAAGGTTGTTATCAAACGCAATGCATCACTTTAGGGTTGCACAGAGTAGTGGCCTCCTCTCTGAAACTGGCTAACTTCTCTTTCCTTTCTAGCACCCAGCAGCTTGATCTCTGCTCTGCTCTCTAAGAAACTTTCTCTTTCAGTCAACTGGCCGGTCGGTCGGTCGAGTGCATCTATCGTCAGTTAGCTCACTGTTATGAAGACATTGTGGTGTCTTTAATGGAGAGGTTGGACATTTTTATGGACAGGACGTAACAGTCACTCAGTGCCCGGTGTTTCCGCGACAAAAATAATCATTCCCCGTCTCATTATGTTTAAAAAAAAATGAGGGAAAAGTTCCCGAGTTTGTAGATGAAGATTGTGTGGAAAACAGAAAATAACGATCCAATTAAAGTATATTTTATTTCCTCGCGCGTAAACCTGCTGCTTTTTCCCTTCACGACTCATTCTCATGCTTCTCTCCTCTCCGTTTTCCAAAAGTCCATTCAGTGCTGGTTCAGATGTTTTGGAAGTTGCCATGGCAAAGGGAAAAAAAAAACAACACACACACACACATTTGGACGGCTGCGTGCTGCAGAAGAGGCGTGTTGCTTCTTCACAGGGGATCTGTGGGTAAAAAAAAATCTGACGGCAGCTCGGAGCAGTCGACTGAACAGTTGAGACGAGGAGGAGGAAGAGGAGAGAGAGAGAGAGAGCGAGTGGCTGAATGAATGTGCAATCGCATAAAGACTTTGAAGTTGATTCAATCTCGCCGCCGTTTATGACTTGGACGTGGTTCATTTGACTCGGAGAGAGCGAACAAGTGAAGCCATCTGTGCTGCACAGGCAACTGTTTCACTGATGAACCTGACAGCGTTCCAAATAAACACTATATTTTGTATAATGTAACATTGTGGACATGCTTTTGCGGCCATTAAAGCTGCAGTGCATAACCTTTATTTAATTTTTTTAACATTTTACTGAGAACGTTTTCCATAAAATGTTTGAGTCATTGGTAATTACTGAAAATGTTTGTATCTGTTTGTAAAGTAAGTTTGTTCCTCAGCTGGTCCTGGAAAACAAAAGGACAATAATAATGTTTGTGCAGATTCATGTCTGAATTAATGATAGAAGCCCTTAGTTTCCATGTTCCGATGTGTTACGAGTGCTATAGTTAACAAATCCAATCCAACTTTATTTATAAAGCACTTTAAAAACAACAACAGCTGAAACAAAGTGCTGTACGTCAGAGAAAAATATATAAAATATACAAAGGTGTGACCTAATAGACCAAAGAACAAACAATAAAACAATAAAATACTGCAGAAAATATAATAAACAGGTTATACAATAAAACTATAAAAAAGATAATAATAAAAAAAAAACAACGTCTCATACGGAGTCGAATAAGTTTGAAAAAAAAAAAAAAACACTTCACCTTCTTCCTGGTGTTCACATAAAAGAGTCCCTAGGGGAGCAGGCACCTTTCAATGGTTCCCGGGACAGACCATGTGTGGAGATAGGAGAGGGGGAATTGTGGAAGATGGGTATATATGTATATGTATATATATTTATCCTAATTGTTATTGTGTGGTTTGTTTTTTTGAAAAAAATTATTAAAATTAAACAACTTGTTTGAAACATGTTAAAAATACAAGTTTGTTTATAGAAATTAAGTTGTGAGTTCACCTGCTGATGGTAGAGCCAGAGCTGACAACCAGGTGACACAGTATAAGAAGGCGGCCATTTTACATGTGTCTGTGATGCTAGTGAGAACTCAGGATCTTTGTGCTACCGTGTTTGATTTACTACTGTGGTTTGTTTGTTTTTTTCCGGCTATTTTCCCTCCATTTTCACTGAGGCTCATTCTAACAGTAACGTTATTTATATGCTTTGGGTTAATGACTCTTTAGCTTTTAGCCGCTTCACCTGTGGACATTCAGAGGCTTGTTTGGAAATGGCTGCCACGATGAGACATGAGACACCAAAGGAAGTGAAGACACCAGAGACATTTGAGACGTGGAGTTACCACAACATCAGAGAGGATCGGGACAGACGTGGACTAGTCCATCTGGACGAGCCGGTCACGACACAAACCAGGTGGTGGTGAGTTACTTGCTTTTCAAACTGTAGTATGTGTGCCACCGTTCAAAGGTTTGGGGTCACTTAGAAATGTCCTTATTTTTGAAGGAAAAGCACTTTTTCTTCAATGAATATAACATTAAATGAATCAGAAACACACTCTATACATTGTTAATGTGGTAAACGACTATTCTAGCTGCAAGCGTCTGGTTTTTAATGGAATATGTACATAGGTGTATAGAGGCCTGCTAACGCCATTAGCAAACACAATGTACCATTAGAACACAGGAAATGGGCAGTGTTCTAATGGTACATTGTGTTTGCTAATCGCGTTAGCAGGCTAGTGGATGATTTGAAAACCCTTGTGCTAATATGCTAGCACAGCTACACCACTGTATTTGAACGTTGTGTATACAGCAGCAGAGCCGATGTGGGCTTGTTGTATTATTTTATGATTTTATGAATTCCTTGTATCCCTGTTCAAGTATCAATATTTGTAAGCTAACACAAAAACTACATTAAATGCCAGCTGTTTTTGGTAATTGGGTACAGTTTTTCCTAACTTTATTGACACAAAAATAAAAGCATGTACACAAGATAGCCAAAAAAAAACATACTATCACATGTTTGTGTATTTGTATATAGCCCAGGGGAAGTAGAATCTGAAAACCCTTGAAAACCCTTGTGCTAATATGCTAGCACAGCTACACCACTGTATTTGAACGTTGGTGATAATTGCGTTTACTTCGAGAGCTCTTATGTTTTCACAAATGTAGAGATAAGCTCTCGGTTGTTTGGCTCATTGGCCCTGGAGTTTGGAGATTTTGTGGGGGGTTCCCGTAGCGGAGCTCGTCTTGTGTATACAGCAGCAGAGCCGACGTGGGCTTGTTGTATTATTTTATGAATTAACAATTCCTTGCATCGCTGTTCGAAGTAAGCTGATTTGAATCAATATTTGTAAGCCAAGATTGGGAATGGCAACACAAAAACTACATTAAATGCAAGCTGTTTTTTGGTAATTAGATACAGTTTTTCCTAACTTTATAGACACAAAAGCCAAAAAAACATACTATTACATGTTTGTGTATTTGTATACAGCCCAGGGGAAGTAGGATCCGATCACAAAATCGTCGCCTCCCTGTAAATGTCACGTTCGGCTCTTATTTGTATACTAATAAAGTGTCAGCTGCTTCCTCTGTGTGTGGCCAGCGAGGTGTGTGTGACGCTTGTGTGTTGACTGTGTGTGTGTGTTATTGCACCGCAGGACTCCTTGTTTCTCCACAGATTCTCGCTGTTATCTGATTCCCCTGCTGTGTTTCGCTCTCCACCGTTTTTTTTTTTTTAATTCTTTATCCCCTGATTCTCTTGCTGTCTGTACTCTCAGTAGATTTTCATGATCAGATTCCCCGCTGACTCTCTCTCCCCCTCCCTCACGTCTGCTTTTTTTCCTCCAACGCATGTCGTCGTTGACCGAGTGAAACCGAAAGCTTCTCTCTCTCATAAACGTGTTCAGTTTGCAGGAATCGAGCGGTTCAGTGTGGCTCCTCATCCTCGCTCCTCGGGCAGCTCTGTTCTCAAACCCCTGATGTGAGTTGAATTGCCTTTGCTTTGATCCACCTGTTCTAATTACAAGCAGTTGATAAGTGAACAGAAAGTAGCTCGGCTTTCGTCCAAATAAGGTGCAAAGTTTGACAGCATTTCCATAAAACTGGCCCCAAAAAATCTATCTTGCCTTTCAGATTTTTACTTTAGCTTTTAGATGATGTTGAGTTACATCTGATGAGCTGATCTCCAGATCTCCAGGTAGTTTAGAGCTGAAACAACTATTTCCCTTAGCAATTAATCAGTTTGAAGCTTTTTTCATGATTAAAACAAGGTTTCTGATTGTTTTAGCTTCTTAAATGTGAATGTTTACTTTATGTTTCGTTGCTCCACGTAAACAAAGAATCATTAAAACTGAATCAAGGAAGACATTCAAGAACATCGTCATTTCCAGTTTCAACAAACACTGATCGGTGTTTTGTTTTTTTTTACATTTTCTGACATTTTATGGACCAAACGATTAATCCATTAATAGAGAAAATAATCAACAGATTCATCGATTAAGAAAATAATTATTTGCAGATGTACCGTAGTCACACAACGGTTTGTGCGATCGGAAGACAGTTTCTGAAAATCTGAGAAGTTGCACGTCGAAGCCACCGTGATAAATTCTCCCGCGGAAGCTGGCGATTCAGCGTCAAAGAGAGTTGGACAAAAACAGCCTGTACGTTATTTATCGTTTCCATTTTTTTTGTCCTGTTTTTGGACATTGAGACAAAAACTCAAGCAAATGTCACTTTAAATAATGTTTTATACTGTTCACATGTCAAATTTAACACACGCAAAATCTCATGTCCGTGTACAACTGCAGCGTTTTTTGAAAGAAAACTTTTGTTTAATACACTATTAGCATGCAGTGCATTGTTAATAACAGCTAGATATTGAAAATTGTTCTGGAAAAATGGGAGTTTTTATCGTTTACTCATCATTCTACTCGTATTTAGTTACTAAAACCAGACTAACGGAGACTGTGTGGTAGAAAACGTGCAAGAAAAAGTATAATTTTTTTTTGAATGACATTTATTAGCATTTATTTACATTTATGACACTTAGACGCTTTTATCCAAAGCGACTCACAAGCTATCGTCACATCATCATTGACATATTAAAGGTCATTTTTTCACAATCGGACGAATGTGAATACGAAACGTTCAACGCTCTTTGCGTTCCTGTGCTTGACATAGAGAGATTGAGATTGTGACGCATGAAATGAGAACCAAATATGCCAATGGAGACTGTTTAATGTGCGTGATAACAACCCGGAATCTATGCTACACCGCCACGATTATGAGGCGGCATCCTGTTTCGTCTGAGCAAATATCTCTTATTTGCCAATCACACGGTAGAGACTCACTGCATTTAGACGTTCAGACTGAGCATCGGACTGAGGAGGGTTTTAGAAAGTGCCGATCGAACAAACGACTCTAGTGTTGACAGAAAATATTGTCGACTGTATGTAAAAGAATTTCCAGTTTGCCAGTGATGGAAGAAAACAAGCCTTAAACTCGCACTTGATTTATAACCTCAGCATCGATGTCGCAGCTGCTTCTCTCAGCTCTTGAATCGGTCGCAATATTGATTTTAGAGGGAACCGCGTGGTAAACTGTGGAGCGGAGTTTGTTCGCTAATCACGATTCTGGAAGCTTTTTTCTTTTTTTTTAAAACTTGCTTGGTAGCAAGTAGCTTGATATTTTTCCAAATTTCAAGTTTCTTGTCTGCTTTCTAATGAGACATGTGATGTTTCTCAGGAACGTGTCTGAAAGAAAGCGGGACATTAAGTCAGATAAAAAAAAAGAAGCCCAAATCAAACGCTAACAAACAGCTAACACAGCATCATCTGTGAGGATTGTTTTTGTCTGATTTTTTGAAAACAGTGGACTCTCGTCTCCTTACTTCGTGGACTCGCCGACGTCTCCTCGATCATGTTGCAGAGCTCGATTCCCTTCATCCTGATCTGGAGCTCGCACATCTCGTCCTCCTCGCTCCTGGAAGCCGCTCCGGGATCTTCTGCCTTTGTGCCGAAGAAGTCCAGACGCTGATACACGGGCCTCAGGATGATACTGGATATACTCGAAAAGGCCGTTTCGGCGTCGGGCCACTGCGAGGCCGACCATGATGGAGAAGCAACATCACACATCGTCTACGTTGGTCTGTTTCGCCGCGGTGTTTAACGGCGCTCGGGATCCATGTTTGGTGCATCACCGTCTTCTTCTGGACCCAACGTCTTTTTGATATTGGTGTGGATCTGGTGTGGATATCAAAGGATGTGACATTAAAGGACCATGACATGACACATTTACAACAAACTAATTACAACTACTACAAATCAGTGTTGGCAAATGTACGATAACTATCGTCCACTGTACGACGTATGATCGATCATTTCAAAAAAGGCAGAAAATGGACGATAATTTGCCCGTTTTATTCAACACATCACAAGATTTGAGAGGAACTAATCAATCGCATCAGCAGACATGAGGTCTCTTTTGTATCCCTTCTGTTGTGTCGATCATTTTGGCTTTTATTTTGAAGGGTAAGATCCGGTGAGGTTGCTGTGTGACAAAAAAACGTGGCCCGTGGGCCACATGCGGCCCATAAGCAGCTTCTTAGTGGCCCCAGCCTGTGGTTCCACCAGAAATAACTGAAGAAATAACTGGAGAAACACTTTTCACTGTCACTCAAAGATCTATAAAAATCTATTTATTAGCTGGGGATTTTGGGAAATTCACAAATTGACACATCTTCATGTTTAGACATTTTCCAGCTCATTTCAACACTTCAACTTGTTCTGCAAACCTTTCTCCCACAGGAAATTCTTTATTCATGTAAGAACATCTGTTGATATCTATGGAAGCACATTGCATTCATTTGGGGAAAAAAAAAAAAAGTTTTTTCTAGGTAAGTTAATTTAATAATTTTTTTTTTTTAATTCTGTTTTTCTGACTCATTTTGTCCCTGTTTAATTAAGAGTAATTAATCTGTTTTTTCCGAGTATTTTGTTTTCAGTTTTTTTTTTTTTGTTATTCAGAGAATATTTTTTCTCTTTTTCTGAGTAATTTTGTCGTATTCCGGAGTAATTCTTTTTCAGTTTCAGTTCAGAGTAATTTTTTTTTTCTGTTTTTCAGATAATTTTTTTTTTCCGGAGTCATTTTTTTTCCTGTTTTTCTGAGTACATTTTTTTCTGTTTTTCGGAATCATTTTCTTTTCTGTTTTTTGGAGTGATTTTTTTTTCTGTTTTTCAGAGTAAATTTTTATTGTTTTTTCGGGGGATTTTTTCTGTTTTTCTGAGTACATTTTTTTTTTTACTGTTTTTCAGAGTAATTATTCTCCCTGTTTTTTAGAGTATTTTTTTGTGTAATGTTTTTTCTGTTTTTGGAGTCAATTTTTATCGGTTTTTCGGGGGGGGTTTTTATGTTTTGCTGAGTATTTTTTTGTTTGTTTTTCGACAACTCTCACGAGAATCTCCAACCTGCAAGTGACTCCGATGGTGACTCCTGCCTGCACATACCCACCATGCCCCATAATTAACTATCGGTAGTTAATTAGCAATGTTCAAGTGTCCGGTACTGGGTCAGTTAACATTGCTATGTCGATCAGATCTGAGTGGAATTACTCTGAAAAACCAACCATGAAAAAAAAGAAAGACTATTTTAATCTTTTTATTATTATTATTATTATTCATGTCAGAACATCTGTTGATATCCATGTGGGAAGAAATGCTTATGTTCGCAAATCTTTGAAACTCGATGGAAAAAGACAATGTTGTTCACTGAGAGGAGGAGGACTCTCTCTCTCTCTCTCTCTCTCCCTCCCTCCCTCTCTCTCTCTCAGTGTGGTGTATGTGAGAGGACGGAGCTGCTGGAGAGCAGAGGTTCTGTCGTCTCTCCTCTCTCTCAGTCTCCGTGTGTTTGCCTCTCTGCAGTCTCAGTTTCTTCTTCTCCATCATGCACGTGTGGACTAAAAGAGTCGCTGGGATTATCATCTCTCAGGTTCTGCTTCTCTCCAGCTCGTGCGGGACAAGAGGAGAAGGTGAGAGATTACGCTGCTGTGTGCGCTCTGACACTTTTCTCTCTCTCTCTCTCCTCTTTCCCCTGGAGGAGACGGATCAGTCCGGGCTGCGCGCGGAGCGGCGATTTGTCGCGTTTAGATTCAATGAAATTAAATTAAATCAAAGTGTTTTTACTGCAGAATGTGATGCCTGTCGTTTGTAGTAAAAAAAATGAGTGGAAACGCTTTGATGATGTGATTGTGTGTGTGATCTGGATCAATGAACGCGTTTTGGATTCAACTTTTACGCAGCGTCCATCCGTGTCCTTTTTGAACGCAAAATGCACATGTTGCTGTTATATGTGTGCGTAATAGTAAATATATCCATTTAATTCTCATTCAGCCTTTTCACACAGCAGAGCTGGGGGATTGAACCTTGTTGATAGGCGACCCAGTCTACCTCTGAGCCACAGCATAACCAAATTAATCTCTTAATCTTTTAGTTTTCTGGTTAATTTGGTGCTCAGAGAAGCGTGAGATTGAGCCAGTCTGTGCTCACACAGGTCCAGAGGGTTTGTATTTTTTTTTTGGAACGGAAAGGTTGTTGGTTTGATTCTGTGATGCAGGGAGCAGGAGTATAAGAGGGAGGCGAAGGGAGGACAAAGTAAGGAGAAGGATAGCGATGATGACGTACGCTTGTGTGTCTCCATCCTCTTCCACGACACGTGTCTCCATCCTCCCGCTGTTTCTTGTCCCGGTTTCCTCGCGCCTCTTCTGTAACTTTCCTCTCCTCACTGTTCAAAATTGTCTCTACGCTTCCATCTTCCATCTTCCTGCTCCTCCACCTCCCTTATCTTACAGCACAGTGTCTCCTTTCTTCAGGATAACAAAAAAAAAACCCTGCTGTGCAGCCAAGCATTATGTCGAAACCTGAGTGTCATTTCAGCTTTAAATTGAAGAGCCATTATTTCCAACGACATGCATTTTCTAACACTTTTCTATAACCTTGAAGGATGGAAGGGGAAAAAAAAGTGATGTTTTTGGAGGAGGAGGAGGATGTTTGATCACACCGCATTTTATTCTCTTCATCCTTCTTTCCTTTGTTATGCCTCCCTGAGGGAAACAACATCAGCATCAGTATGCACTTCTAGGCTGTACATTTGGAACAGTTTTTAAAGCGGAACTAGACCGGAAGTTCCTATTATCGCTGTTTTTTGGTGTGTATCTGCGTCATTACCTTGTTTATGAAGCCCTGACGGTTCGAAACAAACAGTTCAGCCATTGCTCAGAACGCTGTGTTTTATTGTAATCTCGGGGCTCAACGAGATCACTGAAAATCCCGTAATAGTTACGTATTCAGCGGTTCTCCTGAATAACCGATCGTCCTGCACATCCGGTTGCGTACATTGAACCGCAGAAGAAGAATAACGTCCGTTGTGGAGGTGTTTCACGAGCGACAGTGTCTTCTGACTCTGGGTCTGACTCCGGTTTAAAGTCATGAAAGGGAGTGCGGCGGGGAGTTGTGAAGAAGCTATTTTTAAACACTGTTAAAACAATGTTTTGATAATGAGGAGCAGTGCATCCACCGTTCCCGAGGGGGGCGCTGCGCTTCTGAGAGCGGATGTGCTGGATAGTACTGGCCAATCACAAGACTCTGTCTTCTGGGGGTGAAAGTTCACTCTGAAATCTCGCAGCAGAAAAACACTGTCAGAAAAGAGAGATTTCTATCGGCTCGTTTACATCAACTAGGAGGTTTTTGACCATAAAAACAAGTTAATATATGTAAGTAGACCTCCATAACTAACATTTGTGTGCAACAGGACCACTCTATGTGACCTTTAAGCCATTGTCTTCCACTGTATCCTCCACGTGAGGGTTTGTGCGGCTGCTGGTGCCAATCCCAGCTGATGTAGGGCGAGAGGTGGGCGGGTGGATGGGGGGGGGGATCCATCACGGGGACAAACGACCATTCACAGGTGATTGAGAGTGTTGGACTGTGGAAGGAAAACGACACACGGGGGAGAACATCATACTCGGACCACCGCGCGAACCAGCAACCGCCTCGCTGCGAGGCAACATCGCTTTGAACGGTTATCCGTAATCAAAAGTGACAGCCCAAAATAATCCTCTTTGCTGCTGTTTCAGACTCACTCAGATCACTGTCCTCTCCTCTTCCTTTGATCCTTTACCCCCATCCATCCTTTTTTTCCCCTCTCCTCCCTTTTGTGCGTCTCTCTCCTTACTCGTTTTTTTTCTCTTTCTTCTACCTGGATGACGGACTTCCCGCTGTATATGAATCAAAAGAGCTGCTGCTCATTTTTATCTCTCTCTCTCCTGCAGTTTCCATAAGAAGGCGCTTGTGCTGTACGTGGTTTCAGATCATGGCAGCATGTGTTTCCTGAAAAATAAATAAAGGTAAAAGTAAAGTGCAGGTATTTGGAGGAGATTCACCACTGTCGGCTTGTTAAATAATAAAGTTCTTCTACGACCAATGCTGATCTTTATAAATCAGTGCAGCTGTCAGCCGTTATGTAATGCTAATTCTTTGAGGTCTGTAAATCTTTTTTTTTTTCCCTTTCTCCATCTGATCAAATCTAACAAATAATTCACAAAACTCCAGTCTTCAGTGCACTTGTATATTTTTTAAGGCTGTAGTACATGACTTTTGAATAAAAACAAATGTCACACCGTGGTGAAATGACTTCACGCAACACTGATTAATGCTATTATCGCCGCACAACTCATTGTTGGGGAAAGCGAACGCACAAATCTCAATCTGGCCACTCCGGCACCAACAACAGCTGCCTATGTTGAAAAGAAACCTTTAAAGGGCACATGTTATGCAAATACAACTTTTTAATCATTTTAATACTTGTATTTGGGACTCTGGAAGTCCTATGAGTCGGTAAAGTGTGAAAAAAGATGACTCAGTCATGTTTTTGTGGTCCTCCTCAGTCTAAGTACAGGAGATAAAAACACGCGATGTTGACTTCCGCACTCATTGCTACGTCACAATGAGACATTCCTGGAATTGTTGTCTCGCGGAGCTCCGCTTTGTCCCTAAAAAACACGAAAGTGCAGGAGAGGGCAATAGTATCTGGAAGAGCAGAAGTCTGCAAAGTGTTCTATTCTTGGCTGCACAGTGCAGCACAGAGTTCTACACAAACTTCCAGCCTCAGAGGATTTACATTTTATATATCACGGCAATTTGCAGTCGGCAAATAATGGCTTTTCCAAATGCTAACTGCTGTTAGCTGCCGTTAGCCTCAGTGACGCTGACGTAGTTTCCTGTGTCTCATTTGCATATTTAAAGAGACAGGCACTCAAAAGCCAGCGTTCTGAACAGGGCTGTTTTGGCAGAGTGATTGAACTGCTGTGGTGCTTCATCCTTAAGGTATTTTGACCAAAGCATGTCACAGACATGTTCATTAGGACACCAGGGAGCTAGGTTAGCTTGGAGAAATAGGCTACGATATGTCTCCAAAATATTGCACAATAAATACACCATTACACATCGATGCGAGTAGAGCGTTTCAGAGATGGAACGGTTGACCCTGAAAATCTGTCGAGCATAAAAATAATTGCGTTCGTCTGCGCTGTGACAATCAGCTAATCAAGACAATCGAGTCATTTTCTAGCGATCCAGCTTTAAACTCTTGAAAATGGACGACGTTATTATCGAATAAAAATAAAAATATAAGTGTTGCAGGTTTTCCAGTGTGTTATTATACGGTGTATTCTGATATCAGTGCCTTTTCTTCCCTCTAGTTTTGTCTCTTTCTGTGCATTCGTCTCCCACTCTCTAACCCGTCTCACACAGTCAGAGCCAGCAGCACACACATCATGCACGGACCATAAACCACAGCACCTCAATAAGTAAAGTCTGTGGCAGTCTGCAGAGATCTCGGCGGGCAGGTTTCACACAGAGCTTCACGACTTCATCCTCAGCGGAGAGTAGACATGAGTTCAGAAATTAGTAGAAGTGCATATTTGAACAGGCACAGACGCCGCTCCGACGCCGGGGGTTAGCGGAAGCTACGGCGAGCGAGTTAACTCGACCAGACTCTGGGGAACTCGCTGTGAATAACGACCGTAAAATCCACCGTGCATTTAACACACTCGCTCAGTATTAGGACGTGACAGAACAGCTTAGAGAAGACGAGACAAATGACTCGTTTTTTAAACGGAAGTGTGGCTTTAAGCCGACCACAAACAGTTACTCACTCCTCTGTCGTTTGTGTTCCAGGTTAGTTTTTAGTGTCGGTGTTAATTGGAAAAGTGTGAGATGTTCTTTTCTTGGAGCGATGATTCAAAAAGCGCTCAGCAGTTGTGTTTTGGTTCAGAGGTTTTATTTTTTTTGTGTGTTTAGTGCATGGATTAGTGGGTCGTGGTGGAGTTTGAGTTTGAATCCTTGAGATTTCTATGATTCCTGGTCACATGAAAGCATTGTATGTTCACTACCGTTCAAAAGTGTTGGGCTCACCTATACAATTTTTTTGTTTTCCATTAAAAGTCACACTTTTATTCATCAAAAGAGTAAAATGAATAGAAAACATAGTCAAGACATTGACACGATTAGAAATACTGATTTTTTTATTCAAAATAAAACTGTTTTCAGCTGTGCTAACATCATTGCACAAAGGTTTTCAAGGGTTTTCTAATTATCCAATAGCCTTCTAACACGATTAATAAACACAATGTACCATTAGAACACTGGAAATGGGCCTCTATACACCTATGTACATATTCCATTAAAAAACAGACGTTTGCAGCTAGAATAGTCGTTTACCACATTAACAATGTATAGAGTGTATTTCTGATTCCTTTAATGTTATATTCATTGAAAAAAAGTGTTTTTCCTTCGAAGGACATTTCTAAGTGACCCCAAACTTTTGAATGGTACTGTATGTGGGATGATCTTAAAGTCGTGTACTAAATGGTAAAACTGGTCCTTAAAAACACACAGAAATCACTTTAGCACACGTTTTGTTGAGTTTTTGTCTTGTTTTGGAAAGTATGACCCAGCCCTTAATCACACCTGACACTGGGATAATTACAGAAATCGAGTAATAGACAGAGCAGTAGTGCAAAAACCTGACGTATCACCATGTAATTCATATTAATTTGAAAGAACCAAACCAAAACGTGGTCAGAGCAGAGCGGACGGTAAAAATGATCACACCATGGAACGACCACACTGTCTCTGAAAACAGGCTCACATAAACAATGTATTGAGTGTATTTCTGATTAATTTAATGTTATATTCATTGAAAAAAAGTGCTTTTCCTTTAAAAATAACAACATTTCTAAGTGACCCCAAACTTTTGAACGGTTCTGTATGTGGGATGATCTTAAAGTCGTGTACTAAATGGGCCTAAATGGTTAAATTGGTCCTTAAAAACACACAGAAATCACTTAAGCACACGTTTTGTTGAGCGACAAATGTTTTTGGTTTTTTTCGAATGAGGGACCTTTTTAATTACTCCTGAGAAAAGAAGCTTCAGCTGAACACAATGCAGTATGATGTCGAAAAACAACAGCGCCGGCACCATTGTGCTCAGGAAAAGTGATGATTTATGTTGGTGTTACCATGCCAACATCTGAGGATGAAGCGGACATCGTTAGCCGTAAATAATTTCACACGGTTAGCTGAAGTCACAGGATCACCAGAAATGTAGTTGCCTGGTCCTCAGTTCACAGTAATCCATCCAACAACACAACAAAAAAGCAACGATCCCTGGAGTCTCGGGTATTGAGTTATGCAGATGACCAAGTTAAATTAAAAAAAAGAAAAAAAAAGATTAAGTGTCCCTGATGAAGACGGAGTCGATAGTTGTTGGTCTGCTTGTTTGTGCTTGAGGAATAACATTATTTCTCCCCGAGACAAAGTACATTTGCTCTGAATTATTTAACAGCCACGACTTTATTAGTTAAATGATTTCAGTTGAAGCCAAAAGTGTCAGCGTGCTGGTGGCACTGGAGGAAAAGGAGGAGGAGGGATAATCACTACGAGCTACTGTGGACTTGTGTCCTGCAGTCTCTGGTTTTTGGAAAGTGAAGCCAATGTGGAAGTGCCTCAAGCCTGTTGTTTTACATGTAAATCTATGAGGAAATGAATCGATTTCCCATTTGATTTATGAAGAGTTAAAGTAGACATATTATAACCTATTTCTCCAAGTGAACCTAGTTCCCTGGTGTCCTAATGAACATGTCTGTCACATGCTTTGGTCAAAATACCTTAAGGATGAAGCACCACAGCAGTTCAATCACTCTGCCAAAACAGCCCTGTTCAGAACGCTCGCTTTTGAGCGCTTGTCTTTTTAAATATGCAAATGAGACACAGGAAACTACGTCAGCGTCACTGAGGCTAACGGCAGCTAACAGCAGTTAGCATTTGGAAAAGCCATCGTTTGCCGACTCTAGCCGGCACATTGCCGTCATATATAAAATGTAAATCCTCTGAGGATGGAAGTTTGTGTAGAACTCTGTGCTGCACTGTGACACAGGAAACTACGTGGTGGAAAGTAACTAAACACATTTACTCAAGTAACTGTATTGAATACTTTTTTTGTGTATTTTGTATTTTCTAAGTACAATTTAAAATCAGGATTTTGTATTTTACTTGAGTACGTATTAACTCAAGTATTGTACTTAGTTACTTTATAAATCCTATCTGTTACTGAGTAAAAATAAAAATTCAGCACAATGAAGACCTACAGGGGGAAAATATACACCAGAACCAGACCAATGATGATGTGAGCTCCAAAATAGTTTTGGATTTCTGCCCTTGTCATATTTCTACTAGCCTCACACCCCACGCAAAGTAAGTAGTACATTTCAAATGAACTACTTTTTACTTCTACTTGAGTACATTTTCAGATGACTACTTTTACTTCTACTTGAGTAACAATTCATCATAGTATTGGTACTTTTACTTGAGTACAATATTTTAGTACTTTTTCCACCTCTGTCAGCGTCACTGAGGCTAACGGCAGCTAACAGCAGTTAGCATTTGGAAAAGCCATCATTTGCTGCCAACTCTAGCCGGCACATTGCCGTCATATATAAAATGTAAATCCTCTGAGGCTGGAAGTTTGTGTAGAACTCTGTGCTGCACTGTGCAGCCAAGAATAGAACACTTCACAGACTTCTGCTCTTCCAGATACTATTGCCGACTCATATGGCCTCCAGAGTCCCAAATATAAGGGTTAGAAAGTTGATTTTGCATAATATGTCCCATTTAATGGTCTCAATCGCAGGTCTTCTCCTAAATTTTAAAGTATTTCTGCTCTTTTCCTGCAGGTAGAAATAAAATAAAGAGAAATTAAATAACTTGGTCGCTTTAATCCGTGGTGTCTGAAGTGTCGTGGTGAGGTCTTTGTCAGGAGCGCGCTCTCTGCAATGCAGAGTACGCTGCGTAGGTGGAGATGAGTGATTGACGGCACAATGAGCTTCCACCTGGAGAAGAATTAAGTGCAGAGAGAAAGAGCGAGCGCGAAACAATGTCACAACATGCCGTTTCCCAGTGGTTTGGATTAAAATGAGTCTTTTGAGGCGAGGAGGACTGTGGCTGTGAAATTGGTGTGAGATGCGACAACAAAACCTCTTCGTGATCTGTAGACGTTTACGATGGCTGACTCATTTTCCTTAAATGTCTGAGACATTCAGCCAGGTGTGCATGTGGATAATAGTAAGACAACTGCTGTTCAATATTGTAAATAACAAACAGTGGTTATCTTGTTTTGGAAAGTATGACCGGGCCCTTAATCACACCTGACACTGGGATAATTACAAAAATAGACCACTAGACCGAACTGTCGTGCAAAAACATGACGTATCGCCATGTAATTCGTATTAATTTGAACGGACCAAACCAAAAGGAGGTCGGAGCAGAGTGGAAACAGGCTCAGAGCACAGATGCTAAGCTAAGGATTGACTTTTATGTGTTCACAAGGTTGAATAATGCTTTTATTTATCATGACATTCGTAGTAAATTACTCTCAGCTGGTCCTTGTAGTGAAACAGTGTGGAAACCCCAGATTTAAAGGTGCATTATGTAATAAATCTAAAACAACTGGCCATAAAATCCTCCTAATATGTCACAGAGACTCAGGAATAATGTTCATATAACAAACTGAACTCACCAAAAACGACGACAAAATATTTGCATAACATTTTTTTTTGCAGACTGCAAATCTTGTTTGTGTTTTGAAATCATGTTTTGGCATGTGGCGCCACCTACCGCCGCCACCAATCATTCAACCACGGGTTGCCAGTTACGTCAAAAAACGACATCTAAAATACCTCTGTATTTTGAATTTGAGTGCAGTAACAGTTTTTGGCCACATTCTTACATATGGCACCTTTAAACAATGAATATGGCCCTAAAATGTGTTCACTAACATGCGTATAAGTAGCGTACTAGCCCTTTATTAGTAAATATTAAGCGTGCATTAACACCCTATGTAGGACAAATCTTAATTCATGTCATAATAGAGGTAGAATAAGGTGTTGATACATGCTTCACGATGACTTATAAAGGGCTAGTATGCGACTTTCACAGTATATGTCCATAAGCACCTAGTTAAAGGTGCCATATGTTAGAATGTGGTCAAAAGCAGTTACTACATTCAAATTCAAAATACAGAGTTTCGTTTTCTGACGTAACTGGCAACCCGAGGTTGCGCGGCAGCTGAAACTCTACTGACTGCAATGATTGGTAGATGGCGGAAGGTGGCGCCACATGCCAAAACATTGATTGATTGATTGATTGATGATTTGCAGTCTGCAAAATATTTTTTTTAATGCAAATATTTTGTCTGTACTGTTGTTGTCGGTGAGTTCAGTTTGTTATATGAACATTATTCCTGAGTCTCTGTGACATATTAGGAGGACTTTACGGCCAGTTGCTTTAGATTTATTACATAATGCACCTTTAATGGTGAATATGTGTTCCCTAATCTAAAGTGTGACCAGATAATTATAAATAATGAGGTCAAAGAGTGGCTGGGTTAGGTTAAGAGCTCTTTTGGGTCATATCATCCAGACCAATGCTTGCTTTGAGGTTGTTAAATGCTTAAACTGCTGTCTCATCGTTGATAATGAGCTAATTTTAAGTCTTCCATACTGCGCGCGGTTGTCAGAGTAAAAAAAATGTGTGGGTTTGATGTAAAACGACAGAAAAGGGGAAACTAAACGAATACTAATCAGCTCCATATAATAAGACCGAGAGGAGAATTGGGTGATAAATCTCTGCGGTCGCTCCAGAAACTTCTCTCACACCGTGAGTCATCAGACCAACTGTTAATATAAAAGTGCTGAAAAGTGCAGCTTTACAAGAAAATACAAGTAGATTTCTCATTTCATTTTCGTGTCTCTCACTTGTGCACCAAACTGTGCCCAGGGAAATGGAGAATAAAACATGCAGGAAGCTATTATTTCACTCCACTGATCTCCATAGAGAAACCAACTGTAACAGGCAACTATTAAATCATGCTGTTAGTAACAAAAAAAAAGAAAAAAGAAGGAGGGTCAATTCAACACATGTAAGGACTTCTTGGAACACCAGTGATAATGAAAACAGTGCATGCACAGACACACTTTAGGGCTTTATTGACAAAAGAGGAATCAGGGGCGGTGGATCAATAAGGAGAGGAGCAGCGAGTTTTCTCCCAGGGAGGCGAGAAAAGGCCCCGGATCAGAGAGGATGAGAAGAAATTAAACTTTAATGTTTTCCCGGTGGGTGGAAGTGGGTCACTATACCAGTGGAAGAGGGGGAGAAAATAAACAAACGATAAAAAAAAAGGACGGATGAATTAAATATGAGAGATATTGAGATTCGAGCGTGCAAGCGTGGAAGCGCACTGCGTTCGCCTGAAAAATGATTTTAAGAGAAAATTGTTGCGTTTATTTAGAAAAACTGGGCTTTATTTAAATAAATAAAATAAAAAATTAAATTTGCCAGATTAAAAGAAGGATGAAGCGGTAGATAATGGATGGATGGATGGATAGTTATCGTCTGTTACAGTTTCACAGGACTTTATACTGTTACATTTTTTTTAGAGACTTAAAGGTGCCATATGTAAGAATGTGGCCAAAAACAGTTACTACACTCAAATTCAAAATACAGAGTTTCGTTTTCTGGCGTAACTGGCGACCCCCGTGGTTGCTCGGCAGCTGAGACTCTACTGACTGCAATGATTGGTAGACGGCGGTAGGTGGCGCCACATGCCAAAACATAAAAAAAAAATTTTTATGCAAATATTTTGTCTGTACTGTTGTTGTTGGTGAGTTCAGTTTGTTATATGAACATTATTCCTGAGTCTCTGTGACATATTAGGAGGATTTTATGGCCAGTTGCTTTAGATTTATTACATAATGCACCTTGTGCATGTAGAAAGCATTTAAAATCTAAATTTTTTCGCAAATTATTATTAAAATATATGTCTCCAAGGTTTAGTGTAGTGGTTAAAATCTTAAAACGTTAATGGAAATCTTCAGTTTATCACACAACGACAAGATGGAGGTCAGTGCACTGGAGTGAGCTTTGATTATTTGCTTAATGAATTGTATATATATTATTTTATACATATTTTCTGCTTTTCTTTGATCCAAATAACAAAGAAATCAGTAAAAGTGACTCATTTTAGTTTGTGGACAAAATAAGGCTTTTGAGAACATCATCATTTTTAAGTTTTGGGGAACGTTGATCAACATTTTATGGCCAAAACAAGTAGTCGATTTATGAAAATAGTTGTTGTACGTTATCGTGTGAAAGTTTAGTCTGGATTTAATAATCATAATAATTTGATATCACTGGTAACAGTGAGTTATAGTTGAGGGTTAGGACTATAAAGATAGAGATGATTGAGATGAACGGTGACACCACAAGAGCACAGAACCAAATTAAAACTAAAGAAAAAGCTCTTCTGACCCAGAGGAACGTCATCCGTTTAAAATCCATGAAACAGAAACAAAGCAATCAAACCTCGAAGCTCCCTGAAACCAATAAGATGTCCTTCAACCATTCACTCCCCAGCGAGTCCACCTTTAATGCAGGACATCATTCACTTAATCATCGTGTGCAGCTGCTTTTCTCTCCACATTTCATATTTCAGAGCCAGAGCCAGAGCCAGAGCCAGGGGCGAGGTCAAGTATTTATCAGAGGGAATTTAAGGCGGCAGTATTTTGTCCTGAGGGGTTTCATATTTGTGTCTCTCCCCTCGCAGTAAATCTGTACGTGAGCCGCTGAGCTGCTTTTTTATTCTTATTTAACAGAGAGAGACAACAGTCAACTTTAACGGCAGCCATTAAGGACCGCTGCATTTATACCAGAGAGGGATGGCTAAGTGAATAACATGAATATATATGAATAACGCTCTGCGTTAGAAAGAACCCTCATGGAGGTTGGATCTTTGGTAGATGTATAATATGAACCCCTGCCCAGAATCAACCCAGGTGTAGTTTGGCCTAGGCCAGAGTGTACCCCTCTTTTGTTAAGAGATTTTTATTGTATTTACACAGTATATTCACTCACTAATAAATAAAACATTAGCTTCTTTCATCAGCAACCTAACAAAATGCGGGCTATAGAAGTCATTGACTACTTTAGTAAGTTTCATACATTTATGGAAAACAAGGGTATATTCTGGCCTAGAGGGGTATATTCTGTCTTAGAGGGCTATATTCTGGATAAAGGGGTATATTTTAGTCTATAAGGGTGTATTCTGGGCTAGAGGGGTATATTCTGGTCGATAGGGGTATATTCTGGCCTGTAGGGGTATATTCTGGCCTAGAGGGGTATATTCTGGTCTATAGGGGTATATTCTGGTCTATGGGGGGTATATTCTGGCCTAGAGGGGTATATTCTGGTTGATAGGGGTATATTCTGGCCTAGAGGGGTATATTCTGGTCTATAGGGGTATATTCTGGTCTATAGGGGTATATTCTGGTCTATAGGGGTATATTCTGGTCTATGGGTGGTATATTCTGTTTTAGAGGCGTATATTCTGGTCTATAGGGGTATATTCTGGTCTAGAGGGGTATATTCTGGTCTACAGGGGTATATTCTGGCTTAGAGGGGTATATTCTGGTATATAGGGGTATATTCTGGTCTAGAGGGGTATATTCTGGTATATAGGGGTATATTCTGGTCTACAGGGGTATATTCTGGTCTGTAGGGGTATATTCTGGTCTATAAGGGTATATTCTGATCTATAGGGGTATATTCTGGTCTATTCTGGTCGAAAGGGGTATATTCTGGTCTAGAGGGGTATATTCTGGTCTATCAGGGTATATTCTGGTCTACAGGGGTATATTCTGGTCTATCAGGGTATATTCTGGTCTACAGGGGTATATTCTGGTCTATAGGGGTATAATCTGTTTTAGAGGGGTATATTCTGGCCTAGAGGGGTATATTCTGGCCTAAGCTAATTTATATTCTGGGGTTAAAGTGGCCTCGGCCATAATATACCTGGGGTGTAATCTAGCGTTTATTCTGGACTGGGGGTAAACTATGGTTTAAACGATAATATAAAATATACAAATCTGAAAGTTTCCTCAACTAAACTAGTTGATTGAAGTTCATCCTGTTGAATGAGTGGAGTTTGTTTTTTTTAACCTTGGACTTGATGGTCAGTGTCTCAGCTAATTAGGGTCAGGGATCTTCATGGTCTTGTTACTCGGTTTGGCTGCTGCAGGCTGTGGATTAAATTTGAGTTACAGTAGATTACAGAGATGCTGGGGGCATGTCATTACTCATCCAGTGAGTGCCAGTTTGTGCCCTTTATTTAAAAACAAAAACGGGTTATTTAAGACAAAAGCGCTGCAGGGAAATATTAGTGCTAACTGTTTAAATAGCAGATATTATGAAACGCCCGCTAATCTCTTACAGGATTAATCCAGTGTTGAAATAGCTGAGGAGTCTATTTGAAGTGTGGCAAAGCTGTGTCTCATGGGATTTATTTCCGTTTTTTTTTTGTGAGCTGGTTGTTTGCACTGAGAGCGAAAGCAGTTGCCATTTTTATTTGAATATGTGGCGAAACGGGTCGCGGAGGATAAATCGAAGCCGCATCGTTCTTCTTTAGCGTCACTTATGGAAATGTGTGTCCCGGGCAAAGTGAAGCCATTAATGGGATCTGATGAAGTCAAGGTTACAGAACCAATGTGGCGTCGCCGCTCATGAATCTGTGTTTATTAACCCGGGAACAGGTAGTTACACGACGAGCAGATGACTGCAGTCCATCCATTTGCCATTAGGACCTGCAGGACTGATATATGTGGCCGAGGGCCGTTCCCCTGGAGAAATCTGACTCATCCATCATGTGGCGCTGTTGTCATCAAAGATGACTCGTTGTCTCTTCAAATATCAGATCTACCGCCGAGGTCGCGGTACTTCGTCACTGTGAGACGACAGACTACGACAATAAATGGGTTTTTACGCCGACAACTCTATTTGGCACAGCTAATATATTAGTTACGGCCGACCATAATTCCACATTATATCGGGGAACATTAAACTTAGCAACTGTAGCTGCGTTAGTTATCAAGGTCACCGGGCTCTTTCAGTCTCAATTACAGTAAAGAATATTCTCACAGTGCACACAGAAAAGCTTCTTTTTCCTTTCCTTTCCTTTCGTGTAAATAAAATGTAAGTGAAAATGTGACGCTAAGTGACAAAAACATCTATTATTCTTTGGCGTCACACGATTCAATCATAAAACAGTATATACCAGGCAACTGGTGGATAGTTGTTGTGGTCGAAGAATGCTAAAACAGTTGTGATTTACCTGATCACTGCCATAAAACCAGCATAGGCGTGCAATGGATGAGGGGAAAGTTTATCAAAAAGTTGCAATATTGCAGATCTGCACTCTCCCTCATCTCCCAAATCACCCTACAGAATTGATTCCTTGATTCCTACTCGAGTGCAAAACAATAACATGCACCTTTTTATGTCAAAGTAACTTTAACTTTAACCCATACGTATCATTTGTGATACATGAGTTTTGAGCCCTCCACATGAGCAGTGTGGCAATTTTTTTCCCTGAAAAATGTATAAAATTATGAGAAACCCGACGGAGATGTAAGCGATGCGTAGGCTGTTTTTAAGCCGACCATCACTCAAAATAAAAAGGTTGTGAACAGCAAAATGAATAAAAAATTACCGAAATGTTATGTCTTCCAGACTTCCACCCCGCCAGTTCCATTGCTGCATTGTTTTAATTGGATTTGTTGGATTTGGTTGTGTATTTTTGAGCATTGTGTATGGAGGACAAAACCTGACATATCAATAAATATAAATAAATACAGGAATAACAAAATGCATAAATAAATACATTAATTAATTAATAAATAAGTACAATAATAAATAAATTAATAAATGCATAAATAAATGAATAAATACATAAATAAATAAATAAATACATATAGAAATGCATGAATAAATAAATAAATGCTTTATATTTATTTCTACATTTCTGTTCACCTACATTTATTTATTTCTGTTCACCTACATTTACTTATTTATTTGTGTATTTATTTGTGTATTTATTTATTGTTGCATTTATTTATTTATTCCTGTATTTATTTATTTATGCATTTATTTATGTATTTATTTATTTATTCCTGTATTTATTTATTTATCGATATGTCAGGTTTCGTCCTCCATAATTGTGACCCGCTGTATCAAATATGATATACATTAAAACTCCTATATGGAAATTGATATTTGAAATTGTTTGTTAAGAAAGACCAATAGAGGCTCCAGTTTCAAATAATTTAGTCAATTATGTAATGTTTTGGGCTCTCGTCCCATTATATCTATATTAAAAATACATATGAAGATTGAGTGCAAACAGTGACATTGTCAGACAGTGGTTTGGTTCTCCTGCCCTGGAGGCTGAGGAGATATTTTTCCGTCAAAATGACTCGGAGGTGTCCTCTTTACACGCTGAGATATATGCTGATCACAGTTTAATGTCATGTCCGCTGTGTATTTTTATTTTTTTTATGAACCTGGTGACCACAGCTGTGCAGCCTGCTGCTCCGGATACTCTGCAGCCACCGCTGATGAGACGAAGCAGGGCCCGGTCGGTTCGTATTAGAGTAGAGGACGGAGAGCTGAGTCAGTGGTCATTAAAGACGGGAAGGGAATAACGGCTGTATTTTAACACAACAAGACAGAGCAAAATCAGGGCTAAAGAGGGTGAGGGAGTTACATCATTCATATTAAAGTTATCCTTAAGAGTCCTTGGTCAAAGAAAACAATTTATTCCCAGGTTTGAATGGCTTTTTAACCAGTGGTAATGTCTTTAATAGGCGTTCATTCACATTACTCTGCAATGCACGTTGGTTTTAATCGGCTTCGGCTTCAATTCACATTCATTTGAACATTTGAGGACCTGTTAGCGCACGCTGATTTCTTTGTAGGGATGGCACGATGCCACTTTTTGTGTCCCATACATTAACAATATCACAGACTCCAGTATCTACCGATATCAGTCCGATACAGCCATTTTAAGCTATGAATAGAACAGAATAGAACTTGGAAATTATTTTAACAAATGTTGTGCCGAGTCATTTTTAAGTTATTTCAAAGACATAATTCTCCAACTATGTCCCAAATATTCTTATCAGAACATGACAGATTTTACATTTTCATCAGTCCGACAGCTGATCCACTGATTTTGACCGATACTGAGTATCGGCTCATTCCTAGTGCTAACACAAAGGCTACATCCACTACTACTTTAATTTGAAAACAGCATTTTCACATTAAAAAAACAATCAGTGTCCACAGTAATACATAGATACTACTTTTTTTTATGTCCGATACCAATAATGATATCACAAATTTGAGTATCTCCGATACCAATATCAGTGAATGCTGAGTAATTTCAAGCTATTTTCAAAGACATTTAATCTCCATTTTCATCTGTCGATATCTCATCCAGTGATTCGGCTCATCCCTACTTCTTTGTCTGCTTCATTTTTGGCAGCAGTTTGTATTCCGGCATCCTTCTTCCGTCCGTTAGCATAGCCATTAGCCATGAATGTTTTTAGCACGCCTTGCTTTTTAAAGCTTGGGGCAATGCTTTGATTTCATCATCAGGAACAGTGTAAGGGTGCTATCACACCTATAGTTCGATTTCTTTGGTCTGCACCAAATGTTGCAATGTAGCAAACAGACATGGGTACGGTTTGCTTTCACATATGCGGAGCTCTAAACAAACCAAAATAATGCGCCCGCTGGAAATTCGGGGTGAACCCATATATCTCATCTCATACCGATAATGCATTAACCCATTGACGCCGGGAAAGCATTGCCGCAATTCTACCATTGGCGCCGGGTGAGCGGCTGCGCGTTTTATTCTACCATAGACGCCGGTAAAGCGGATACGTCAATTTTCGGGTGTATAATGGTACCTCACGACATTGTTTTGAAATTACTTTGCGCAAACATGGAGGACTTTGACAGCGGAGCGATTTCTGAAGGCAGTGATTTTGAGGAGTTTATTTTCTTACTGTTTTTTAATTGAAAGTAGTTATTCACTTTAATTTTACATTTTAGTATCTAAATAAACTAAATTTCACAGGAAAGCCACAGGTGTAAGCTCTCAAATACTTTTTGAATTGTGTTCCTATATCTGCTACAGAGGCTGAGAAATCAGTCATTGAAGCTCAAGTTTTAGAGGCATTTTTTTAGGCGCTTCAGGCCTTAATGGGTTAAACTAGACTGTTTTGTCCCATTTGGTTCAGTTGCTTTCACACACATAAAGCGGTCCGAGACCACCCCTTCAGGCACATCTCGGACCAGTTAATTTGGTGCGCACCAAAGTACCGAGATTACATTCACACCTACACAAATGAACCGAACCAAGGGACCAAACACGTTTGGTGCGCACCAAATGTTGTAGGTGTGAAAGCATCCTAAGATAGAGAATAGTAAGAACTGTTACAGCATCACTGAGCTCCATTGTGTTTTTATTCGTGTTTTCTTCTTTTGACACCACAGGTCAAAACAGTCACTGGTAACAGGAAGTGTGATGGTGGCCCTTTTTTTTTTTTTTAGCAGTTCACCTGGTGTACCTCGTCTTGTTTTAGCAAGAGGTTATAGAGGATATAAAGTATAAGGAGATAAACTTTAAGGTCTGCAGGCTGTCAACTATGTATTCCCTCTGGGTTCCTCACAACTGCAGTGACATTTCCCCATTTTATCCCTCAGTGACTCTGTTGCATGGGCACAGGAGACAAAGGTGCGGGGGGGGGGGGGGGAAGATGACGGGGAAAGTATGGCAGGTGTGATGAAAAAGCAAAGGATCAGAGCTCAGAACCAGAATAAGGAAGAGGTGGGAGACGGCGACAGAAACATGGATGTGTAGCTAATAGTTTCTCCTGCTCAGACGATCTCTCCTGCCACTACGATTTCACCCTCACACGGCGCGTTCATGTTGAGTTTTTCAAAGCCTGCCCGCCAAAAAAAGTTTAATGAACAGCTTTTCACCTTTGGTTTGGAGCCATGTTCTTTTTGTGTCACTTTGAGAGAAACATGGAGTTCACTTCTCTTACGTGCACGCCCAAATGTATTGGAAGAGTTCTACTGGCTTGGCATGGCTGACGGTTCTAACAAAGACTGCATTGTAAGCTGTTTTCATGCACTCCCACTGTCCGTCAATGTGGACGTTTTACCAAAGCAACGCAGCAGGAGATCGTCCTGGTCAGATATGTTCACAACAGCAGGGGTTATCATTATCATCGCACACAAACAAAAAAAACTTTGAAAGTGGAAGTTTTAAAGGGACAGTGTGTAGTATTTATGGGTTTATATGACCCAAAATCCACTTTTTTATACATATTATGTGCTCCTGCATTGTCTAGTCGCTGTATAATAGTTTTTGTTTCATTTTCGTAGTGTTTCAAAAAGTCATGTAAAATAACATGGTCGCGGGCCGCAGTTGCATAGCCACTGTTAGCAGCGAGACGCCATGTTTCTACCGGAGCCTGTAAGGACAAAGGCAAGAGAACAAAACAAGCGTCTCTTTACTTGTAGCGGAAGTCCAGCCTCCACTCTCTCCGCTTCGTCTGCTACGGCCGCGGTAGCTCGCCCTCTCCCTCACCTCACGAACCTCATCTGCTGACACGGAGAAAGACGACGAGGACGACATTTGACCGACTGAGGATACCGTAGCGCTCAGGGAAGGGAGGGGGTGAGCAGATTTTGCAAATTTCAGCCTCTCCTCTAGATGGCACTATAAACTACTTACTTCACCTTTAAGTTAAAGCTGCAGTGGATAACTTTTAAAGGTGCCATATGTAAGAATGTGGCCAAAAAACGGTTACTACGTTCAAATTCCAAGTCTTTTAGGTTTCGTTTTCTGACGTAACTGGCAACCCGTGGTTGCGCGGCAGCCGAGACTCTACTGACTGCAATGATTGGTGGATGGCGGTAGGTGGCGCCACATTCCAAAACACGATTTAATGTTTATGTTCTCCATCACACCTGATTCGAATGAATGGGTCGTTACCAGGGAAACATCTGGTCAGTGGGTCCCCGGGACCTACACTCTTAGAAATAAAAGGGCTAAGTAGAACCATATAAGCTTCATAGAAGAACCCTTTTTGGCTCCTTTATAAAAAGGTTCTACCTGGAACCCTTTTGGAGGGTTCCACCAAGAACCCATTTAAAACCTTTTATTCAGGAAAGGGGTTTTAAAGGGTTCTTACTGGAACCATTTGTGTTACCAAGAACCCTTGAAAAACTCTTTCTTCAGGGAAAGGGTTTTTCAGAAGCAAATGGTTCCAGGTAGAACCTCAGCCCTTGTAGAAGAACCCTTTTGGAACCCTTATTTCTAAGAGTGTTGTGCAGTTCCTTAACCTGAATACTGAGCGGTAACTCGATGTAGATTATGAAGACTATAAACCATTTCTTCTGGGAAAAGGGTTTTTCAGAAGCAAATGGTTCCAGGTAGAACCTCAGCCCTTTTTGGAACCCTTATTTCTATATAACCCGTGTCGTAGGAGGAAGTAGGACGTGTCTTGAGGAGGTCTCATCAGTGTGTGTTTTATCTTGTTTAAAGGTTGTTAAGAAGAAGGTGGCCAAGAAGCTGCGACCAGACAAATTCTGCACCTGAGCCTCCTTTGCAGAGACGGGCCACTAATTGGGTTCTGTTGGGATTTTCACCCCAGCGAGCCCATAATTACTTTGCTCCGTGGAAGTTCAGTAGTTCAGGCCAAAAGTTGTGTTTGTGCTGCTCTCGACAGTTTTTTTTTTTTTTTTGTAAATGACAGTAACTTCTCTCTCGGGTGTTTCAGCAGGTGTTGTGTTTGCAGCCGCAGGAAAGCTGAGTTGTGAGTGTGTGTGAGGGGAAGATGGAGAACATCACATTCACTGCAGAGGAGTGTTTTTTTTTCTTTTTTTTTTTTTCTCAAGACCATTTATCTTGTAATGTCTCCTGAGGGAGGGATGGCTGTAAAGTCAAACTAAGTAGATGCTTCAACTGCGGCTTCTGTTGTGGTTCAGGGGAAGGTGTGAAGAGACCGTACACACACACATAAAACACCCTGTTTTTGGACGTCTCTGTGTGTGTGTGTGTGTGTGTGTGTGTGTGTGTGTGTGTGTGTGTGTGTGTGTGTGTGTGTGTGTGTGTGTGTGTGTGTGTGTGTGTGTGTGTGCGTGCGTGCGTGCGTGCGTGCGTGCGTGCGTGCGTGCGTGCGTGCGTGCGTGCGTGCGTGCGTGCGTGCGTGCGTGCGTGCGTGCGTGCGTGCGTGCGTGCGTGCGTGCGTGCGTGCGTGCGTGCGTGCGTGTTACTGCAGCACAGGGAGGTTTTCTGTTTCCCAGTTGTGACAGAGGTGTCATTGTCAGTTTTCCTTTCCACTTACACAGTATTTCTATGATGGAGGTTTTTTTTTCTTCCGTAAATGTGCGATTGCGTATTACACAGTGTGAGCAATCGCACGACCTAATAGCGCCCTCGGTGAGTTGACTGTGGTGAATGTTTTATTTCCTGAATCGATAAAATCTTTCATATTTCACGAGATTGACTAGAACATTACATTTACCTCACCGACATACAGTCCTAATGATTTATTGGGAGTTGCCACAAAGGGGAGCCTGCATCCGAACACTCATCACAGGACCAAATGTCTTATTTATCCCACTATAATACACTTTATACACAAGATTATAAAGGTATGAGGACTGTTGTGTTGATGAACTTTTCCATGAACCGACGGGTTCATTGTCAGTTTGTGCAGAAGAAGCGAGAATGTGGTTCATTTATTGTCGAAGGACGTCCTTCGTGTGCGTCTGATTTTGTTTTGTCGTATGATTATGAGAATCTCGAGCTGTTGAGCAGAAAGGTGAACCGTCTTTATCGCAGCCCGTGAGAGAAGAAGGCAGAATGTTTTATTTAAAACCTGTAATCTGTTCATTATAATGTTTTGAAATACAGGACCCAATTTTGTTTCTGTCTTATAGACCCCTTTTGTAATTAACCCTGTTATCACCATCATGATAATCAGGCTGCCTGGATTTATTTAAGATAAATCCAAGATAACTTTTTCGACTTTCGATATCTGGCAGTTATTCAACCGTTCAGGAATGACGGAACTGAGAAGCTGACGTCTGTTCCCGAGGAAGCCCAGAGGTTCTACCGTAATAACAAGTGTATGGGCGCAAAGCTCTATTTATCTGCTTTCCGGTATCCATCCATCCAGCCATCTTCTACCACGTTAGCCTCCACACGAGGGTCACTGTGACATAGAGCGAAAGGCGGAGTCACACCCTGGACAAATCGCCAGTCCAAAGTTTTTGAGTTTTATAGATATCACCAACGGTCTAGGAGTTACGGTAATGAGAAGTACGCATGCTAATTCCTGTCGGATTGGTAACGGAAGGGTTAAAGCTCCCATAGAGTGGTCCTATCGCATATATATGTGAGTTATGGAGGTCTGCTTACATACATTAACTTGTTTTTATGGTCAAAAACCTCCTAGCTGCTGTAAACCGTCGATCCAAATCTCTCCTCGCTGAAGCTCTCGTCAGCCGCGCTGTTTCAGACCGAAATCTCACCCCCAGAAGACATAACTGTGTTGTGGTTGGCCAGCCAGCGTAGAGCTTTCCCAACCGTCTTGTGTTTGGCCAGGTACCCGGAAGTGACGTCATAAGCACGTCAGCTCTCAGAAGCGCAGCTCCCCCCTCTGGAACGGTGGATGCACTGCTACTCTTTATCAAAACATTGTTTAAAAACTAGCTTCTTCACGACTGCCCGCCGCAGTCCCTTTTACGACCTTTGACCCGGAGTCGGACCCAGAGTCAGAAGACACTGTCGCAAGTGAAACACCTCCACAACGGACCTTCTTCTTCTTCTTCTACGGTTCAATGTACGCACCTGTACTAGTGCCCGGAGCAGGACGGGATCCTTACGTCACGATTCCAGGCTTTTTCAGAGCGCTTGCAGAGCCCGAGGAATACAATAAAACCCACTTTTAGCAGTGGCTGAACTGAAACTTTAGGGCTTGATAAACAAGGTAATGGCGCAAATACACACCAAAAAAACCAGCGTTAATTGGAACTTCCGGTCAATGAGAGCTAGAATCGATCCATCAAACATGACTTTGTATCTGTTCTATTTGTCCAGGACTCCATCTGTTTATGGTTCAAGATGGAAAGCGATGATTGTTGTCACGTTTTTGGACGGCGGAGACAAAAACATATTTATGAAACCATAGTTTACAGTTAGAAATCCTGAATCCCAGCTATTTTAGTTAGGATAATCATAATATGAGCCTACTCCCACTGCCCTCCATCCCTATCACAGAACAGAAGGTGCTCCATATTGCTCCGGCTGGCTGTTGCACAGAAACTGTTTGTCGGGTACAGTAGAAGTTACTGGTGCATTGCAGAGTTTGGAGTTTTATGAATCCCCAGTGTCTAATTCAGAGTTTCATATTTGAAATGAATTAGATTTGAAGAGGACGATGCAAATGTCCCCGTGCCTCGTTGTATTTCATTTAAATAGACGGAACAAAAATGATATTTTGTACTTCAGAGACTTTTACTGTCCGTGCTGCTCTCTATGAAGAGACATTTGGAGGCAAATATATTCATATTATTTACACAGTGCAGCCTGTGAATAAGTCGATGTTTTATGATACATGTTCCGCCCCGGAGCCATTTGTAGTGAGTGATGTAGTGCAGCCTTCCCTCTGAATCTGCATCACTCTGGTCTTATAATTCACAGTGACTGTTTCTTTTTTTTTCTTTTTTTAAACCGGGCCCCTGTGAAAAGCCCGTTTCTCAGCGGCAACTCTTTGTCCGCGCTCACACGAGTCAAATCCGTCAGTTTTGAAGATGAAGGGGTTTTAAACGGCGCTGTGATGATCACTTTATTTGGTTGATGCCTGGCTCACTGTGATGAGCCGTGGAGAGGCGGAGGGCGATAGTCCTGTGTACATTAGGACGCTGTTTTGTGTGGATATATTATGTGTGGGCATGTGCATAATGAGCTTATTATTTATGGTGTTTTCAGACTGGATAATGCTTGAAGGTTAAAAAAAATGGGAAGTTAAATTATGCAGGAGCGTGCGCTCGAGTCGATCAAAGAACCCGGAGAAGATATTCTTGTTGTTTTCTTATGCAGCTGAAGTTGAAAGTGTTGAGCTTTGTGACCGTGTTGTGTCCATATTAAAGAGGGAGGAGGAAAAAGACAATGTTTTTACCAGCTTTTTTGCAAAAGAAATCTGTGTGTAACGAGTCTTAATTCAACATGAAAGACTTCTTAGATTAACAAATTAGAACCAAGAAAACACAAAATGCAGTTTAAATAATGTTGTACTGATAAGACTAAATAAGCAACCATGACGAAAAACACACACACACAAAGCAATCAATTCAACAAAAATAAGCCTTATTATAATAATAGTTAGTTTTGAATAGTACTTTTTTCCCCAGTTGATTTAGTTGCAGTTCTTGCCAGTTCTATCGTTTTTCTCAAAAGTCTAACATCCTACAACAATCTGTGGAAGACATGGACCATCCTCTTTGTTCCTTTAAAATAATAATAATAATGATAATGATCTGACCTGACATACAAACACTAACATGCTAACAAACAAAAAGCTAATGGGCTAACATACAAATGCTAACAAACAAAAAGCTAATGGGCTAACATAGAAACGCTAACAAACAAAAAGCTAATGGGCTAACAAACAAAAATCTAATGGGCTAACATACAAACGATAACATACAAAAAGCTAACGGGCTAACTTACAAACACTAACATGCTAACAAACAAAAAGCTAATGGGCTAACATACAAACACTAACATGCAAACAAACAAAAATCTAATGGGCTAACATACAAATCCTTACAAACAAAAAGCTAATGGGCTAACATAGAAACGCTAACAAACAAAAAGGTAATGGGCTAACAAACAAAAATCTAATGGGCTAACATACAAACGATAACATACAAAAAGCTAATGGGCTAACTTACAAACACTAACATGCTAACAAACAAAAAGCTAATGGGCTAACATACAAACACTAAAATGCTAACAAACAAAAAGCTAATGGGCTAACATACAAATGCTAACAAACAAAAAGCTAATGGGCTAACATAGAAACGCTAACAAACAAAAAGGTAATGGGCTAACAAACAAAAATCTAATGGGCTAACATACAAACGATAACATACAAAAAGCTAATGGGCTAACTTACAAACACTAACATGCTAACAAACAAAAAGCTAATTGGCTAACATACAAACACTAAAATGCTAACAAACAAAAAGCTAATGGGCTAACATACAAATGCTAACAAACAAAAAGCTAATGGGCTAACATGCAAATGCTAACAAACGAAAAGCTAATCGGCTAATATACAAATTCTAACAAAAAGCTAATGGGCTGACATACAATCACTAACATGCTAACAAACAAAAAGCTAATGGGCTAACATGCTAACAAACAAAATGTGTCGTTCATTGTCCTCCATTAAGCAGTTTCCTGCAGTTGATATGAAAATGTTTGCACACGGTGAGATATAACCTCAGGTTCGTGAAAGTGTTAATTCTGATGATTATCCACATGTTGTTGTGGCCTGGCTTTAAACCCTTAAACCCAGAGGTTGTGAACATTAGTAAAAAGAATGGACATTGATGTTTTTTCCTTGCTTGAGGACGATCGTTGTGCTGTGAACAGAGGAATCTGATTGTGCTCAGGTCACTCAGTCTGAACAGCTCTGAACTCATGTGGCTCACAGAGCTCTGAAGTGCTCCAGCCTCAGTTCACTGCTGTTTGTTGGACTGATGGATGGAGCTCATCAGTATTCAGGGTCTCCGGTGCGGACGCGTTTGTTATTCAGCAGAACAGTAAAGAAGAAGTGGACGGAGCAGGTGAATAAGCCGTGTCCTCCCTCCCTGTCTCTGGAGTTAGTCTGCCATGTCAGCGGTGATTATTACATCTCCTCCAGTCTCTTAATGATTGATGGATAATTAAGGCTGAAAAAATTGATTATTCCCAAATCAAAATCTCAGTTTGAAAAAATACAAAAAAAAACCACTTAGTAAATTGGACTGGCTGTAATTTCATTGTTTTATTTTTAATTGTTCAGGCTTCATCCATGCTTTGATTATTAATTGATTCATTAATTTACTAAATGAATCACCGACTACTTTCATAATCAATCAGTGTCTTTGCTCCACTACGACAGTAAACACTTCCTGTGTTTTATGGACACGCGCTAATGGATTCATCAAGAAAAATTGTCAAGAGATTAAGTCGATAATGAAAACAATATATTGTGTGTCAGAAACCGTTAAAATTTTTTATCCTCTCTTCCTTGTATTAGAGCGTCGTCGTTAATATTTTGATGGGTGTCGTAAAGTCATTCTCCATTTTGAGTTGCAATATTTCACCTGAGGTGAAAACATATTTTTGGTGAGTCAGTTAATGCCTTCGTACGTCAAGAGTGACGCGAAATAAATTTCAAAGCTCTCTTATCATTCTCGAGGGGGAGCCGTGTGTTTGCTGCAATCTGCAAAGTCACCATTAGATGTCACTAATTCGTACACACTGGATTTTTAACTCAACGAGTGACTGTTATTTTATAAACATTGTTGACAGAAACTTCATTGTCCAGTAGAAGCCGTTATTCTAATTCCTTCTTTTAACCCTTTAACACCTAATACTCAAGATGTCCGTCTGGTTGTTTTGAGGCTTATTTTGCCCATTTTTCCAGAATAACTTTCAATATCTGGCAGTTATTTTAGAATTTACTGCATGTTAAAACGGTCTATCAACCATTTAAAATGAATGGTTTTATTGAGAAAAAACATGAACACCAGATTTTGCTCAATTGCTTCAATTTGACAGTTGAACATTATAAAAAGTCTCTCTCTCTCTCTAGCGACAAAAAGACGCCGATTCTCCGGCTTCCTGCAACAGCGCGAGTGAAATTACCGTAATAACCACACGTTGGCTTTGACGTGCACCTTCTCAGCTTTCAGAAACCGTTGAAGTTTTCCCAATAGCACAAACCGTTGTGAAAATACGATAACGCAACATGCGCTTATGCTAACTGTGTCGTCTGCGATTTGCTGTAAATGTCTACAGAACATTTTATCTGTGTTTTTTTGCTAGTGCTGGGCAAGTTAACGACGGCTAACGGCGTCAACGTTACCGTATGACGCATTTCCATGACGACTGAGCGGGAAAAAAAGACGCGCGTGATGTCATGTTTACGTGCCGCGGCGCCGGAGTCCAGGCACCGTTTACCAATTAGTTGTGTTAGCTCCTTTAGCTCCTTTAGCGCCTTTAGTGCCGTTAGCGTGCCTACAGTCGGACTGAAGCGGTCTGTTTATTGAACGAAAAGAGCAGCGCTAAAAAAAAAAACAGCGTACCTGTGTGCTGCATATGTGTGCCTCTGTTTTTTAAAGTTAAGCGTTACTTTAGCGACTCATTTTAACAATCTGGAGTCACGTAAACATGACGTCACGCGCTAACGCCGTTAGCCGACGTGCCCAGCGCTAGTTTTTTTTAGTTGTGGAAACAGGTTTTGGCTCCGTTTTACCCAAAAGTGGCCCCCGTGGTTTTGAAACGCCGCTGTCACTGAACGTTACCACAGCAAACGCTAGCACTCTCACCACCGCACATTATCACCTTGGGGGATTACAGCGCTCTTAGAGCTGGAGAGCCCTGTTGCCTCTCACTCCCTCTCTTCACACTGTCTGTAATTCCCTTGCTTTTTATGCTGATTGCTCACTCAACATCCACGCGGGCGAGAGTCTGTCAGCCTCAGGCCTGTGAGCAGAGCTGGAGGAACTCTGATCATTGTCTGCTTGTTAGACAAGTCAAATGAAATTGTGCTTGAAGCTTAAACCCACTTATGGTCCTAATTATAAAAAGTCGTGGTGTAAAGTGATACCTGCTGAAAAAACACATTTTAAACTCAATGGACTATAAATAATTATATATATATATATATATATATATATATATATATATATTACACCCCTGCATATATTCTTGGCAGTGAGTTTCAAGTTGCTTTTATTTAATTTATGACACCAGTATTAAAAAAAGACTTTTTTTAATTCATTTTTTTTAATTGGCTGTAACCTCATTGAATTATTACACTGCAATAAAAATAGCTCTGGTCTTGTGCTTGTGCGGAAAATTTCCAACTGTCTCTGAAAGCTGAGAAAATGCACGTCAAAGCCAACAAACCGACCGTGTAGTCATTACGGTAACTTTACTCACGCTGTCGCGGGAAGCCGGAGAATCATAGTCTTAGTCAGCAGAGAGGAGAGAGTTGTAAAATCACCTGTATATAGACAAAGACTCAAAGAAATGTTATTTTATGTATGTTTTATGCTGTTCAAATTTCAAATGTAACAAAATCTGGTGTTCGTGTACAACGACAGTGTTTTTTCTAAATAAAACCTTTTGTTTTTCTTAGTGCTGTCAAACGTGACGAAAAAAACGTGCGCGACTTCATGTTTTTGTGGTTTTCTGGATTGTTAAAATAAGTCTCTAAAGTAGCGCTAAACTTTAAAAAAACAGAGGCACACATACGCTACAGATAACGCTGGTTATTTGTAGCGCTGCTCTTTCGTTTAATAAAACAGACCAGTTCCACTGTAGGTGGAACATCATCATTTCCAGGTTTGACAAACACTGGTCATCAATTAATCGAGGGAATAATCGTGAGTTGCAGCTCTAGAGGCGACCATGGTGGAAAAGGGCCATTAGTTGTGATGGGTAATGTTAAGGCCACATTATACTTCTCCGACTGCGTAATGCATTATCCGACTGCGTCACCAAAGCGACCCCTCGAGCCTTCATACTTCTGCGTCGTGGTGACGGACACGCGCTGCCATTTCCCGCCCGATCAGTAGGGATCGCTGCGCAAGGTTGTTGTGCTTCTGGCTACAGTGAGCAATGTCTTACAGTGAGAAAGACTGTTGTTCACTCACTTTTCTGTGTCACGGAACGCAGTTTTAAAATTATTTGAGGCGAGAAATTGACCATTTAGAGTCTAAACATGTGGTTTGTGTGTTAAGATATGACGTATTTATAGTTTGGCAGTGACGTTGTCGGCGGTGATCAGCTCCTGCGTAACCTAAGCAGAGCACTTTACGCAGGAGTATAAATTGGGCTTTAGGGTAAGAGCCATAGTAATGCATTATGTGTCCACTCTAAGATATAACAAGAAGTTTCTGTGCGAGATATAATTACACTGTTCACAGCACAGAGCGTCTTTGACAAATTCGACAAATTCTTATTGCGATTATTATTATCATGTTTTTTTTTTTCCTATTGTAATTTCACAGCTGAACGAAAAATCAACAAAACAAGTACAGAGTTTGTTTCTGCGATGAAAAACGCACCGCGTTGCTGTTCATAATTGGTACGACTGATTATTTTTTTGCATCGCGTTCATGTAAAAAAAAAAAAAAAAAAAGGAGAATAAGAAGAAAATCTAATCATGAAGAGCAAGATTTGGGGGGCCAGTAAATTCCTGCAATGCTGTAGCGTCTCTCCATTTTTCTTCACAAATTGTCTCACGCGTTGCGTATTTATGGCAGAATATGAACGAGAGGCCAATTAAAAACGCACTCATTTGCTGTTAATTAGCACATTATGTGTGATATTATGTCTTAATTGCAGTCGTTTGTCGGGGAAATACGACGAGCGCGTGTTCACACACAAAGGTTCCCTCTGATCTGATCCGAGTCATTCGTCTTCCACAGTAATGACACTACGTTACAACGTATTCTCGTACAGCGCAGAGTTTACGCCGTTCATTCGTCGAACCGGACGTGACGACACTGTTCATACATTCATTCGTTTACTGTGGTGCCGTTTACACCAAAAACTTTCATCTCACAACACCGGTGAGCTCTTGTCCTGCAGTTTTCTCCTTCTTCTTCTCAATAGTTTCTGAGAGACGGAGAATAATCCGTCCTCCTGCTGCGTCTGTTCGGTTATGTTAGTGATTTATTATCATCGATGTATTCTCATTATCTCAACCTGCTGTTGTGCAGTTATCAAAGTCCACAAAGGGACTGAATCGTAACGTCAAATGTAAGGGCCACAAACTACTTTCCGATTTTAAACAACACAATTCAATAATACTCTACAGCAGCACTGTCAAACATAAGGCCCGCAGGCCAGAACCGGCCCGCCAGAGTGTCCAACCGTCACACACTGTCTTCATAATGTGAAATCCTATATTCTTCATGTCCAGATGCCTGATAAACTTAGGCATACTATTGTTGAAATTGCACTTATTTTTCTCAGGAAATTTCAGGTTGTTTATCATATGTTTTGTAAAAAAGATACTTCGCTAACACTTTAGATTAGGGTACACATATTCACCATTAACTCGGTGCTATTATAAGTCGCTTATAGCCCTTTATTAGTAAATATTAAACACGTATTAACATCTTATGTAGGAAAAATCTGAATTTATGTCGTGTTAATACGTGATTAATGATTGCTAATAAAGGGCTACTATGCTACTTATATATGTTAGTAAGCACCTAGTTAATGGTATCAAATCTAAAGTGTTATGATACTTCATTCATTTTAAAACAAAGGGAAAATGGCTCTACAGGGATGTTAATGAGTTAAATACCTTTTGATGCTTTACAATGTATGATGTGCTATGCAGCATATACGTTTATGTAATAATGTTATTCAGGGCCGGCCCAAGCCTCCATGGGGCCCTAAGTAAAATTAGATTTTAGGGCCCTCTGTTACTGCCAATAATAATGATTATTGATTATTCACACACCTACTATACTAAAGGTATTCTACTTATTCCACTCTGTGTAACGAATACAAATACACTTGTAAAACTAAATGTGAGAACTTTTTGTTTGACACCAGATTTGCAAACTTACAGAAAAATCTTTCAATTAATATTTGGCAAATTCAGCAACTCCCCCTACTGGTGACACAGAGAATCAATACATAAAACCAAACGGTTTATAAAATATAAAATAATATAAAATATTAAGATATTAAGGTCTGAAAATCTAAAAATTGCACAGTCTTTGGGAGGGGGGGGGGTTGACTTTTATATGTAAAAAAACACAGCATTAAATAAAATAAACAAATACATATCAAACAATTATTTAAATAATAATGTAAATCAACAGAGGCACCCAGAACAAGGTAATAAAAAATATAAAATATAAAGTTAATTTATCACATCTGACAACTATGTACAAACTGTGATAAAGTTTGGTAAAAACGGGGAGAAAAATTCTAAATAAACTACAGCAATCTGAACTTTTTTTTTTCTTTTTTTTTAGTGAATTGCTCTTGGGGGCCCTCTAGTGGTCACGTGGCCCTAAGCAGCGGCTTAGTTCACTTATGCCTTGTGCCAGCCCTGATGTTATTAGTTGCATTAAATAATAGAGAATTATCGTTTGGTTATTTTTAAACCAACTTATACTTTAATTTGAATATATTTTCACTCTTGGCACTGGGAGTATTATATGTTCGTAAAGATTATCAAGTATTTTTATATCGTAATTGCAGTGACATTTATTCGATATTTTCCCCCAAGTTATTCAGCCACACTAAAATACCTATGTTCACCTTAGTGACATCAAACCTGCAGCTGCTTTAAGTGAATCAAATGTGTTTACATGCATCTTTCCGATGACTCTTAAACTCTAAAAAGGTTTTATTTTTCTTAGACCGTCAGTGCTTTAACTCCTGGAGGAACCAAAAATGTGCAATTCTCAAACTCTCTTAAATTTGCTTCTCCTGTTGCTCCTGTTGTATTGAGTGTGTCAGTGAGGTCATGTTTCTGAATATAAACATAATTCTGAATATAAAAATGTCTCAGCATTTGCCTGATATCGCTTCAAAACAGAGTACTTTTTTGGACTAAAATGTCAATCCTCGGGTTTCATAACATTTTTAAACAGGACATTTTACGAATCATCAGAAACCTTTGACTCTGTCATATTAACAGCAACTGTAACCCCAAAAAAACACTGCTTCTAAGTTCTAACGTTCTCCTTTTCTTCTCTGTTGACAGAAGTGTGTGACGGCCCCCTGGTGTCCGCTCTGCCGCCGTCGTCCTTCAGGAGCTCCTCGCAGCTGTCCAGCAGCCACGCAGCGGGCTACGCCAAACTCAACAGGAGAGAAGGTGAGTCGGATGATTTGTTTGGTGGATTTGAATCAAAGAAAATCAATAACGCAGAGACGTATACACTCTTAGAAATAAGGGTTCCAAAAGGGGTCTTCTACAAGGGCTTGAGGTTCTATACCTCGAACCGAACCATTTGCTTCTGAAAAACTTAATGGTAAATGAAGTTGAGCCTGCGGAACGATGTAGTCCTCAGTTTAACTGTTGAGTCTTTATGTCTGTCTTCTCTTCTCACTTTGGGACTTTTTGTGACACAACGTTGACTAAAAACACAACACAGTGATTTTTGCAGTAATGTAGATATTGAAAATCAGTTTAAAATACATACTCTTGTACAAACCTCCAGTCCTTGTCCTTAGAAGCATCATGAAGGACTTTCTGTCCTAATTTGGCGCCAATTTTTGGGTCTTTTTTTGGCTTCTTAAAAATTAAATTGCTTTTGTGGTGTTTGTGTAATTTACGGAGCCCCCGAAGTGACATGAGAAAAAAATTAAATAATAATAATTATAATTCATAATTATAATCTTTTTTTTTTCTCTTACTCTCACTACCTCGAGTTTCCAAAAAAATACTGAAAACATTTTTTTTTTAATTTTTTTTTATAATAATAATAATAACAATAATAATTTTTGTCTTTTTTTTTTTTTTCTCATGTCACTTCGGTGGCTCCGTAATTCGACCCTAAATAATAAAAAATAAAAAAACGGAAAGACGATGGGCATCGCCTCTTGTTTAAATCAGAATATTGATTTTTTGCCAGTGCATCAATAAACTTACCTCACCAGTCAGAGTGATGATATCTGACCTCTGAGCTAAAAATAAATGCAATGATATTGACTACTGAAAACATGAAATGATATGTACTGTGTAAGCTTATTTAGTGTGCAGACTTTTTAGAGTTTAATATTTCATGATATCATATCAAAGAAAACACTTTTATTTTGAAATTCTACTTGAAATATGCCATCATTCGTATAAATTATTGCTCATTTCCTGGATGATACAGCACCGTGCAAAGCAATCAGGACACACACACATCTGACTTATCCTCTGTCAGATTCTGTGAGTTTAAAGACGTGCGATCGCTGCTTCAGGCTAATGTTCAGTGTATTAGTGGTGAAGATAAATGCCGTACAGTGTAAAGTGTATGGAGTAATTAGATTTACCTTCAGGGCTGCCATCTTTGCATTATCTTTGCAGTAATTAGAAATAATAGGGTCAGAGGTCACGTTGACACAATAGGTCAGGAAACAGAGAGCAGAGATGGTCTTTGATAAAAGCACAGCTGACATTTTCTGCTCTTTCATTCATCGAAGGACGATGTGATGATGATGTCAGAGACATCATGAATGGAACCTGAAACTGAACCTTTTCATATATTATACAGTAACTGGAGATGGAAATATAATGTAAAGAAGCAGAATAATATGAGACAGCAGACACTGTTTGGATATTCTCTCAAGGCCTCGAGCCTTCATACTTCTGCGTCGTGGTGACGGACACGCGCTGCAATTTCCCGCCCGATCAGTAGGGGTCACTGCGCAAGGTTGTTGTGCTTCTGGCTACAGTGATGCAATGGCGTCCGAGAAAGAAAGAGAGAGAAAGACTGTTGTTGTTGAAACAGTGGCCGTTTCTCACTTTTCTGTGTGACGGAACGCAGTTTTAAGATAATTTGAGGCGAGAAATTGGCTATTTAGAGTCTAAACATGTGCTGTGTGTGTTAAGATATGACGTATTTATAGTTTGGCAGCGGCGTTATCGGCGGGGATCAGCTCCGCGTCTGTGGACGCTCGGTGCGCACTGTGAGCCGGCACAGAGCAGCTTAGCTCGGCCTGTCCTGAGGACCAATCGCAGCTCTTGCCGTCTCCGTTGTCCTTTGACGGAGTGACTGACACTTAAAAAACGATGCAGAGGCTCTTCGACAGGCTCTGCATCGACGCAGAGTCTCTGCGTAACCTACGCAGAGCACTTTACGCAGGAGTATAAATTGGGCTTTAGTCTGCTATGTCAAGCGTAGATTAGGAGAAAGTGTGTGCGTCACGTTTTCCTCTGTAGGAACATTTGCACAGCAGAATCGCAGGCAGAGCGATCCCAGACACTCGCTGAGAAAATGGATGGATAAATGAAAGTCTCTGTCTAATTTCCATCACCTGCTGCTGCTGCTGCTGCTGCTGCTGCTGCTGCTGCTGCTGCTGCTGCTGCTGCCTCCATCACTCTGCCTCCTCCAGGTCTCTCTCTCTCTCTCTCTCCTCCTCTCGCTCTCTGAGGAGCAACTTTGCTTTCAATTCATTAACCCACCGCCGAGTGAAGAGAGAGAGTTTATCAGAGTCTGAGAGAAAAAAAACCACCCACGCAGCACCTTTACAGGGGATTTAATCAGACACAGTCTCACAGCGGGAACCTATACTGTATCACATTACACATGTTCACAGGGGGCTGCTTGTTATTTATGTCCCGTGAGAATCATCCAGGTGTTAATATACATGACAATGTGTACCATTATATATATATATATATATATATATATATATATATATATATCTATAATAGAACAAGATGGTTTTATTTGTTTGTTTGTTTGTTTCTTCATAAAAGAAGGAAGATTTAAGAAGCTGCACAGAGACAAATACAATTGGAAGTGAACTTGTACGTATATATATACACACACGTATACATATATGTGTATATGTATATGTATATATATATGTATACATATGTACATATACATATATACATACATATGCATGTTACATATTGCTAGTAAGAACCTAGTCAATGGTGAATATATGTATATATATATGTATGTATATATATGTGTATATATATGTATGTATATATATAAATGTATATATGTATATGTACATATGTATATATGTATATGTATATACATACATATACATATATATGTATATGTACATATGTATGTATATGTATATATATGTATATACATATACATATTCACCATTAACTAGGTGCTTACTAGCATGCAATATGTAACATGCATATATATGTATGTGTATATGTACATATGTATACATATATGTATGTGTATATATTTATATATATATATGTTTATGTATGTATATATATGTATATGTATGTATATGTATATATATATATACACCATTAACTAGGTGCTTACTAGCATGCAATATGCAACATGCATATATATGTATGTGTATATGTACATATGTATACATATATGTATGTGTATATATTTATATATAGGTTTATGTATGTATATATATATATGTATATGTATATGTATATATATAAATATATTCACCATTAACTAGGTGCTTACTAACATGCAATATATACACATTTATATATATATATATATCTTTATACGTATATAGATATATATATATATGTATGTTCACCATTAGCTAGGTGCTTACTAACATGCATATAAGTAGCGTACTATCCCTTTATTTGTAAATATTAAGCAAGTATTAACACCTTATGTAGGAAAGAATCTTAATTCATGTCGTAATAGAGGTAGAATAAGGTTATGTATAATAAGGTGTTAATACGTGCTTAATGATGACTAATAAAGGGCTAGTATGCGACTTATATATGTTAGTGTGTATGTGTAATAACTGGCACATGAATAAAAAATTATTCGGCCATTGCTGATTATTCAAGAATCCCAGTCATTCAGTCTCCCTCTAGTAAAAATGTGCATGAAGACGTCGATGAAAAGCAGCGATAGTCAAGCGTTTGGAGTCGATCTGACTTTTATCATAAACCTGGAAAGATGAATAACTGGATTCTTCCAGTCTCCTCACTGGTGTCTCTTATTCACCGATTCCACTTAACCTCCCTGCTTCTTTTATTTAAAATCCTTTTTTCGATTCTCGGCTAATTCTCTCATGTTCTTTTATCCACGTCTGATTCGTCCCTGTCCCTCTCTATGTCCTGTCCTGTACAGTGTGTCCTCTGTTACAGTCATTAGTCTCACTGTCGTCTTCTGTCCGATTTCCATTTCCATCGCCGAGGACTAATTTAGTCAGCTCTGCCGTCTTGCGAAAACCATTAATGGCTAGTCTCCATGTTTAAACATTTTCTTTGTTCGCCGGGCGACGCTGACAGTTATCAGCGACGCAGCTGCAATTACACTGGAATGGACTTGCAGAGAGTTATTGCGCCACATTAGGCATTTTTTGTCCCCAAAGAGTGAGGTTTGAAGGTGGAATTAAACCTAAGTTGGAGCCTGTAATTTGGTGTGAAATAATGGCTTGTTAATCAAGAGCGGAGAAGTTTGGACTCGGTTCGTAATCTACAAAAGGTTTGAAAGTTAATTTCAGATAACAGATAGTTCACTTTTTATGTTAGAGAAATAATAAATTCCAGCATACACACGTGTATTTTAACTGTGTTTGTGGTAAGTAGAACCATATAAGGTTCTTCGGCTTGTCCTCGCAGGAGAACCCTTGAAACCTTTTATTCAGGAAAGGGGTTTTGAAGGGTTCTCTGGATCAAAATAGTTCTTACTGGAATCATTAGTGTTACCAAGAACCATTGAGGCAAATGGTTCCAGGTAGAACCTCAGCCCTTGTAGAAGAACCCTTTTGGAACCCTTATTTCTAAGAGTGAAGTTTCCAGTGAAGGTGATTGCTTAAGTACAACTTAAAGGTGAATTATGTAATAAATCTTAATCAACTGGCCATAAAATCCTCCTAATATGTCACAGAGACTCAGGAATAATGTTCATATAACAAACTGAACTCACAAACAACAACAGTACAGACAAAATATTTGCATTAAAAAAATATATTTGCAGACTGCAAATCATGTTTATGTTTTGAAATCCTGTTTTGGCATGTGGCGCCACCTACCGCCGTCTACCAATCATTGCAGTCAGTAGAGTCTCAGCTGCCGAGCAACCACGGGTTGCCAGTTACGTCAGAAAACGAAACCTAAAAGACCTCGGTATTTTGAATTTGAATGTAGTAACTTTTTTTGGCCACATTCTTACATATGGCACCTTTAATAATTTTGGTTTGTGGACAAAATGAGACATTTGAGACCATCGTCATTTCCAGGTTTGACAAACAGCGTTCGGTTAATTTTCTGACGTTTTATGAACCAAACGATTAATCTAGAAAATAATCGACAGATTAATGGATGACGAAAATAATCGTTAGTTGCAGCTCTAGAGCCTATAAATAGACATCTTTATCACAATGTACATTTTCCCCAGTTATCTATGTCGTGTTTCCATCATACCATTTTACTCTGGTGCCCCCGGTAAGCGAAAGGTACCAGGATTGGAATGGCACGTTTCCTAATAGAAACTGAACCGAACCGTTCCACTCCAGAATAAGAAATAAGACTGAACAGACGGGTAATACTGACGTCAACTGATCGATCAAACACACAAATGGAGACCAAAAGCAGGTCAAAGAAGTTATGTTTTGAAAAATGGAAACATTTCCTGTTTCCCATTCTGCTGCTGCTGCTGCTGCCACAGAAGCACCGAGCCCATTAGCTTCCTCTGGGCTGCTCTGTTCCACTGACATTTTATCAGGCTGCAGAAATGACCCCTTCAGACTTTGTATTCTCATGCAAATGACCAGCGCTCATTCTTGGCGCAGCACTTTCAGCAGGCTGCCTGTTACACGTCTTCACAGAGAAAAGTCTTTCTCTACACAAAGTGTAAGCTGCTTCTGGCTCGGCGTGTGTGGTCTTTTCCTTTCCACCTGTCTGCTCGCCTTTTACTTCACATCCAACCTGTCTGTCTGTCTCTCTCTCCAGCTGCCTCACAAAATGTCAATGCGTTGTTGATGCTGAAACCGTGATTTGCTTGGTTACTACACTCTTATTAATAAGGGTTCCAAAGAGGTCCTTCAACAAGGGCTGAGGTTCTACCTGGAACCATTTGCTTCAATGGTTCTTGGTAACACTAATGGTTCCAGTAAGAAACATTTTGATCCAGAGAACCCTTTAAAACCCCTTTCCTGAATAAAGGGTTTTAAAAGGGTTCTTGGTGGAACCCTCCAAAAGGGTTTTCCTATAACAGGGGTTCTCAAAGTTTTGATACCTGAGGTCCAATTTAGGAACCCAACATGGGACTGAGGGCCGCCAAAGGAAAAAAACCTAGAAAGAAATCCCATTTGTAATAATTTTAATGACCAGATTGCAGTTCTACAGTTTAGCGTTAAGTAATATAAGCGTTAATATAATGTAATTTAAGCGTTAATATAATAACGCTTTATAATTTACTGGGTAATTACCCAGTATTTTGGCCATTGTTCTTACATTCTAATGGTTAACAGGTTAATACCAAGTAACACATTTCTGTTACCATATATTTACTGGGTAAATAGCTAGTAATTGGGGGCTGTAGCTACCTGCTTATTACCAGCTTATAACCCAATAATACACTAAAATTCACCATATAGAAACCATGTAAATAGCCAGTATTTTTGTTTACACTTATTGGTCTGTATCCAGTAATGTCCAATAAACATTTAACAAGCTTAGTAGCTCCTGGATTAAAACTATCAACTGTAATTCATTGCGGGCCGCCAGAAATGTTTCTGCGGGCCGCCATTGGCCCCCGGGCCGCACTTTGAGAACCAATGTCCTATAAGAACAAGCCAAAGAACCTTATATGGTTCTACTTAGCAGTTTTATTTCTAAGAGTGTAGGGCCGCATTAATCGAGGAATAATCGGTTGAATACTCGATTACAAAAATATCCGATAGCTGCAGCCCTAGTAAGCTACATTAAATCAGCTAACATCAATGTTTGCGTTAGCAACTGGATTCTTTGGGCTCCGATGCTGAATCATTGAAGACGTGCTGTTGTGCTGTTTTTATAAACAAGTTTCCCATTCCTTTCACATAGAAGCTGCCTTGGAGTGGGTAAAGGTACGTGCTCGGACATAAGATGCTCTTGGAAGAGTTGGGTCTTCAAGAGCTTCTTGAAGGTAGACAGGGACGTCCCCTGTTCTGGTAGTATCATACTGAGTCTGGATTGATTGTCTTGTGCAGGGTTGTTGGCACCGTCAGGCGACAATCCTTTGATGAACATATGAGTAGTCGAGTGGTAACATAAGCCTTGAGGAGAGCATTAAAGTTGGTGGGAGCAAGACCCATGGAGCACTTTGCAGGCTGGCATCAGTGATTTCAATTTGATGCGGGTGGCTATGGGTGACCAGTGGAGCTCAATGAACAGAGGGGTGAAATGTACCCTTTTCAAGCTGATCGAAGACCAGATGCACTGCAGCGTTGTGGACCATCTGTAGCGGTGTCACAGCACAGGTCCTTGGGCGTTGAAGTAGCCTGTTCTACACTCTTAGAAATAAACGTGCTAAGTAAAACCATATAAGGCTCTTCAGCTTGTCGTCATCGGAGAACCCTTTTTGGCTCCAGGTAGAACCTTGTTATAAAGGTTGTACCTGGAACCCTTTTGGAGGGTTCCACCAAGAACTCTTTTGGAGGGTTCCACCAAGAACCCTTTTAAAACTTTATTCAGGAAAGGGGTTTTAAAGGGTTCTCTGGAACAAAATGGTTCTTCCTGGAACCATTAGTGTTACCAAGAATCCTTGAAAATCTGAATTTTTAGAAGCAAATGGTTCGAGGTAGAACCTCAGCCCTTGTAGAAGAACCCTTTTGGAACCCTTATTTATAAGAGTGTAGGAGCTGTCCACTTCCACTATCTCTGCTGTGGTTTTTTTTTCATCTTTGTTGGTTTTTGTGGCCTTAACAACTCCCCTCTGTGTATGCAGTAAACCGGTTTGTCTGTTGCTGTAAAAACATGGTGGCAACAAAATCGTGGACTTCATTAAAACACGACCCTCGTCTAAACAACGGAACCATGTTTGTTTGAAAACGATTACACACCGGTACAGACATGCCTGTGGGTAGAATATTCAATGTCAAGACACAGACGTCTTCATTGTAGTCTTATATTTGTAAGGCTGAAATAATCATTTCATCCCACATTCGGCCCTTTCAACGTGACGATGTCCTCCATTAACCTGCACTCTTCTCAGTGGGCGGTTTGGTTCAACAAACGCCGAGGAGAAAAACAGTGAGATCTCTTTGATCGAAAGTGACGGCCGTGACAATAAGTATTGAGGGCGTCCGTCAGCCATCGCTTCACCTCAGTTATATTCGTTTCAGTTACGCTGACAGTGAGCGGACACACTGAATCTCTGCAACGCCTCTCAATCTCGTTTGAGAGTCGTTTCCCTCAGATCTCTTTCTCTTTCTCCTCTACAGGCTAATCTCACCGGCTAAATGTCAGAGCGCCTGCTCTTTTCTGTTCGCCTGTCACTGGACACGTCTGTTAGTCAAGTTCTTATTAGCTTTGGCCTTTAGCTCTTGAAAGATCAAGTTCCACCAGCCACCGGAGCGACACTGATTTATTTTTTTTGTCACTGCAGAGCTTTATTTCCTTGGCCCCGGCCGACACATTAGTGAAGGTTTTCGGAGCCTTTATAGTCACCAACAATTGGCAAATTCAAGACATTCGTCAAGGAGACGACCTGTTCCTGTTATTTTCATTCACACAAACGCTCCGACAGTGTCGTTAAAGGACCAGTGAGTGTGATTCAGTGGCATGTTTGCAACCAACAAAATACCCCGTGCCTCGCAGGCCTCCTTCAAGTTTATGTAATTAGCTTGTTGATTAACGCCGTTCCCACTGCCAGTGGTTGGTCATAGACAATCAGAGAGAAAAGAAAACAAGAAATTAAGACATTAGCATGTTCCCACTGTTTCAATCAGAGCCAGCTGATATATAAAAATAAAAAAAACCTTAGTCTTTTTGTTCCAGAATAAATGCAGATGAAAACATCAGAAACCTGTTTAGATCCAGGATTAAGCAATGTGTGGGATTTTTCTTCACGATTAAAACAACATTTCTGATTGTTTTAGCTTCTTAAATGTGAATGTTTTCTTCGTTTCTTTGCTCCACATAACAAAGAAATCATTAAAACTCAATCATTTTTGGTTTGTGGACAAAAACAAGACATTCAAGAACATCGTCATTTCCAGGTGTGACAAACGCTGATCAACATTTTTTTTAACGTTTTCTGGCATTTTGTGGACCAAACGATTCATCGGGAAAATAATCGACAGATCAATCGAGTTATTTCGTTATTTAGACAAGCAAATCAAAGCCTAAGCCCTAACCATAACCCAACCACTAACCTCGAATCTTAGCCTTAAAGGCGCCATGCGTAAGAAGCTGGCCAAAAACTGTTACTACATTCAAATTCAAAATACCGAGGTCTTTTAGGTTGCGTTTTCTGACGTAACTGGCAACCCGTGGTTGCTCGGCAGCTGAGACTCTACTAACTGCAATGATTGGTAGACGGCGGTAGGTGGCGCCACCTGCCAAAACATGATTTCAAAACATAAACATGATTTGCAGTCTGCAAAATATTTTTTTAAAGCAAATATTTTGTCTGTACTGTTGTTGTTGGTGAGTTCAGTTTGTTATATGAACATTATTCCTGAGTCTCTGTGACATATTAGGAGGATTTTATGGACAGTTGCTTTAGATTTATTACATAATGCACCTTTAAACTTAAGCAGGTTCTGCCTTATTAGGATAAGAAAAGAAGATTGTCAAGAGTTACACACACTCTCTAACAGAGATACACACATCATGCGCTCATAAGTGTGTTTTAATAGAATAGAAAATAATTAGGGCTGTCAAAATTAACGCGTTAACGCAAGATGATTAATTTGTGGAATTAACGCGTTAATTTTTTTAACGAATTAATGCACTTTCATCGCGCTATGGGTAGACGTGCAGTTTATGAACAGGCAAGGAGGTGGGCAACTGCTTGGGGCCCCGAGCCGATAGGGGGGGTCCCGACACTCGGAGCCTAAATGCATCAGTGAGCAGCCGCATCCCCGTCCCCCTTAAACAACAAGGGTTGATTTGCAATGACATCTCAGTAGGAAACCTCCCTAAAGGGGCCCCACGTCTCCTCACGTTAACCTGTGTGAAGCTGAAGGAAAATGAAGAGGAGTTATCAATCAGGAAGTTAGAAGGGGAAGAAAAAAAGAGGATGAAGAAAAAAGAAAGAAAGACACACAGTTGTAAGTGGCGCTGCTGGCGCAGATAATGATATAATCATAACATTAACAGTCACTGTCTTACTAACGGGGACACAGACAGCAGCTAACGTTAGCGTCAGAATGCTAGCTGACACTAACGCTAACGCTAACGCTAACTAGTAGAAGCAGTGCTTCAAAGTGCTGATGAGGAATTTCCTGCTGTGGGTTTAGTAAGAAAACTATTTAACTTCTATACTTTATATTTTGTTTATAATGTGAGTTATGTACAGTGCAATGTATAGTTTTTTTTTTAAAGTTATTTACAGTATTTTATTTTTTTTATTTTTTTTTATTGTCTTATAATGTGTTTTTTTTTTTTTTTACAATGTAATGTTTCTTTTTTACTAAGTTTGTATAGGTTTTTACAAGTTATTTACAGTATTTTATTGTTCTTTACATTTATATTTTCACATACTTTATTTATCTCTCTGTTCCTACAACAATATAAAGAGAAAATGTGATTTTTTTTTGGCATATTTACGAATGGTAATTAATCGTGATTAATCCACAGCTACCCTGTGATTAATCTGATTAAAAATTTTAATCTTTTGACAGCCCTAAAAATAATATTTTAATTTTGCAAATTGTGTACTATAAAAATATCCAGTAAATATCAAGAAGAAGTTTCCCAAAAGATCATAAAGACATGAGTGTAAACATTCAAGAAAGGGTCTTCAAAAATCTCCATCATTCAAATCCATTTTTTCAAATCAAACTGTAACAACAACCGTCTCTGTCTCTGTGCAGGAGCTGGAGGTTGGTCTCCCCTCACCTCAGACAGGTATCAGTGGTTGCAGGTGGACCTGGGCGAGCGGACCAGGATCGCCGCCGTGGCCACGCAGGGTCGCTACGGCAGCTCCGATTGGCTGTCGTCATACCTGCTGATGTTCAGCGACACGGGACACAACTGGAAACAGTACAGGCAGGAGGACAGCACCGGGGTGAGTCCGTGCTTAGAAAGCAGCAGCAGCAGCAGCAGCAGCAGCAGCACACTGTGCCACTAATTATCTCCACCACAACAAATAAGTGACACTCGCTACGTCCTTGTTTTCGTCTTTATTTCCCCTCAGGGATCAATAAGCATCACCACACATTGTTTTTGCGCTTCTCATTTCGGTGATGTAGAGTCGAGCAGTTCTAGAGCGCGTGTAAGTTTTATGGCTAAACTCAATCAGCGCGAGTTTACCGCTTCATTCATAAACACTGAGAGCTTGCAGGAGCTCGAGCAGAGTGCACAAATAATTCAGCAGCTGTTGGGATGATGAAGGAGAGATGCAGGAATAGACTTGTTTCGCTTCATGTTTGTTGTGTTGTTTCTTTGTCTTTGTTGTGCTCTTAGCCGTCTGTACGTGTTGTCAGTGCCGTGTGTCAGTGTTAAAGGTGTCAAAAAGCTGGAAAGAATAGACTGAATTTACATAGGTGGACATTGTCCTCCAGGTTTTCTGATGATGCCAATGTGGAAGTAAAACCATAGTGAATAGCCACCAGGCTAGTTTCAGATGTTTTTCTATAGCACATAATGTCAATTTTGTAAAATTATGTTCACGTTTAGAGGAAAATGGACAAAGTACGTCTGGTTGCAGGTGATGCTTCTGAACTTCCAGTTGCAAAACGTGAAGATGGCTCCGGCCAAATAGCAATTGCTTCAGAACAGGGGTTCGGATTTTTGTGATTTTAAGTGATTAAATGTTGGTAAACATAAAGCCCAATTTATTCATATGTTGCTTTAAAAAGGTACTAAAAGGCACTTTATAAAAATAAAAACAAGCGAAACAACAGAGCGGCTAAAACAGATAGCGGTATGAAACGGAGGGGGAAACAACAGTAAAACCAACCGACAACAGTAGTTATAAAATGAGAAGGGAGCGGCAAAGATCTTTTTTTTTAAAAGTGAGTTTTTAAAGAGGAGAGTGAGTGTGACTGTTCCAGAGGGATGAAGGTTCTGCACTCACAGGGGACCAAGCACTGAACCTTGTGGGACGCCTTAAGTGATGTGTTTTGATTTTTTGATACTGATAAACTGATGGCAGATTCCTAGTCAGGTCTATTTTTTGCAATCCTCTACCTACACACACCTGCAGAGCACTTTAATGGACTCAACCTCTTACCTGCTGTTATCGCTAATCCAAGTCCAGGTCCACCGTGACCTGTTAGCATACACAAAACACTTCCTTATTGTCTTCTTAGGCCTAAAATCACAAGCAAAAGTATTTACCATAAATATCCAACCTTTCAAAGACACTCTTTCTCTCTCTCTCTTCACCTGACCCTTAGTATATAATGAATAATTATATATTTTAATGGACTATGTGCTGGTAGCGGTTAGCGCTGTTGCCTTGCACAAAAATTGACCAGGACTGGCAACCCAGTTGTGTATTTTGCATGTTCTGCCTGTGTTTGCATGCGTTCTCTCCGGTCCAAAAACATGCAGAAAATTAATTGGAAAACTCTAAGTTGACCATAGGCTGTGTGTGATCCTGTCCTTCTGCCCTATGTCAGCTGGGATTGGCACCTGCAACCCCCCCTGAACCTCACATGGAGGATAAAACGGTATACAGTGGATGGATGAAGGACTGTACCTAAACTGCATCCCCTCCTGATTTGTTCCAAGAAATCCAGGCACAGAGGCAGACACAGACCAGACAGAGTGTCCTTTCAAAAAAAAAAGAAAAAAAAGGAAAGATCACATAATTTCTGGTAACAGTGGCTGAGAAAAAGCTCAGCTGGTGTCTGAAAAACTCGATAAAGTAGAATTTAGTCAGACGGACCGCAGAGTCAGAGACGGTGATGCATCTTCTCTGAGCTCCTGCTCGACGCAGCACTTCCTACTGCCTGTCGTGTCATGTAGGGCTCGTTATTGATCCGTTTTAAATGGTTCACCGTTACACACACTGGAATACAAAGCAGTTTAAAATGATTGTTCCAGGGTTTGCGAGGTGTGGCCGTGTCAGGTACTGACTGACACGTCGTGTTTCCCCTTTCTTTGTTCCACCTGTGCCAACAACAGGATATGGGATAAACGGATTTAAGCGACTGAACAAAAAGGCTCAAGGAATAAATCTCACTATTTGGCAGCCTTTTTTCTGTGCGGAGAGTGAAGTTTGTAAACCGCTCAATCTTCTGCACAAGAGAGAAAACCAGCTTTTGTAGCTCACAAGGACATAGGACCTGCTGGTCTTCTGCTGCCTCGTTTGGCAGAAACTAGTGTTTCTGTAGTTTTTTTATATGAAGAACCAGCTGAAATATAGCTGAAAAATATTGAGGTCATTATCACCGAAGTTAAATGTTGTAAATAGACCGAGCAAAGTCAGCTACGGGCTTTTCACAGGAGGCAAATTTATTCCCAATAAGATAATTTGCTCTCTCATCATCCGTGTATACACTCTTAAATAAAAGTGCTAAGTAGAACCATATAAGGTTCTTCGGCTTGTCCTCATAAGATAACCCTTTTTGGTTCCACCTGGAACTCTTTTGTAGGGTTCCACCAAGAACCCTTGAAGAACCCTTTATCAAGGAAAGGGGTTTTAAAGGGCCCATATTATGCAAGATTACTTAATCATTGTAATACTTATATTTGGGACTCTGGAGGCCCTACCAGTCGCCAAAGTGTGAAAAACTAAGACTCTAAGTCATGTTTTTGTGGGTTCTCTGGACCAAAATGGTTCTTACCGGAACCATTAGTGTTACCAAGAACCCTTAAAAAAACCCTTTCTTCTTGAAAAGGGTTTTTCAGAAGCAAATGGTTCCAGGTAGAACCTCAGCCCCTTGTAGAAGAAGCCTTTTGGAACCCTTATTTCTAAGAGTGAACATCACACACTGGTATAGTGAAATTAGATCAAGATAGAGCGAGAGACGAGGTGACTCTAATCAATATTATTTAGCTTAATTTTATTATGGTGTATATTCAAGTACCACAAGAGGAAGCTCTCATGCCACTGGTGGTACACGTACCACAGTTTGAGAACCATTAACTTAGGGTGACATATGTAAGAATGTGGCCAAAACGGTTACTACATTCAAATTCAAAACACCGAGGTCTTTTAGGTTTTGTTTTTTGACGTACCTGGCAACCCGTGGTTGCTCGGCAGCTGAGACTCTACTGACTGCAATGATTGGTAGACGGCGGTAGGTGGCGCCACATGATGCCAAAACATGATTTCAAAACAAAAAAAATGTTTTAAATGCAAATATTTTGTCTGTACTGTTGTTGGTGAGTTCAGTTTGTTATATGAACATTATTCCTGAGTCTCTGTGACATATTTAGATTTATTACATAATGCATTTAATTAATTTCATAAATCAAAGCTAAAAAAAAAAGGAATATATTTCATATTAGTTCAGACTAACTAATAATGAGATAAAGCAGCAAACTTACTCTTAAAATAAGCTGGCATAGATGATGCATTATACATTATTCTGAGCTCAAAACCAAAAGAACCAGCAGAAGAACTAAGGTGCAGTATATACCTTCTATTTGTCTGAACATGTATTCCAGCACAAGCCTCATTTTCCTTCCAGTCCTGCTGAGAGAAGCCTCTGATTAGAGCCCAAGCTGTGGCAGTTTCCTCCGTTCTGAGGAGAATCCCGGGCTAATCTCAGCGCTGAGGATTGTCGGTGCGAGAGAGCGGAGAGCAGCAGCAGCAGCAGCAGCTTAAAGAAACATGTTAATGTGACGCTCCGCGCATTAAACCGTCGCCACACTTCCAGTTCCTTTCCAAAGTGTTTGTGGAAATTGTTTGTACTAGTGTGTGCGGATTAGGATTAGCGAGGCTGTCGGAGGAGAGCGTTTTGTAGCAGAGCTGGTGGATCGACCACAGCAGATCACCTGCTGAGCCTCTGTTTGCAGAGGCAAACTTCTCTTCTGCTTCCCCCTCCCCCCCCCCCTTCTTTATTTTTAGTTTCTTGGAAATAAATCAATCCCTGTCTTTATTTTCATTTTTCTGACTGCGCTCTTTACTCACAGCGACTTTCCTCCCGCTATACAGTATGTTGTCATGTCTCGTACTCTTTGCCCTTTCCTCTCTTTGTTATTCCCTACATTTCTGTATTTCCCAATGACTCTTCTTCTCTCCCTGTCATTTTCACTCTCACTCTCTGCGTCTTCTTCTTTGTAGAAACTGTCACTCAAGCACAAAAACGCTTCTCTTGTGCTCGATCATATGGGATTATCGTCAACGGAGCAAAGCAACAACTTTGCTTCATATAACAGCTCTTACACTGACCTATGGTTACTTCTTTCTGACGAGGACCTTTTGTAGCTCCAGAGTGATCCTATTGCACATATATGTGAGTTATGGAGGTCTACTTACACACATTAAAGGTGCATTATGTAATAAATCTAAAGCAACTGGCCATAAAATCCTCCTAATATGTCACAGAGACTCAGGAATAATGTTCATATAAAAAACTGAACTCACCAACAACAACAGTACAGACAAAATATTTGCATAAAAAAAAATCTTTTGCAGACTGCAAATCATGTTTTGGCATGTGGCGCCACCTACCGCAGTCTACCGTATTTTGAATTTGAATGTAGTAACCGTTTTTGGCCACATTCTTACATATGGCACCTTTAACTTGTTTTTATGGTCAAAAACCTCCTAGTTGCTGCAAACACCCGATCCAAATCTCTCCTCACTGAAGCTCTCGTCAGTCGCGCTGTTTCAGACTGAACGCTCACCCCCAGAAGACAGAACTTTGTTGTGATTGGCCAGCCAACGTGAAGTGAAATACCTCCACAACGGACATTCTTCTTCTGCGGTTCGATGTACACAAGCGGTCGTACCCGGACTAGTGCCCGGAGCAGGAGGATCCGCTGTTCAGGAGACGGGATCCTTACGTCACGATTCCAGGCTTTTTCAGACCGATAAATAAATAAATAAAACCCAGCGTTCTCAGCAGTGGCTGAACTGTTTGTTTCTAAAATGTAGGGCTTCATAAAGAGGTAATGGCGCAAAAATAAAACAACATTATTTGGAACTCCCGGAGCTTTAAGATTGTTCTCCGTGCGGAGAAAAGGGTGACAGTGTTTTCGACCAGGCTTGGACACACATGGGGGTGCAACTTCCAAAGAGGAGGTCACTGAAATCTGCATGTGATTCAGAGGAAGCACTCCTCTAGGAGAACAAACCTCCACTGAGGCCAAAGAAAGAAAGAGCACACAATATTACCTATTTAAGTTTCAAATTCTTTCTTTACATTGTCTTTATTGTTAAAGCGGAACTAGACCGGAAGTTCCTATTAACGCTGTTTTTTTGGTGTGTATCTGCATCATTACCTTGTTTATGAAGCCCTGACGGTTCTAAACAAACAGTTCAGCCACTGCTGAGAACGATGTGTTTTATTGTAATCTCGGGGCTCAACGAGATCTCTGAAAATCCCGTAATAGTTACGTAAACAGCGGTTCTCCTGAACAGCAGATCCTCCTGCTCCGGGCACTAGTCCGGGCACATCCGGTTGCGTACATTGAACAGCAGAAGAAGAATAACGTCCGTTGTGGAGGTGTTTCACGAGCGACAGCGTCTTCTGAACTGGTGACGCATATTTCCGTGTTTTAACGGCGAGGCTTTTGGAGGCAGGAAATCCCACTCCTGCAGCCACAGATCTTGTTGTTAGGACTCGTGTACTTACTGTATGCTGTGTTAATGCCAGTTGTGGGTGTTTTTTTCTCTCTCTCTCGAGCCTCCTCTGCAGTCTCCTGGCTGTCCTCATTTCCTCGAGCATTTGTGTCCCGTCCAGACCGAGCTGCTGCCAGTTACCCACACAACCAATCTGGCATTCTCGTCATAGTAAAACACCCCGATACCAATAAGGGTTATGATTACAGAATCACAGCTAAATTAGTTCCAATTTACTGTCTCTCATTGACTTTTGTTCCGCAGTGAGACTTGGATTTGTCACTTTTAAACCTGAATCAAACAATTTGAAAACAAACAGAGTCTGCAGGTCATAAAACGATCTATTTATTGATGAATTGTTTCAATCAGAAGAGGCAGAAATAGATGTGGACGATATTTGTAACCTTCAGACTTTTATATATATTTTTTTCAGTTTGGAGTAAATGAATGAAAGGAAAACCACACCACTGTGTGACTATGAGCTATGTCCCAATCCGGGGACAACATCCTTCAGGCTGATAGCATCACAGCTATGCAACGAGGCTGTCCCATTTCTGGTCCTCCCTCAAATGCATCCTTTTATTGATGAAGAATAAACGTCTCAAGGGCAGATTCACTTTAAAGTACGAGTACCAGACTTCAATAGCTCACAGTCATGTAGGGACAAGCAAGGGGACATGAAGCTTGAACGTTTTACAGGGGACAGTTTATGCTAAATTAACTTTTTAATCCTTATATATGGGACTCTGGAGGCCCTATGAGTCGGCAAAGTGTGACAAAAGATGACTCAGTCATGTTTTTGTGGTCCTCCTCAGTCTAAGTACAGGAGATAAAACACGCGATGTTGACTTCCGCACTCGTTGCTACGTCACAATGAGACATACGTGGAATTGTTGTCTCGTGGAGCTTCGCTTTGTCCCTAAAAAAAATGTGAGAGTGCAGACGAGGGCAATAGTATCCGGAAGAGCGGAAGTCAACGAAGTGTTCTATTATTGTCTGCACAGTGCAGCACAGAGTGCTACACAAACTTCCAGCCTCAGAGGATTTACATTTTATATATATATATATAACTGCTGTTAGCTGCCGTTAGCCTCAGTGACGCTGACGTAGTTTCCTGTGTCTCATTTGCATATTTAAAGAGACAGGCACTCAAAAGCGAGCGTTCTGAACAGGGCTGTTTTGGCAGAGTGATTGAACTGCTGTGGTGCTTCATCCTTAAGGTGTTTTGACCAAAGCATGTCACAGACATGTTCATTAGGACACCAGGGAACTAGGTTCACTTAGAGAAATAGGCTATAATATGAGGGTGAGTGAGGGTTGCTGGGCCGCTGGTGCCACTCCCAGCCGACAGAGGGCGAAAGGTCAATTTAGAGTATTCAATTAATCTCTGCACACACTGGGGAGAACATGCAAAGTCCATGCAGAAAGGCCCGGGTCATCCTGCTGCCACTACGCCAATCGTTTTTTTCCACTAAATCGTATTTTCCATGATGTTGATGACTGTTGGTGATGGCAGTAATGGTGGGACAGAAGGGAAGGCCATCTTATTGTGACATAGGCTGCAGACCGTAGCCTTCAAAGGATGCAGCCTTTTTAAATTGGCACTTAATCGTGGTCTGTCAGCCGTCAGCATACTCAACCATCATCACTAACAAGCAAAGGCTAGCACTCCTCAACGTCCTAAGCCTCTCAGAGCTGCTGGTGAGTGTTTTCTCTGTGTTGTTTCTAGTCTTTTCCAGGGAACACTAACGCAGACAGTGTGGTTCAGTACAAGCTGCAGCAGCCGGTGATCGCTCGCTTCCTCCGCCTCATCCCTCTGGGCTGGAATCCCAACGGACGGATCGGACTCAGGCTGGAGACGTATGGATGTCCTTATAGTAAGTCGGGGGTTATTTTATTCAGCATGGGAACATTTTGTGAACACTGGTGACATTGGTTTCATCCAAACATCCTGCTGAACTTAGTTGGTCACACGGGGCTACATGTTCACTGCTGGACTAAAATGAATAATAACCACACTGTCTTACGGATATACCATGGATTAGTTGATTCAAGGACCATTGCTTATGTTTTTCCCTTTCGTACAAAACAACGACAAATGCTTCCTGGCAGCCTTTTTTTCTTGGAAGTAATTACTGTTTTTCCACGAAATTAACACTCTCACCTTCGTTATTACCAGTGAAAAACAGCATGTGTTGCATTGTTTGCCTTCCACACAAAGCACGCCTGTGTTTCCTTTTGTTCTATTTTAATTCCTCTCGTACAACAACTGGCGTTTCAGGGCCGATTGGCTGTATGACAGACACCTGAATGATCGATAACTGATGTATTCGCACTAAGCACAGCAGGATTTCGTATCAGCACTGAATCCATCACAGGAAAGACCTTTAATACGAAAACAAAAACCTTTTAAACATTAATTTGCTTCACACAAGACGGTTTTATAGTCTAGAAAAGATGAAGAAGTTTAGGACGCACAACTCTGTTGGACTCCCATTAAAAAGTGAAACTACCAAGTTGGCATATTTTAGTGAAAAAGCAGGCGTTTGTAAAGTTTTGTCCTCTCAGCTTCAGCGTCCTGCTGTGTCTTTGCCCCATTTTGTGCCTTATGACCTGTTTGTTTATTATATGAAATACATAATATCTAAATGTAGTATATACATCTACCTCTGTGTCAGTATTATGAAGAAATAAAGGAACATAAATGAACTTTAATTAACTTTTTTTTTAAGATACTCCCCGTGGAGTTTACTTCAAACTAAACAAAATTAAATTAAACTTCAGTTTTTCCCTAAAATCTCATCTCAAACATTCGCAGAGCCAAATCTGGTAACATATATATATATAGGACTGTACCATAATTGATGGTTAATAGATTACTTATTATTCTACAGCTTTTTCCTCTAATTTATGAATTGGTTTTAGTGTTTTTTTATTCAAAAGCTCTGGTTCCTTTTTGCATTTTTAGACAAAACTACTTAAAACTTCATAAATGGGCACATTACAAAATAATATTTATCTTCGTTCATACTTCAGCGCTTGCGTTTTCCGGAGTAATAACTACGGATTTACTGGAACTTAAACTCATATTTAACACATCATTTATTCAAAAGATAATTTGTCGGGAGCTGTTCCTCAGAATTATGCCCCTGTGACAACCTCTCCAATTTGAAAAAGTCATAATTTGTTTCAATTATTAAGCACCTGCTCAAATGTAGAAGCTAAGTGAAAAATAACTCACAAATGGATGTCAGGGGTTGTTTTTTTTTTTTTTTTTTACTCTGACAGGGAAATATTCAGTTAATTGCATTATGCCTGTCTTAAAAAACATCCCAGTGATTTAGAGCTTAGCTTAGTTCTCGGGAAATATTGAGGGAAGTTTCCAGGTGAGTAAAATAATAATATGCAAGCGTGGGTTATTTTCTGAGGTTTTTTTTGCGGCTGTTCCCTCTGGAAGAAGATTCATTACAAGACATATATTAAAATGTGCAGGGGTTTTTTTTGTGTGTGTGCTGGCACGTTAGCACGTTAGCGACGTTTCGGGCCACTGCCATTCGTGGCTCGGGCCCTAACAAGTGTATGTAATTGAATGTTGTATATCAGGGGTGTCAAACATACAGAACCGGCCCGCCAGAGGATCTGATCCGGCCCACAGGATTAGTATGCTGTTGAAATACTATACTAAACTACCTGTGTGATGTGTAAATGGTAAATTTAGGGATAATATTGTTGAAATTGCAGTTATTTTTTCTTTTTTCAAAAATATACTTCTGCGTCATTTACCTTGTTTATGAAGCCCTGACGGTTCTAAACAAACAGTTCAGCCACTGCTGAGAACGTTGTGTTTTATTGTAATCTCGGGGCTCAACGAGATCACTGAAAATCCCGTAATAGTTAAGTAAGCAGCGGTTCTCCTGAACAACCAATCGTCCTGCTCCGGGCACTAGTCCGGGCACATCCGGTTGCATACATTGAACCGCAGAAGAAGAATAATGTCCGTTGTGGAGGTGTTTCACGAGCAACAGTGTCTTCTGACTCTGGGTCTGACTCCAGTTTAAAGTCATAAAAGGGACTGCGGCGGGGAGTCGTGAAGAAGCTATTTTTAAACACTGTTAAAACAATATTTTGATAATGAGGAGCAGTGCATCCACTGTTCCAGAGGGGGGCGCTGCGCTTCTGAGAACGGATGTGCTGGATAGTACAGGCCAATTACAAGACTCTGTCTTCTGGGGGTGAAAGTTCACTCTGAAATCTCGCAGCAGAAAAACACCGTCAGAAAAGAGAGATTTCTATCGGCTCGTTTACAGCAACTAGGAGGTTTTTGCCCATAAAAACAAGTTAATGTATGTAAGTAGACCTCCATAACTAACATTTATGTGCAACAGGACCACTCTATGTGAGCTTTAAATGTAAAACAAAAGGGAAAAAACTCAGAGTTCTTGTTGTTCATATGTTATTATGCTGTTATTTTATTGGTCCGGCCCATTTGAGATCAAATTGCGCTGCATGTGGCTGCATAAAAATGAATTAGACACCTCTGTTGTATGATACATTTAATAATGGGATAATTATGACCAAATGTCTTATTATTACTGTTATAAAAAAACATTGCTAGCAAACATATGCCTCAGCTAGACAGTGAGGTTGTGGGCCATTGTAACATGATATTAAGTGGGGGGCCGCATGTAATCGATTAGGGGGCCGCATGTGGCCCCCCGGGCCGCCAGTTTGAGACCCCTGGCTTAGAGATACTCTGGATACTCAAGGACACAGTGGTTACGGCCACGTTCAGTGTTTATTAGGCGTCATGAGAGTTGACAGAATCCTCATGGTGAACTAATGTAGCGTGCAGAGCAGAATTCTCCTCAGAAAAAGGAAATAATACACTGACGCAAGCTGAAGTAAAGCTGCTTGTGGCAAACGGTGTGGAAGAAAAAAAAAATATATATATATATATAAAGATGCAGCTAATCAATCTGTGGTCATGGCAACGTGACAAGAAAAGATCATATCATTAAACAGAAAAAGAGAGATTTCAGACAAATGTAGTGGAGCATGTAGCAGCTAAACAGCCACAGATCTCCCTCAGGAGATGGTGGACAAAAACGAAGGACAGCTAAAAGGAGATTTTTCTCTGTTTTCTCTTTCTACAGAGCTCCTCCTTTGTGTCTGTGGCTTTATCCTTTCTCCTTCCCCTGTCCTGGTCATGTGCATTTATTTTCAACATGTACAAATACACATAAATGCATAGAGAACAGAGCGTTTATCCCGAAGAATTACCAGTTAGAACCTAAATAACACACAAGAACATTAAATAACTATAGCGCTGTCTAAATCAGGGTTGTCAAATCCAAATAACATGGGGGCCAATGTGCGAGTAAGAGGTCAGTCAAGTAAAAAAAAAAAAAAAATTTTTAACAAAAATTTAAAATTGGGGGGAAAAGCAACTGTCCAGGAGTGGTTGTTTCGCAGAATTTCAAAATAAAAGTCTCTATGATCATATGGAATTAATTACTGTTTTCTGATGCAAAAATGAATACATTACTAAAAAAGAAGTCACCATAACTTGATATTAAATGGCGGGCCGCATGAAATAGACTGGAGGGCCACGTACGGTCCTCAAGCCACAAGTTTGAGACGGCTCGTCTCCTGATTGTGGGTCAGCAGCCCTAATTTTGCAAGGCTGATTTTCCGCTAAAAGACAGTAAGGGGAGTGGAGACAGCCTCTCGATCTCCCCGCACCGCAAGACAATTAACCATCACAATAAATCAGAAGCTGTTAAATTAGCTTATAAATCCAGCTTGGTTCTGCTTTAATGGTAATCCAGTGTTGGATGTGACTCAGTATGAATGTGCATGAGTCTAACAATGAAAAATCATTAATTTCATACCTCTCCAATCTTGGACTCTTGTACTTTTCTGGATAATGATAATGATATAAATCATAGATTACGTGTATGAATAAGGATGGAGTGGATAAATGTAGATGATCAGAGCTGTGAGGGTTTTTTTTTTTGTGTGTGGTTTCTTTCAGCTTTACACACACACACACACACACACACACACACACACACACAGAGCATGACTCAGCGCTGTGGAGCCTCAGCCTGCTGCTCAGTAATCAGCAGGAAATACACTGTACAATCCAATAAGAGCATTAGCGCGAGCAAAGTGGCTGAGTCTTAGCGTGAGGGAGTGAGAGACGAGCCAAGTTCATTAAAAAAAATACGTTCGCATAGAAATTAGTTGAAAAGGAAATTGAAGCTAAATTCCTGCTGCTGCTGCTGCTTTTGTCCTTTAGCCTCAGCCCTAATTCTTCAGCAAGCAGCAAACAATGAAAGTGAAATTTCTGATGAAAAGATGAAAATAGTTTACAACGCGTAACCTCTGCTGCGACATCAGAGTAACAGGTGGCGAGCATGTTTTCAGCCACAGGTGTTTTTTTGTTGCTTCTGTCTGTCTGTCTGCGCTTTTGTGAATATGAATATTATAAAAATGGTTCTACCTGGAGGCAAAAAGGGTTCTCCTATAAGGACAAGTCGAAGACCCTTATATGGTTCTACTTGGCACTTTTATTTCTAATCATTTTAGAACATTTATGAACGTATGAAGCTGTTAACGACACATAATTCTCTAACTGTGTAACTAATATGTGTGTTCTCCCAAAAAGAAGAAATAAACAGCCCCAAACATGAACTCGGCTAAAAATGTTTTTGCTGATTTTTATTTGCATTTTTACAGTCTGTGCATAGTGAAGCATGTGATATACTGTATATAGGCTTTTTGGATTGCATCAGATTTGACATTTTTAAAGGTGCATTATGTAATAAATCTAAAGCAACTGGCCATAAAATCCTCCTAATATGTCACAGAGACTCAGGAATAATGTTGCATTAAACAAGCATTAAAAAAAGACTTTTGCAGACTGCAAATCATGTTTATGTTTTGAAATCATGTTTTTGGCATGTGGCACCACCTACCGCCGTCTACCAATCATTGCAGTCAGTAGAGTCTCAGCTGCCGAGCAAACACAGGGTTGCCAGTATCGTCAGAAAAACGAAACCTAAAAGACCTCTGTATTTTGAATTTGAATGCAGTAACAGTTTTTGGCCACATTCTTTTGGCCACATTCTTACATGTGGCAACTGTCAGATATCCGATACAGTGCTTTCGTGGCTCATTATGTCTCGGTGGTATGTTTGTATAACAACTGTCCTGGGCTCAAATTCAAGTATTTCCAAGCTAATGTCAGTTGCTGTTCTGGTTTCCGATCTCTCACTATTATCTAATCAGCATCGTCTGACTCCTGCGTCTCTTTTCCTTTGAAATCTTTCAGCCTCTGATGTGGTGAGCTTCGACGGGCGAAGCAGCAGTCTGGTGTACAGGCCGAGTCCCGGGCTGAGGCGGGCGTCCAGAGATGTCGTCTCTCTGCAGTTCAAAACCCTGAGGAATTCTGGGACACTGCTGCACGCCGCAGGAGAGGCAGGACTCGGCATCAGTCTGGAGTTGGAGAGGGGGAGGCTACTGTTGCTCCTAAGACGAGGTAGGACACAGTCCAATGACTACTTACAATAATGTCCTTTTTTTAATTTAGAGGGAAACACGTTGAAATGGAAAATCAGGAGACACGACGATTAAATATGCGATGAGGTTTAGAGGCAGTCCTTCACAATCTATACTTTTGCACACTTTTCAACATTTCAGTGAGAGCTGGCCTTTATCTCGGGGGGGAGGAGGAGGACAGTGAGCCGACACGTCGTCCTCTCTTTCAATCTCATATGTTTCTACCTCTGTTTCCCAGTTTGTTTACATCCACATCTCACTCTCTCGCCGTTTGTTGTGTTTCTAATTGCTGTTGTTCGCCTGCACCGCTCTCCATTCTTCAGAAACGACAATTTTTTCTTTTTGTTGCTGAACTGTCTTCGTTTCTTTATTCGTACACGCACAGAAGATCCTTTTAAAATTCCCTCCCCCCCACCTCCCCTCCTTCTGTTTTCCTCTCCATTGTTATTTATGTCTGTCCTTTTTGATATGCAGACACATAAGCCCTTTTTCTGTTTTTTAACTTCAGTGTCCTTCATCTTTATGTCTCACATTTTCTTCTTTATTCCCTCACTCTCTCTCTCTCGATTTGCATTTGTAGGTTACGGATTCCGCAATTGAGGTCGTCTTCCCTGTGCGCACTGACCCTGAGCTCACACATGGTCCACTTTGCTCCGCTAACACGAACGCATCCACATCCACGTCTAACCTCAAAATCTCCCAGAACCTCACGCTCCTCCTTCCTCCAGAGCAGAGACAGTTTGCTTTATGAGGCAACTCTGAGTAACAGCGCTGCAACATGTCCTGGAAAACAGCCACGCAAACACCACGGCATAGATGCTAACTAGGTTTTATAATGTTAAAGGTGCATTGTGTAATAAATCTAAAGCAACTGGTCGTAAAATCCTCCTAATATGTCACAGAGACTCAGGAATAATGTTCATATAACAAACTGAACTCACCAACAACAACAGTACAGACAAAATATTTGCATTGAAAAAAATATTTTGCAGACTGCAAATCATGTTTATGTTTTGAAGTCATGTTTTGGCATGTGGCGCCACCTACCGCCATCTACCAATCATTGCAGTCAGTAGAGTCTCAGCTGCCGAGCAACCACGGGTTGCCAGTTACGTCAGAAAACGAAACCTAAAAGACCTTGGTATTTTGAATTTGAGTGTAGTAACCGTTTTTGGCCACATTCTTACATATGGCGCCTTTAAAGTTCAATTCGTTGGAATTTCTCACACAACACGCTCCATGTTCTGTGAACAGGCTAGTTAGCATAGCTTGCTGCCCTGGCAGAACAGTAGGCATGTCCCAAATGCTCGGCTGCAGTCGAGGAAGTGCGGATTCGTCGACCGGATGACGCTAGCTTGTTTGGGACACATAGGTCTGGGGTATCCTTTAGCAGCTGACCGTATCCCACAATTCTTTGCGCGCCAGCAGCAAAACTTTTCCAATCCAACATGGCGGACATGGGAGAAAGCTCTGTCTCATTTAAGGGGCTACACTATTCAAGATGGCTGCTCCGCTCCGCCCTAGCTATAATGCTAACATGAACCACTAAATTGTCCGCCGTTTGAAGTTCTGCCAAAACTGGAAAGCACTTAACCTTGGGGCCAATTCCAATTCCTATCTGAACCCTTAATCTTAACTGGCCCTCAAAACCAAGTGTTGAGGGTTATTTTGTCACTTAGAAATGGAACACCCCTTAAATGCAGATACGTCTTCAGACTGTAGGGGGCAGAATAACACGAAAGCTGCGTCCAGTTTGACAAACTCCAAAAAAAGAAGAAGAAGAAGAACACATTTACGCCAGGATTATTTATTACGATCCGTTTGTCAGTCAAGTTATTAGGTTGTCAGTTAGTTATAAGATGATACTCATACAAATACCACAACCACGGACATATTCAGCTGACAGTTACCACACACCACGGCTTATTGAAAAGTAAACCATAGCAAACCATCGCTTGTCCGCACCGGCCGACTATTGACAAAAGATCGTAAAATAAAAATAAATGTTACGCAACAATGACGTCAGTAATCCATAATATGGGCCTAAACTAAGATAATACAATGGTTTTCATCATTTTTATATCTCTATTAACAAAGAAAATACTTAACTTGTAGCGTACTCGTTTCGCTGCTTTCGGCGCCATCTTTGTTATATGAAAACACGCAATGCATTCTGGGTAGCCCTTGCTCCCAAGGGTGGTCTCGGAAATCTCAATATTGAGGGCGATACAGCCCTTAAACTTGACCCTCAACTTAATTTTTCTGAGAATCGGGACAGGACTTGCACTAGAGGGAGCGCACATTTTTGAGATTGAGGGTTAAGCGAGGAATTGGAATTCACCCTTGGTGTGATGTCATTCATTCATCCCGAGTCTCAACTTCCAAGGCAGCTTCTTCTAACTCACTTACAACAGCTCAAAGTTCTGGAACACCTGCAAGTCCTGAAAGTACTGTCCTGAAAAATCACCCCATTGCCAAGAAGAGAGGAAATAGACGGAGAGAGAGACGCAGTGATGGTTCTGTGGATTAATATCAATGAAGATATTTTCTATTTGTTTACCCTCAGACCTCTCATATTGATCCCTGCGCTCACTTTCCAGTCAGCCAGTAATGAAATCATCCATCCAATGAAACACTCGCTCATGAAGTCCTCTCCGCTCTCTCCCGCGCTCCATCAACATAATAATAGTTCCATTAATCAATGTCGCTAAAGTGATAATATGTGTTTTTAAGCCTCGCCATCCTTCTTCTCGTATATCGATTGGACCATCTCATTCCAGTCACTCAGACTAATCAAATAAGTCGTCGCAGCGAATGAAGAGACTTCCTCTCTGCGCCGTGAAGTCCACGTCTCAACTCTGTGTGGATGGACGTAGAGTCTTTATTCCCTTCATGTCACCGCGAAACACTCGATAATAATATTATTATCCCACAAACTTTGCAGAAATATCAAAGATAGATTTGTCCATCACCCTCCAAACTGTCTGTGTTTGTGTCTTTGAAGCTGGGATGGTCTCTCCCCAAAGAATACTCAATACATTTTTAATGACTAACGGCATTTCTTTCAGGAAAAAGTTTCTTCTCCAAGCACTTTGGGGGATTGGATCTACGTAGTTGGACTTTCTGGTGCTCATCCATCATTAATCATTCCTCGCTGTATTTGGTGTGCATTTGCAGATCAGACTTTATCACTTGTACTGTATTTGTCTTTGGTTCTCAGTGACGTTGTCCTCGTAATGAGACGCGAGGAGAACGTCACTGTGCTCCTCTCTGTGAGAACCAGAAAAACATTCACATTTAAGAAGCTTAACTCGCTCGCCAAATAATGAAATAAGTGATTATTAAACCGTTAATCAATTAATTGCCGCAGTTGGAGTGTACTTAACGTAGATGGAGTTTTTACGGCTTAATTTAAAAAAGCGGTGCAGGGAAGAAGTCCAATTTGAGCCGCGTTCAGCGCTGTGAGAGAGTGTGAAATTAAATTTAAACGTGTAAACAAAAGATGGTTACAGCGTTTGAATCTATTCCAAAATAACCACCGTGCAGCAGCAGATGTCTCATTGAATTCCTGTTTATCATATTTCCTTTGTACGCTGCCGAGCGGTTTGGAGCATTTATGGTTTGTACGGTACGTTTATATATGTATAAACAAGGCTTCAATTTGTCCAAGCAAATAAAGGTTATATAGTCTGCAAGAATCATTGTCTCACGGTGCCAACGTAGATCTTCAACATTGTCATGTGTTTTCATTTCAGTCCATTCTTCCTCTTTAACTCCTCCACTACCACTTATCTACAACTCTGAGAAATAAGGGTTCCAAAAGGGTTCTTCTACAAGCAGAGGCGATTCTAGAGTCTGTAGGGGCCCTAAGCAAAAATTCCCAGGGGGCCCTTCCAACCAGTGTTCATCACCATGATGTTATAAATAATCTGACACCAACAAAAAATGTATGAATTCAATTTTTTTTTCCCGAAATGATTGAAATAACATGGTAAAAACCTTGTAATTAAAAAGTATGTGAAACTATAAATGTAAAGAACAATAAAATACTGTAAATAGCTTTTAAAAAACTATATAAACTTAGTAAAAAAGATATGCATTACACTGTAAAGAACCCATATTATGAAACAATATAAATATATAGAACAATAAAATACTGTAAATAACTGAAAAAAACATATATAAACTTCGTAAAAAAGATGCATTACTCTGTAAATAATCCTCTTCATTTTCCAACTTGCAGAACGATAACTTCACACAGGTTAAAGTGAGGTGGGGCCCCTTTAGGGAGGTTTCCTACTGACATGTCATTGCAAATCGCCCATTGTTTTTTAAGGGGGACGTGGAGGCGGCTCCTCACTGCACATTTCAGTAAAAACAGCCCTCAGGCTCCGAGTGTCGGGGGGGCCCCCTATCAGCTCGGGGCCCCAAGCAGTTGCCTGCCCTGCCTGTTCACAAACTGTGCCTCTGTCTACAAGGGCTGAGGTTCTACCTGGAACCATTTGCTTCTGATAAACCCTTGCCCAAAGAAAGGGTTTTTGGTAACACTAATGGTTCCAGTAAGAACCATTTTGACCCAGAGAACCCTTTAAAACCCCTTTCCTGAACCCTCCAAAAAGGGTTTTCCTATGAGGACAAGCCAAAGAACCTTATATGGTTCTACTTAGCACTTTTATTTCTAAGAGTGTACTCCACCCCTTCTCTCTTCTAGATGGGGCTTTGTCCTCAGAACCGCAGCGTCTTGCTTCCCTTGGCAGCCTGTTAGACGATCGCCACTGGCATCACGTCGCAGTGGAGCGGCAGAGTTCCCACTTCAACCTCACTGTGGACAAACACAGTGAGACCATTCAAATCCCTGCCATGTTCAGACACTGGGACATGGAACAGGTGAGATGAAACACACACACACACACATACTGCAACTATATTTACATTTTTTGCTGCTTTATTAAACTTTTCATCCCAACACAGCTGAGCGTCGGGGCGTCCCTGAGTCTCAACCCTCTGAGGCTGCTCGACTCCAAGAGGAACTTCCACGGCTGCCTGGAGAACCTGCTGTACAACGGCCTGAACCTGATAGAACGAGCTAAACACAAGAACCAACAAGTTACTCTCTTGGTGAGCACTTTCAAACTGTGCACAGGAAAGTCATTCAAAGTTGCTGCGCAATCTTTTATGTTGACTCAGTCAGATCGTCCTAAGACTTTGGATCTGGGTTGAGCATGGCCCGATGGTGTGCATCCTTGATTTTCACATTTTTTGGAGGAATTTTAATTTTCGCTGATTTATCGAGCTACACCGGGCAGGCAGCGGCTCATCAGCAGCAGCTGCGCTGTCTGGACCGGGGAGGTGGAAGTGAAGAGGCTGTCCTCACTGTGGGTGAGACATTTTCACACGGTTCACCGCAGAACACGGTGTTATACTGAAGCGACGAGGTGTCCATGCACCAACGCGCGAGCACATATTTATTTTGCATTAGCATGCTACTACTTTGCGGATAACTTGGCGAACCTGTTTCCAAAGGTAAGCTAGCGAGGTTACGATTAGCATTAGCCAACATGCGAGCACATTTATTTTGTATTAGCATTCTTCTACTTTGCGGCCAACTTGGCGAACCTGTTTCCAAAGGTAAGATAGCGAGGCTACGGTTAGCACTAGCGTAGGGCTAACATAATACACTGGCATGGCTGACGGTCACAACATCTAGCTACGCTAACGCTGATCGGAAATGAAAACATTTGTGTTGTGCTTAATGAGGTTGCACAGGGTTAGCCTTTACATTCCTTGATGATACAGGCTGATGATGTGGGGAGGTTAGCAGAGCCGTGTCTGTCATGGCCTAATTTGGAGCAGAAGCTGCTAATGTTGCTATTGTTGGCTGCACTTTGTCTGACAAAAACACTGTCCATGGGGGTTAATTGCCTTCTGCAAAAAAACTCTTTTTGAGCAGTATACTGTAGAGTTTGATCTGAACTCATAAATGTGATTCGACTGGCTCGTGCCTGTGCTGGAATATTTGTGTGCTTGTGCTCACACCGTCGCTTGGAAAATTTAACATTTCTCAATTACTTGCTGCACACAACATGAGCAAAGCAAAGCAGCGGAGCCAAAATTCAGCTTGGCAACATCTTTTCAAAGTGATTGAGGAGCGTTTCAGTTGACGCCTCCATGTGTGAGTCCCCTTTAATTCACCCTCAGCACATAATTTGGGTAGATGCAGTGCTGCTGCTCAGTACACAGAATGGATTTATAGACATTTCTGACTTTTTTCATTATGAAGGTTCGTCAATGCTAATGCCGATATTTACCTTGGTTTCCGTGTAATGGGCCTCGACAACAAAAATCAACTTTGTAGGTATTCATAAACAGTATAGATTAGTTTAGGTTTCTTCAACGTGATGTTGACGACGACAAACCTCGTAAGTCATTTTAGGGAAAAACATTGACATTTAGCTCCTGAGAGAGATTGAGCATTAGTAGCTGGAGCTGCCACCCACAGTAAACCTGCAAGCTAATAAAACATGCTGCTTAGGTTTTGTTTATTTCTGTATTTTTTTCCAAGAAACACCATGACACACAGTAACTGCTGCTGCTGCTGCTGCTGCTGCTGCTGCTGCTGCATTGATATCCGGTATGCCGTTTATGGCCTATGCCTATGTGCACATTGTTTGTAAATCGCCATTTAATAGTCACATATAAGGGTGTTTAGGCGAGCACCATCTTGTTTTTTTGGGAAGCAGAAATAACTGTATTTGGAAGAATACAAATACTGCACTTTGAGTCGTCCCCTGATGGCCAAAAAGAAGACTTCAGACAGCTTCAGGCACTGGTATTGGCTTCACTTTCACTTTCTATTTACAGCCTATTGTTGACACTCTTAGGAAACCATTGGGAATCGTGTGTCGTCATGTGCTAATTAGCCCCCGGCCTAGTTAACAACGATAACAAGCACTTAACAAGGACAGTGAGCGACGACAGACCAGAGGAAAGACGAGGATTATTGGACTTTCAGTCGTTCTTCCTTATATTTATCATTACACCAGTTTCTATAAGAGGACAAGTGGAGCGATTTCTGATAAACGGCCACTCGTTATATTTAAGGACCACAGCACAAGGAAGCAAGAACTCTGGGTGATTTGCATGCATGGACGACGGTTTTAATAGAGGCTTCTTCTTTTTTTTTTCAAAAGAGCACTGTAGCTCTTAGCGTGGTCGCGTATTAACACAGTTATTGTCCTTTTTAATAGAGAGAGCGCTTTTGGCCTTTCATAAAGGCCGTGTTAACAAAAAGAAGTGGCACTTTCAATGGCATACGTCTGCATGGCGTGGATTTTCAGGATTGCATGAGTGGAAGTGAGTGGTTTTTGGAGGTTTCATTGTTCACTTTTTTTTTTTCTCCCCCCCACTTCATGTATTCCAGCACTGCCGCGTCCTCCTGTGCACTTTCATATATCACTTTAACAGCTCTACAAAGGGCTTTTAGATGTCATCTGTGTTTCCAGAGCGTTACAAAGATAGAAGACTGAGATGCCCGACCGAGACTTGAGTATTGTAATGTATTACTGCTGCAGCTTTAGCAATGGACCCGGTGTCATTACCACCACTCAAAATAATGGACCGCAGAAGGAAATGTCTGTATAGAAATGTTCGCACACATATCCGACACTCCGCGCCTCTGAGATTGTGACACTGGTCTCTTCAGTTTGATGGTTTCACGGTTGTTCTCGAGGAGACTTGCTGATGAGATCTCACTCAGGGTATGAATATGACTCCATTATGTGCCATCAACCTTGTTCATTCTCTCCCTAGTTTGTGTCTTTCCTTCCTTTCCTCTCACTCTCTGTGTCCTCATTTTGCAGGTTGCAGGATCCAGATCCAGTTTCAAGGCTACTACTACTACTATTATTATTATTAGCATACATGTCATCATCATTATTGTTACGCTATAATTAAAAGTCAATATCAGTATAATTTGTCATCTGTCCCACATTTTACCTTTCACCCCAACCAGTCTAGGCACATCTTTCAGTCTGGTTCTGTCTGAGGTTTCTTCTTCTGTTAAAAGGAAGTTTTTTCTCTCCAAATGTTATGATTCGGCCAGAGGTGGAAAGAAACAAAATACTTTTACTCAAGTTACTGTATTGAATACTTTTTTTGTGTATTTTGTAGTTTTAAAGTACAATTTAAAATCAGGATTTTCTATTTTACTTGAGTACGAATTGACTCAAGTATTGTACTTAGTTACTTTATAAATCCTATCCGTTACTGAGTAAAAATAAAAATTCAGCACAATGAAGACCTACAGGGGGAAAATATACACCAGAACCAGAAAAATGATGATGTGATTAGCACCGTCACTGGCGCGTGAACATAGAGGGCGTGGCCAAAAGTGACGTAATATCCTGTGTCGCGCCGGGCGCGTGAGCTCCAAAATAGTTTAGAAATTCTGAGCCCTTGTCATATTTCTACTACCCTCACACCCCACGCAAAGTAACTAAGTAACTTTTACTTAAAGTACATTTCAAACGAACTACTTTTTACTTCTACTTGAGTACATTTTCAGATGACTACTTTTACTTCTACTTGAGTAATATTTCATCGAAGTACTGGTACTTTTACTTGAGTACAATATTTTAGTACTTTTTCCACCTCTGGATTTGTCGCTATACAAATAAAATTGAATTGAATCGAATCATCAGCGTATTAATATTCATGTTCTTTGTCACTTTTACTCTCACTCCACCCGACTTCCCTCTCTGTCTCAGGGCAATGTGACCTTTTCTTGTGCCGAGCCAGTTTCCGTCGCCGCGACGTTTCTCGGCCCCCAGAGCTTTCTCCGGCTGCCGGCGGATGCGGCGTCTGACTCGGAGGGCGTGTCCGTGGGGTTTCAGTTCAGGACGTGGAACGGCGCGGGGCTTCTGGTCACCTTTGAAATTCCTAATGAGGGCGGAGTGGTCTGGTTGTACCTGAGCGAGGCTCGACTGCGGCTACGGATTCATAAGACTGGCAGGAGCCTGCTGGAGCTCGGTACAGGTCGGTCTGACCACCTAAAAAAATACTCTGTGAATGTCAAATGTGAGAAAATGAGTGCTGGGCACGTTAACGCATGACTAGTTTCCATGACGATTGACAGGAAAAAGGCGCACGTGACGTTATGTTTACGTGCCGCTGCACCGGAGTCCGTTTACCAGTTAACTGCGTTAGCTCCTTTAGCGCCGTTAGCGCACCTACAGTTGAACTGGACCGGTTGGTTTATTAAACCAAAAGAGCAAATAGCAGCGTACCTGTGTACAGTTTTTAAACTTTAGCATTACTTTAGAGACTCGTAAACATGACGCCACAAGCGTCTTTTTCCGGTCAGTAGTCATGGAAACGCATCATGCGTAAACGTGCGCTAACGGCCGTTAATGCGTTAACGTGTGCTAACCGTTATTAACTTGTTTTTATGGTCAAAAACCTCCTAGTTTCTGTAAACGAGCCGATAGAAATCCTCTTTTCTGACGGTGTTTTTCTGCTGCGAGATATCAGAGTGAACTTTCACCCCCAGAAGACAGAGTCTTGTGATTGGGCCATTACTATCCAGCACATCCGTTCTCAGAAGCGCAGCGCCCCCCTCTGGAACGGTGGATGCACTGCTCACACTTTCATACATATCACCCATCTTTCATACCCACTCACACACTGCTGGCACAGGATCAACGTGGGGGTTAAGTGACGTAGCCTTTTGTGTATTTTCGGCTCAGAATGGAGTACGACTACAGGAAAGTCAACGACGGTGGGATTTTTGCAAGTTGATATGAGACTGAACAACAAGAAGAGACTGCATTTGTTTGTAAAAGCCAGATTGTAACCTCGATGGTTACGTTTTCATTCCATCCTTTGGAAATGTTTTTTTTTTTTTGTTTGACGTCTTCAGGTTCAGCTCTGAACGACGGTCAGTGGCATTCAGTGGATTTCACCTCCGGACGAGGACACGTGACCATCGCTGTCGACGAAGGAGGGGGAGGTGTCGCTCACTCCAGCCCCTCGTTTCCTGTCACCGTGAGACATCAGCTCTTTTTTGGTGGTAAGAGCGGAAAATGTTTTATACAAATATCAGTAAACAAATATATAATAATACTGTAGAATCATCTCAAATTGATCCACTGCTGCCTCCATCAGTATTTGTGACTTCAGTGACAAATCTTGTGTCAGGAACTGCTTTAGGGCAGCATGTGAATTTCTCTGTGAGATGAATAAAGTATCTATCTATCTATCTATCTATCTATCTATCTATCTATCTATCTATCTATCTATCTATCTATCTATCTATCTATCTATCTATCTATCTATCTATCTATCTATCTATCTATCTATCTATGTCTTCAGTTTGCATCCGAGCAAGCTGAAGCATAGATTTTCTCCATAGACCTTTGTGCAATACAGTGAGCAATTTGCAATCTTAGGTTTCCATATAAAGGTGATTCCCAACATATGTTTTAGATTTTATTTGGTGAGCCAGTATTAACTTTCATAATAGATAATATAATAAAATAATAGTATGGTAATATTGCAGTAATACTGTCTTATTTCTGATGTGATTTCCAACTTTGTGGTAACAGTGGTAATAAATTGATAATATTGTAGTAAAACCCTGTAATATCCAGGTAATAGCTTGGTAATGAGAGCTTAAATGTTACCAGAGGACGAGGAGTTTTTGATGATGTAATTTTTGCATATTATCTTCCAATTGAGAGGAAAAAGGACAATAAAAGATGGCACATGTTATGAGTGTATGACGCTGGTCAAATGATAAAACTCAAGGACGTCTCAGACGAAGATTTAAAAAGCACTGGGTACAAATAAAACATGAGTAGTCACGCAGCTGTAGACCTGTTTGTGTACCTCACTCGTGGCTTCCCCCCGGATCCATTTCTTGCTTTTTGATTGCATCCCTGTGACTTTTGAGCTCTCATCTAACTTCTCCTTCTTACGTCGCTCATGCTCAGGTTGTCCCGCTGAGAACGACAAAAGTCGGGAATGTAGAAACCCCTTTGACACCTTCCAAGGCTGCATGCGTCTCCTCACTGTGGACGACCAGCCGGTCGACTTGATCCTGGTACAGCAAAGGCTGCTGGGAAACTACAGCTACCTGCAGATCGACATGTGCGGCATCATTGACAGGTCAGAATCGGCTAAATTATCTACCGTTAAACCACCGGTTTATCGCACCGAGACTCTGCTGATATACCCACAATCGTATATAATGTGATAATGAAACATATTTATTTTAAAGTTGCAACTCTCTCTGCGGGTAGGAAAAGATTATTTACATTTTTTGCAGCTTGTGTGTCATTGGTGTTCGTTTCTATGCAGATGATTCACTTCCCTTTACAAGCACCACAGGGATTTGAGTCTTTCCCAAAAGAGCTAGTTAGTTTCAGTTTATCACAACTTGGGAAAAAGACCTAACATCAGTTCAAATACCTCTTTTATGCCAAAGTTATCTGGATACATATTGTGTAAAATACAGGAAAACTCGATGTAAAAAGGCCATTGACTCGTTTCCCATTGCCAGTAGAGAAGCTTGCCTTTATTTCTTTTTTATCCCCTTATGTAATAAATCTAAATCTAAAGCAACTGCCCATAAAATCCTCCTAATATGTCACAGAGACTCAGGAATAATGTTCATATAACAAACTGAACTCACCAACAACAACAGTACAGACAAAATATTTGCATTAAAAAAAATAATTTGCAGACTACAAATCATGTTTATGTTTTGGCATGTGGCGCCACCTACCGCCATCTACCACTCATTGCAGTCAGTAGAGTCTCAGCTGCAGAGCAACCACGGGTTGCCAGTTACGTCAGAAAACGAAACCTAAAAGACCTCAGTATTTTGAATTTGAATGTAGTAACATTCGTTTTTGGCCACTTTCTTACATATGGCAACTTTAAGCAAATGTAATAAATGTACACATTAGGTACTACTACTACTACTAAAATACCTTACTATCGATATTTTGTGAGAATAATACAATATGTCACCGTAATGGTGGCAATCAAACACTTAAAATAAATGTGGACGTAGTCTCCCACTTGCAAAAGTTAGACAGTACCAGCTGCCAATCACACTGCCGTGCACTCATAAATACCATACAATTCAGTCAACAATTCATTTTCCTATAAATCGGAATACTATTTACGAAAGGTTCATCATGTGCTGTTGAAGACGACTTGAAAATAACATTTGAGATCATGAACTCCTTAGAAAAATGTGTACCGGTGTTATAAATCAAGGGGGAAGTCGGCTCATTTCCCAACAGACCTGCATTCAGACAGAGTTCTTTGTGCAATCACCTGAGTCGTCCCCCTGGTGGCTATCCGCTCCTTCCAACCTACTTCCTGGGCTTCCTGTTTCAAACCAGAAAACTGTGTCAGTTAACAGACTATGTATACAGTCGACATGGAAGGGCAGAGGCAGGAGCACAGCGGAGGAGAGTTCGATGTGAAACAGCGGCCGTCTACAGTCATAACTGTACTGCTCTTACTGTATCTTTCATTTTCGTCCTTTTCTCACGCTTTGAATGAAGTCAGTGGCGTGTGCACTGGAATTTAATATTCTCATGCGTGAAATTAACTTTTGAATTTTTATCCCCTGATCTTTTGATGTCATGCTGGGAAATGTGCCAAATTCTTAAATAAAGTAAAAAAAAAAAAAAAAAGTCTCATTCAGCCTATTGTGTTACACACAATACCAAAAGTGGGGTTTTAATCCACGTTGGCCAACGCCCTAACCTCTAAGAAAAGAGGAGCTGAAGTTATTTTCTGTTCTTTTTTTCCGCTGATTATTTGACAGTTCTATATGAGACTCATCTTCTGTGGAGGTAAACTGTAATTCTTTTTTAATTATTTGTTTGGCAGAGTGATTTCTTTGCAGGGTGAAGTGGTGCAAAGAGTACTAAAGTCACAAACGAGCATTAAAAAAAAAAGAAGAAAAAAGTGTGCTCACTCACAGCACTTGCATTCAAAATGGACAATTATTGTTCAGTGAATATCAAAGGCTTCGAAATAACCACTGAAATCCCTGTTTGATTTATGTTCTCCCCGTATGTAATAAATCAACGTTCCTGCTCATTTTTCAGTCTCACCACAGAATGCGATTCTCACTCACAAAGTCTGTGAGACTTTCTGCTAATGACGGAGATTTTACTCTGGTTTTATTTATTCTGAATGCGTTTCTTTTTTTATTGCTCTGTCAGTTTTTTTAGCCTCTAAAGGAGGCTGTAAAATGTCAGTTTTATAGTCATATTTTTTGCTGGGCAGCATTCAACCGAGGACCAACCGAGGGCTTGTGGTTCCACAGTTCACTAGCACTTTTTTAATTAAAATTCACACACCGTGTTTTTTGGATAAGAACTGAATCAAAAGTCGTATCTAATTTACTTTTAGGCCTGGTTTATAGTCACATCACAAACAACTTGGTCAATAAGTCAAAGTTATGTTTTCTCCCACACTGACAGGCACTCATGCTTTTAAGGCTCATTATATAAAGGATCCTTTATAAATCTCCACACACACATTTTTTTTTTATTTCCTCTGACATGGTGGGTTGGCTATTGCAAAGCTGTTAGTTCATAATGTACCATACTGCAGTGATTAAGGTGAAACATCCACTGAGAAATAAAGAGGTGAATACCAGGAGTGGGATGTAAACCCACACAGACTTTGTGTCCATTGCGCCTTGAGTGCAACACCTTTACCACTCGGCACATCCTGATTATACAAAGGCTGTAAACCATCAAGATAATGACTCACTGGAGGAAAATCACGATACCCATGATTCTACACCTAACTTGAGTCTATTGTATTAAATACAATACCAGGAGTGGGGTTCAAACCCACGTGGGCATCTGCCCATTGGATCTTAAGTCCAACGCCTTAACCTCTCGGTCATCCTGGTGGCGGTCAGTTCACTTTTTTTTCTTTTTTTTCCAGCGTCCAGTGTCTTGTTGAGACAAACAGCCACAAACCGAGCAGGAAAAAAAGAGCTGCTGGATGTCCTCCTTTGTAGTGTTGCATGTCAATGTTTGTACCGGTATGACGTCACACGATGTATCTCACTGTCCCACACCCCGCCTACCAAGAAAAGGTACTGTTCTCAGTCCAAATGCAAGCTTGACCCAGGGCTTATCATTCCCAAACTGTACTGTTCCAGACCCCTTGCGGTACAACTTAGAGTATATACAACAGCCTACTAACTTGAGTCTATTGTATTAAAGACAATACCAGGAGTGGGGCTCGAACCCACGTGGGCATCTGTCCATTGGATCTTAAGTCCAACGCCTTAACCTCTCAGCCATCCTGGTGGCTGTCAGCTTGTTTTATCACCTCATTTTGCAACACTTCGGGATATTAGCCATTATCCACCAAGTGGAGCAAGTAGAGCGAGCGCTAGCTCCACCCATGACAGTCAGCTGATTGGGCGACAGAAAAACATCACACCCTTGTATCCAGTGTCTTGTTGAGACAAACAGCCACAAATTGAGCAGGAAAAAAAGAGCTGCTGGATGCTCTCCTTTGTAGTGTTGCATGTCCATGTTTGTACCGGTATGACGTCACACGATGTATCTCGCTGACCCACACCCCACCTACCAAGTGAAGGTACTGTTCTCAGTCCAAATGCAAGCCTAACCGAGGGCTTATCATTCCCAAACTGTACTGTTCCAGACCCCTTGCAGTACAACTTACAGTATATACAACAGCCTACTAACTTGAGTCTATTGTATTAAAGACAATACCAGGAGTGGGGCTCGAACCCACGTGGGCATCTGCCCATTGGATCTTAAGTCCAACGCCTTAACCTCTCGGCCATCCTGGTGGCGGTTAGTTGATTTTATCACCTCGTTTTGCAACAACAAAAATATAACAAAAATATTAGCCATGTTTCCACTAAGTGGAGCAAGTAGAGCGCGCGCTAGCTCCACCCATGACAGTCAGCTGATTCGGCGATAGAAAAACGTCACACCCTTGCGTCCATTGTCTTGTTGAGACAAACAGCCACAAACCGAGCAGGAAACAAAGAGCTGCTGGATGTCCTCCTTTGTAGTGTTACATGTCCATGTTTGTACCAGTATGACGTCACACGATGTATCTCATTGACACACACCCCACCTTCCAAGTAAAGGTACTGTTCTCAGTCCAAATGCAAGCCTGACCCAGGGCTTATCATTCCAAAACTGTACTGTTCCAGACCCCTTGCAGTACAACTTACAGTATATACAACAGCCTACTAACTTGGGCCTATTGTATTAAAGACAATACCAGGAGTGGGGCTCGAACCCACGTGGGCATCTGCCCATTGGATCTTAAGTCCAACGCCTTAACCTCTCGGCCATCCTGGTGGCGGTCAGTTGATTTTATCACCTCGTTTTGCAACACTTGGGGATATTAGCCATGTTTCCACCACGTGGAGCAAGTCGAGCGAGCGCTAGCGCCACCCATGACAGTCAGCTGATTGGGCGACAGAAAAACGTCACACCCTTGCGTCCAGTGTCTTGTTGAGACAAACAGCCACAAGCCGAGCAGGAAAGAAAGAGCTGCTGGATGTTCTCCTTTGTAGTGTTGCATGTCCATGTTTGTACCAGTATGACGTCACACGATGTATCGAATTGACCCACACCCTGCCTACCAAGTAAAGGTATGCAAATGCAAGCCTGACCCAGGGCTTACCATTCCCAAACTGTACTATACTGTTCCAGTACAACTTACAGCATATACAACAACCTAATAACTTGAGTCTATTGTATTAAACACAATACAAGGAGTGGGGTTCGAACCCACGTGGGCATCTGCCCATTGGATCTTAAGTCCAACGCCTTAACCTCTCGGCCATCCTGGTGGCGGTTAGTTGATTTTATCACCTCGTTTTGCAACAACAAAAATATAACAAAAATATTAGCCATGTTTCCACCAAGTGGAGCAAGTAGAGCGCGCGCTAGCTCCACCCATGACAGTCAGCTGATTGGGCGAAAGAAAAATGTCACACCCTTGCGTCCAGTGTCTTGTTGAGACAAACAGCCACAAAAGAAAGAAAGAGCTGCTGGATGCTCTCCTTTGTAGTGTTGCATGTCCATGTTTGTCACACGATGTATCTCGTTGACACACACCCTGCCTACCAAGTAAAGGTACTGTTCTCAGTCCAAACGCAAGCCTGACAGAGGGCTTATCATTCCCAAACTGTACTGTTCCAGACCCCTTGCAGTACAACTTACAGTATATACAACAGCCTACTAACTTGAGTCTATTGTATTAAATACAATACCAGGAGTGGGGTTCAAACCCACGTGGGCATCTGCCCATTGGATCTTAAGTCCAACGCCTTAACCTCTCGGTCATCCTGGTGGCGGTCAGTTCACTTTTTTTTCTTTTTTTTCCAGCGTCCAGTGTCTTGTTGAGACAAACAGCCACAAACCGAGCAGGAAAAAAAGAGCTGCTGGATGTCCTCCTTTGTAGTGTTGCATGTCAATGTTTGTACCGGTATGACGTCACACGATGTATCTCACTGTCCCACACCCCGCCTACCAAGAAAAGGTACTGTTCTCAGTCCAAATGCAAGCTTGACCCAGGGCTTATCATTCCCAAACTGTACTGTTCCAGACCCCTTGCGGTACAACTTAGAGTATATACAACAGCCTACTAACTTGAGTCTATTGTATTAAAGACAATACCAGGAGTGGGGCTCGAACCCACGTGGGCATCTGTCCATTGGATCTTAAGTCCAACGCCTTAACCTCTCGGCCATCCTGGTGGCTGTCAGCTTGTTTTATCACCTCATTTTGCAACACTTCGGGATATTAGCCATTATCCACCAAGTGGAGCAAGTAGAGCGAGCGCTAGCTCCACCCATGACAGTCAGCTGATTGGGCGACAGAAAAACATCACACCCTTGTATCCAGTGTCTTGTTGAGACAAACAGCCACAAATTGAGCAGGAAAAAAAGAGCTGCTGGATGCTCTCCTTTGTAGTGTTGCATGTCCATGTTTGTACCGGTATGACGTCACACGATGTATCTCGCTGACCCACACCCCACCTTCCAAGTAAAGGTACTGTTCTCAGTCCAAATGCAAGCCTGACAGAGGGCTTATCATTCCCAAACTGTACTGTTCCAGACCCCTTGCAGTACAACTTACAGTATATACAACAGCCTACTAACTTGAGTCTATTGTATTAAAGACAATACCAGGAGTGGGGCTCGAACCCACGTGGGAATCTGCCCATTGGATCTTAAGTCCAACGCCTTAACCTCATGGCCATCCTGGTGGCCGTCAGTGGATTTTATCACCTCCTTTTGGAACACTTTGGGATGTTAGCCATGTTTCCACCATGTGGAGCAAGTAGAGCGAGCGCTAGCTCCACCCACGACAGTCAGCTGACTGGGCGACAGAAAAACGTCACACCCTTGCGTCCAGTGTCTTGTTGAGACAAACAGCCACAAAAGAAAGAAAGAGTTGCTGGATGTACTCCTTTGTAGTGTTGCATGTCCATGTTTGTACCAGTATGACGTCACACGATGTATCGAATTGACCCACACCCCACCTACCAAGTAAAGGTATGCAAATGCAAGCCTGACCCAGGGCTTACCATTCCCAAACTGTACTATACTGTTCCAGTACAACTTACAGCATATACAACAACCTAATAACTTGAGTCTATTGTATTAAACACCATACCAGGAGTGGGGTTCGAACCCACGTGGGCATCTGCCCATTGGATCTTAAGTCCAACGCCTTAACCTCTCGGCCATCCTGGTGGCGGTTAGTTGATTTTATCACCTCGTTTTGCAACAACAAAAATATAACAAAAATATTAGCCATGTTTCCACCAAGTGGAGCAAGTAGAGCGCGCGCTAGCTCCACCCATGACAGTCAGCTGATTGGGCGAAAGAAAAATGTCACACCCTTGCATCCAGTGTCTTGTTGAGACAAACAGCCACAAAAGAAAGAAAGAGCTGCTGGATGCTCTCCTTTGTAGTGTTGCATGTCCATGTTTGTACCGGTATGACGTCACACGATGTATCTCGTTGACACACACCCTGCCTACCAAGTAAAGGTACTGTTCTCAGTCCAAACGCAAGCCTGACAGAGGGCTTATCATTCCCAAACTGTACTGTTCCAGACCCCTTGCAGTACAACTTACAGTATATACAACAGCCTACTAACTTGAGTCTATTGTATTAAAGACAATACCAGGAGTGGGGCTCGAACCCACGTGGGAATCTGCCCATTGGATCTTAAGTCCAACGCCTTAACCTCATGGCCATCCTGGTGGCCGTCAGTGGATTTTATCACCTCCTTTTGGAACACTTTGGGATGTTAGCCATGTTTCCACCATGTGGAGCAAGTAGAGCGAGCGCTAGCTCCACCCACGACAGTCAGCTGACTGGGCGACAGAAAAACGTCACACCCTTGCGTCCAGTGTCTTGTTGAGACAAACAGCCACAAAAGAAAGAAAGAGTTGCTGGATGTCCTCCTTTGTAGTGTTGCATGTCCATGTTTGTACCAGTATGACGTCACACGATGTATCGAATTGACCCACATCCCACCTACCAAGTAAAGGTACTGTTCTCAGTCCAAATGCAAGCCTGACCCAGGGCTTATCATTCCCAAACTGTACTATACTGTTCCAGTACAACTTACAGTATATACAACAGCTTACTAACTTGAGTCTATTGTATTAAACACCATACCAGGAGTGGGGTTCGAACCCACGTGGGCATCTGCCCATTGGATCTTAAGTCCAACGCCTTAACCTCTCGGCCATCCTGGTGGTGGTGAGGTTGTTTTTCCGCCTCATTTTGCGACCCGTGGGGATATTATCCATGTTTCCACCAAGTGGAGCAAGTAGAGCTAGACAGACTCCACCCACGACAGTCAGCTGATTGGGTGACAGAAAAACGTCACTCCATTGCGTCCAGTGTCTTGTTGAGACAAACAGCCAGAAACCGAGCAGGAAAAAAACAAGCTGCTGGATGTCCTCCTTTGTAGTGTTGGATATACATGTACATGTCATTGTACCGGTATGACGGTACTGGTGGCGGTCAGTTGAATTTCTCGCCTGCTTTTCTCGACCCTTGGAGATATTAGCCGTGTTACAATGATGGTAATTGTTTTCCAAAACTTCTCAGACCTATAGATACTTGATCTCCAAATAGAGGCCAGATCTGGCCGACATGAGACTAATACCGTCATGTAATTGGACTATTTTCAATCAATCATTGAATTCTCTGCTTTTTAAAAAATGTTTACCTACCTCATTTTGTTGGGGTAGGTTTTAACCCCTGCTCCTTGTTGCTCGGGTGAAGTAGCAAGAGCTACAAAGAAAAGTGCGATTAGGTTTTTGTGTCATATACGTGAACACCAAACATAAGGACCAAGAAGTGTTGTAATGTGAATATTGAAGTGTTTTGAGGTTTCTCTCAAAGCAGCAGCAGTGTAGCTTGACGTGAAGAAGGGAAATCACATCACAGCGGACTGACCAGCTGCTGAGTCGTGGCTTTTCTTAAAGTCTTAATTAAAGGAAGGAAGGCTGCCATTTTTTTGTACAGTCACCTCATTTCTTTTCAGTATTTTGGGCAAGTAAACATAATCAGCAAAATGTGCATTCAGGCACATACTCATACTGCCGTTTTTTAAACAGCATTGACGTAAAATTGTGTATGTGTGTGTCAAACCCCTTGGAGGTGACAGCTGGTCCTAGAACAGATGGAGTCAAAGCAGTGTGGATAAAAACACGATTACTCATCGTCTTCTGTTGTCGTTGCTGTCTGTCGCTCCATCTCACTTTTACAGAGTTGTGGATTCAGCTCTGACTACTAGTTTGAACAGTTTTTCGCTGCCTGACGCAGTGCTGAAGTTGTTAGTATTGTTGCTGCATGGAAGGAGGTTGTGGGGTTTGAACTCCAGTTTGTCAAAAGGTTGAGTGTTCGTCTGATGCCTGTGTAAGTTGGGTATTTACTGTAGTTTAATTAGAGCCAAAGGGTAAGCGAAAGGATTACACTTAAGAACCTCACTTGTGCATAAATTGTATGCACTAATCCTTTCCTGGAGTCACTTGATTCATCTCAAACAAGATGATGCATCTTCTGTCGTCTCCAGAATGACCTAAACGCGTACGCCACATACATGAACTTTCCCTGCAGTACACTTTTAAAGCAATGTGTAGCTTCTAAACGAAAATGAATGTCTGCTACATTCAAGCATTCATATTCCATTTGGCAATGGCTTTATTTTTTTTTCTCCTAGATTTGAGAGATTTAAAGGAAGGGTATTTTTCTTAAGGTTGTGCTGGTTTTTTTTTCTGTTCCGTGAGTCGGTTGCAGTAAAGAGAAAGCATAAAGTGAACAAATTTAGATAGAACTCAAGGAATGGGTAGCTTTTCAGGTATAAGAAGGAAAGCGTTTTTATAGATGGATGATGAAAGGTTTCAGTGGGCCACACAAGTTCCTTTCAATTTCTCAATCTCACTACTTAAATTTGGGGATGAAAGGAAAATGTTGCATACGCAGTTGCTGCTTCCTTTTAAAGCATTAATCCAGCCTTCTTCTACCAATTTATCCGCCACATGAGGGTCGTGGGGGGGGGCAGTGTGACACCGTGGACAGGTCACCAGTCCACCATAGGACCACATATAGTGATAAACAACCATTCACTCTCACACCTACGGTCAATTTAGAGTGTCCAATTCGCCCTAATCGCCAAGTCTGTTTGTTTTGGACTGTGGGATGAAATTAGGATAGGGTTGGGGTTCGGGTTGGGATTAGGGTTAGGGTTAGTGTTAACCACTACGCCAATTGCGTGGCCTCTTTTAAACCATTTGGTTCTTATCAAAAATAAAACATTATCAATGGCTTTCCTAAATTACTTAAAGGCGCCATATGTAAGAATGTGGCCAAAACTACGGTTACTACATTCAAATTCAAAATACCGAGGTCTTTGAGGTTTCGTTTTCTGACGTAACTGGCAACCCGTGGTTGCTCGGCAGCTGAGACTCTACTGACTGCGATAATTGGTAGACAGCGGTAGGTGGCGCCACATGCCAAAAACATGATTTGCTGTATTGTTGCAGTTGGTGAGTTCAGTTTGTTATATGAACATTATTCCTGAGTCTCTGTGACATATTAGGAGGATTTTATGGCCAGTTGCTTTAGATTTATTACATAATGCACCTTTAAACCTATAGTAGGCATTGGATGTGTATCGGACATCTAAATAAAAAAATGTATTTACCGTGCCAAAACTTACAAATGGATGGTTGTGGAAACCACTTTCCTTCTGACCTTCACATCCAGTATCTCCTGCATATAAATCGTGTATTCACACATACATAAAACATGGCCTATATGCAGCATAAGGATAGTTCGCTTCATGTGTGGTGGTGGGTTCTTTTTTTTTTTATAATCCCTCATTTGCTTCTCCCCGCGTCCCTTTCCTTCTGCTTATAAACACGATTGATGTCACGACAGTCACGGCGGCAGTGGCATTTTTATCTATAAATACGCGCCGAGCTTCAGTGTCATCTCATCGCGGCTGGGTTCATTTAGAGATCTTCTTCAAACAGTCTGACAGGAGTGAAGCTCTGCTGCCGAGGAGAAGTGAGTGGAGACTTTCTATTCAGGAAATAAAGAAAAAAAAAAGACAGACTTTGCTTTCATGTGATATGAAAGAAAAATGTTTGGAGAGAAATCTGTGAAGTAATGAAATTATTCTTTTCATCTCTCCGGGGAAAGGCTAGGAAGGTATTCTTCTGATGTCATATTTCAGTATAATGGTAGATTTTTTATTTCATTCATTTTTCAAACCAAACTCCCACAGCTTTATATCTAAGTACAAACATATTGGCCATCACATAAATTACTTTCAATAGCTGCAGCTAAAAGGCTATAACCGCCATGAAATAATAATAAAAAAAAAAAAAAAATGTCACAATAAATAACAGCAATATTTCATTTGAATAGAGGTTTTTATTTTTCCAAACACAGCTACAGCTATAGAGCTTTGGAGAGAAAAAACACAGTTGGGCAGAAAAAGCCCTGATAAAAACATAGAAGATAAGACCTGATAAATAACAGTGTTAAAAACAGATCAAATGAGAGGAATGATTTATGTAAAAGGAAGATGCAATGTATATTTTACAGGGTACTGCATATGGGGCAGTTCTATATAAAGAGAAACGTGTGACTGAAAGGTTGCTGATTCTAGTCCCGACCAGGTCAAGGGCTTGGTTACCCCTGAGCAAGGTACCCAATCCCCATTGCTCATTGTTAATTGGACAATCTTAATCAGGGCCAGCCTTGTAAAATAATCTCATAATAATAACCTATAAACAACAAGAACTCTGAATTTCTTTTCATGAAGTATGTTTTTACAAAACATGACATTTCTTGTGGAAAAATAAGTGCAATTTCAACCGTACGTTTGACACCCCTGCTCTAAATTGACCCCAGACCCCCACCAAGAAAAATAAGTGTGTGTCAGTATTGCAGAAATATTACACGATAAGAGCAGACGAGTCTTATGGAAGTGTTCTGTTCTTGGCTGCACAGTGCAGCACAGAGTTCTACACAAACTTCCGGCCTCAGAGGATTTACATCTTATATAGGACGACAATGTGCCGGCAAGAGTCGGTAAATAATGGCTTTTTCCAAATGCTAACTGCTGTTAGCTGCCGTTAGCCTCGGTGACGCTGACGTAGTTTCCTGTGTCTCATTTGCATATTTAAAGAGACAGGCACTCAAAAGCGAGCGTTCTGAACAGGGCTGTTTTGGCAGAGTGATTGAACTGCTTGAACTGGACACCAGGGAACTAGGTTCACTCGGAGAAATAGTGTATAAGATGTCTACTTTAAAGCAATTATGAACCTACACAACATGGATAGAATATATTTAATATCTGCCAATTAAATCCTCCCAAATGAACTGGGCCATTTCCTCTTTGATGAGGTGATTTTCTGTGTACGAATAAGAAACGTTTTTTATACCAACATTCATATAAACAACCTTGGAGATTCGTCTTTAAACAATAGCAGGGATTGTAAGTCAACTGCCTTGTTTGAGCGTTTTCCAACCTCATTCTGTGATTCTCTTTTGTTTTCCAGGTGTTCTCCCAATCGGTGTGAACACGGAGGCCACTGCAGCCAATCCTGGACCGTCTTCCACTGCAACTGCTCTGACAGCGGCTACAGCGGCGCGACCTGCCACAGCTGTGAGTCTCTCCCCGTCAGGCTGATGCCACCGCGTTTTAACACCCCCAACATAAACGCCCCGTGGCAGAGAAACAGGGAGCGGAAGACGAGACGGAAGAAATGCTGCCCAAAAAAGGGAGCCATATGTGAAACACGATAATGAAGGGAAACGGTGAATACTTCCCGCATAAATTAACGCCAGAAGCGAAACAGATGAGAGCTGTGATTGCACTGAGTTCAGATAAAATCTGATTTGCCACCTTTGAAGTCCCATTAAGACTCATGAACACGTTTTACCCCCAAAACATGGAACTGATTTCAGGGTTAATTGTGCGGCATAATTATTTCAAACAGCAGCTGTACACGAGATTGGTCAAATCTGCAAGACTTTAAAATACTAATATTTCGGATTTGCAGCTTTCTGAGCTGAGCTCAGACCACATGGTGGAATAGCGGCGTTGTTGTCTAACAGCACGAAGGTCATCGCTTTGAATCCTGGCTTGAGCTAGGGTCTTCCTGTGTGGAGTTTGCATATTTTCCCAGTGTGCGCATGGGTTTTCCCCAGCTAATCCAGTTTCCTCTGTTTAAATTAACATGCAGAGGTTAATTGGACATGCTAGATTAACCATAGGTGAGATTAAATGATTGTTTGACACTGTGTGTTTGGTGTACCATGGACTCAGGCCCGGGGGCCAGATGTGGCCCGCCACATCATTTTATGTGGCCCGCGAGGTCTATGCCTCTTTAAGGCGCGCGTTGACCATAAACTACATTTCCCACAATGCATGGCGATCGTGTTACCCGTGAAGTGACGGCATCCCGCTACTAGTTTGCAGTGTATCATTGTATATGCATCATGTGTGACACAACTGAAATTGAGATTGAAATATCCACAAATGATCCCAAAATGTCCAGGAAGAGAAAGATTGATGCAGATGGACGGCAGTTTCAAGAAAGATGGGAAGGCGAATACAAAGAGAAGAACCGGTATGTCTTTTGAGGCGGTGTCGGTCGTCAAAGACTTCAATCTACATGGGCATTTTGACACCAAACAAGGAGCCAAGTTTGCCAAAGTTAGCCTTCAAGGAAAACAAAAAATTGTCAAAGAATTAAAAGGCAAACTGGGATGGCAGCAGAATGTGTTCACAAAAGCCATAACCAAAAACGATGCAGCAGTGAAAGCTAGATTTATTGTGGCTGAAGAAATCACCCGTGCTTCAAAGTCTTTTTCTGAGGGTACGTTTACGTTTAGTTACATTTATTCTGTCTTACAGTTACATCTGAAAAATCAAAATGAGTTTGACTCCCCTGCACTAGAAGGTCCTCAGTGACTGACCTTGAACACACCTCATAAGCGTATGAGAGTGGAAACTGGGATTTGTGAAGAAAGAATTAATGCAAGGAGGGTTTTTATCAAGGTCTAACTTTAGTCATTGCTGCCCTGTCCTCTCCAGTTGGATAGATGACGAAAGAAATTCAAAATCCAGTGAGGATTCAGTGGTGACAGTGTGTATGAAGCAGCAGCAGCAGCAGCAGTAGCCGTAATCCTCCACAGTTGCTGATCCCATTATTCCCCTCACAGCTGTGTACGAACAGTCCTGCGAGGCCTACAAGCACAACGGCAACGCGTCGGGACATTTCTACATCGACGTGGACGGCAGCGGACCAATCAAACCGCAGCTGGTCTACTGCAACATGACAGGTGACTCCACACAAGTTCACGCACACCTTCAGCCTTTCATCAGGTGATCATTGAACTATGGTGATGAAGTATTTGTACTTACATTATAACACTGTGTCTGTCTGTCTATTCGCCCTAGAGGAGAACACATGGATGGTGGTCCAGCACAACAACACAGAGCTGACCAGAGTCCAACCCTCTCCAGGCGTGAACCAGTACTCGGTTCACTTTGACTACTCGTCTCGTGAGGAGCAGCTGTCGGCCATCATCGGCCAATCGCAGCACTGCGAACAGGAGCTGTCCTATCACTGCAGGAAGTCCCGCCTCCTCAACACGCCAGGTGAGGAATGTTTGTTTGTCCTGGACATTTCTTTTTGGACATGGTCTTCCTGTCTGTCCTGGAACAACCAAGAGCTTGTGATATGAATATGGCTGTTGACAGATGGAAACACATGTGTATCTGCAACTATCAATGGCGTGATAGTCACTGGGTTATTCTAATTGCAAATGCATTAAAGGGGACATATGCAAAATCAACTTTTTTATCATTTAAATCCTTATATTTCATCAGTCGGCAAAGCGTGAAAAAAAAATGACTCACTCATGTTTTTGTGGTCCTCTGGTGAGGGCAATAGTATACGAAAACCGGATGGCCGCAAAGACTGCGAAAAGTTCTATTCTTGGCTGCACAGTGGTAGCACAGAGTGCTACACAAACTTCCATCCTCAGAGGATTTATGCGCCCAGCAGATACATTTTATAGATGAGGCAATGTGCCTGCTAGAGCCTGCAAATGATCACTTTTCCAAATGCTAACTGCTGTTAGCTCCCAATAGCCTCTGTGGCTGATGTCATTTCCTGTCCGTTAAGTTTCATTTTTATTTTTATTTTTTGAAAGAGATAATACTAAACTGAGCGTTCTGAACAGGGCTGTTTTGGCAGGGTGATTGAACTGCTGTGGTGCTTCATCCTTAAGGTGTTTTGACCAAAGCATGTCACAGACATGTTCATTAGGACACCAGGGAACTAGGTTCACTTGCAGAAATAGGGTATAATATGTCTCCTTTAATAAATAGTAATATATATAAAAGGGATATTAATATTGTTAATGTGGGCGGGGCTATGGTGTGGACATAATGTTTGTTGTTCACATATTGCACTATACACCTACACCTAATACCACAAAATACCATGTCAGTCCAAAATTCAGTTCACCTGAAAAAAAAACACCTTTCAATCACTCGTGACGTGAAAACTGGACTGGAACAAGAATGATTATGGTAGTCTGTACTCATAGCTGTATTGATTGACAGGTCTGTTTATATCTACCAAGGCAACTACACACACACACACACCATTGAGTTTTTTCACTCCTGTTGAACTACACAAAAACCATATGTGAGAGATGCTCGAGTGGTGAGGCAGCCCTTTTTTGGGGAGATGGGATATGAAATGATGGATGGAGATAGCCAAAGAGGCAGCAACGATAGAATGGGTAAAGAAATAGAATTTTCATTTTAAGCTCTCTGGTGCTCTCTCCGACGCGCTGACTCAGCAGAGACCTTTCCAACCACCCACCCTGCATCCTCCCCACCTACACACACTTTTTTTATATATTATTTTTTCACTTATACTATCGTGGACCTCAACTCAAAATAACGTATTCAGCGTTAGCTCTCTCTCCCTGCGCACACTGGAGTCATCTTGGGAGGTTTTGTTTTTCCGCACATTCTTTACTTATTTTCTTATAATCCCAGTACAGCGCACGTTATTCCCACTGTGTCACAGCTTTTATGTACTGTGAGCATACAAGTCAATTATTGATTGATTGCAAGAGGCTGCTGTCCTGTGAGCACTGGTCTCAGAAAGTATACGTGGAACATTAAAATGATCTGCATCCCTCATAACCTTTTTTGTTGCTCTGGTGATTCTTACTTTACAACCGCTCTTATATTCGGTTAAGCAGCTATTGAACACACTCACGACGAACCTCGAAGGAGCAGCGTGAGCGATCAATGAGGCCTTTACGACGTTATCACTTTTGAACAAGATGCATGTAATAATCCAGAAAGAGCTGATGGTGTGGTTTAAGTCGCTTTAATTTGGACTCACATGGGTCAGGTTTTTATTTTTTGTTCTTGGGGAATTCAAAACTAACAGCGGTGCTGAAAGTGAACATAATGAGACTTTTCAAGTTAAAAACATCTTTCAGTTTGGGTCAAATTCAGTCCTGCAGAGGTCAAATTTTCATCCAGAGCAATTTTTTCTTTTTGTAGAGATTAAAATATTTCTCCAAATGTGAAATTTCTTTCTCTAGAGGTCCAAAACTTCCTTTTCCAGAGGTAAAACGTCTTTCTCGATAGGTAAAAATATCTCTCCAGAAGTAAAATGTCATTCTCTAGAGGTAAAAAAATAATATATATATATCTCCAGAAGTAAAATATCGAGGTAAAAAAAAAAAAAATCTCTCTGGAAGTAAAATGTCATACTCTAGAGGTAAATTATATGTATATATATATATATATATATATATATATATACATATATATCCAGAAGTAATATATCATCCTCTAGAGCAGGGGTCACCAACGTGGTGCCCGCGGGCACCTGGTAGCCCTCAGGCAGCCAATACGGTGCCCGCGGGCTCACTTCACTTCACCTCACTTGCATGTATCCGTATGATCGCTCAGTAAAATATCTTTGATATTGTTTATAAAAACTGGTAATCGTTAGGAGTAAGCACTGGAATGAATGTGTATGCAGTTTAATGCATAATATTAATAATTTAAATGGTAAACAAATAAAAAAAATGTAAATGTGGTAGCCCTCCATATTATTCTTTACCCTTCAGGTAGCTCTCTGTCTCAAAAAGGTTGGTGACCCCTGCTCTAGAGGTAAAACAAAAAAAATATCTCTGGAAGTAAAATGTCATCCTCTAGTCTAGAGGTAAAGAAAAAAATATATATCTAGAAGTTAAATGTCATCCTCTAAAGGTAAATATATATATATATAGAAGTAAAATGTCATTCTCTAGAGGTAACAATGTTTTCTCCAAAGGCAGAACTTACTTTTCCAGAGGTAAAATGTATTTCTCGATAGGTAAAAAATATCTCTCCAGAAGTAAAATGGTATTCTCTAGAGGTAAACCTTCCTTTGCCAGAGGTCAAATGTCTTTCTGTAGAGGTATATATTTTTTTCTTTAGCAGTCGACCTTTGAGACACGTGAAAGTTTGTTTGTGGTCGTGTTTCAGACGGTTCTCCGCTCAGCTGGTGGCTCGGTGGTCCCGGCACTGGTCGTCTCCACGCTTACTGGGGTGGAGCTCAGCCGGGCAGCCAACAGTGTGCCTGTGGCCTGCAGGGCGACTGTGTGGACCCGCATCACTACTGCAACTGTGATGCCGATCGCATTGAGTGGTAACCCCCCCCCCCCCCCCCCCCCCTCACCAAGTGTTATGAAAGCTATGCTCTGACAGGCTAGCGTGATACTTCCTACCCGCACCCACAAAACACTCAGCACATTAACACGATGTTTGCTATGCTAGCGTAAACCAAGACTAAAAACAGACTTTTAGAACACAAAGTTAACATGTTAGTCCGACTAAAATGTTTCTAAATCATGTTCATGCCTCTGACATTTCACCCAGAAATAGAAGAATAAGCTAACACTCGGACATCAGGTCATACGGCGGACTAGTGGCGGGGTCGTACCTATGTTCCCCGGGTCCTATGTTCCCCGTTTTCCCCAAAAAGGTCCTATGTTCCCCACTTTGTATGTGACAGGGGAACATGGGACCCTTTTTTTGAAAAAGGGTAGGGTTAGGGTTAGGGTTAGAGAAAGGGTCCTATGTTCCCCGGTCACATACAAATCGGGGAACATAGGACCCGGGAACATAGGACCCGGGGAACATAGGTACGGTCCCCTAGTGGCTAGTGCCGTTACCTTTTAGCAAAAAGACCCAGGTTCGTGACCCAAGCTGACTGAGGTTTGCATGTTCTCTTTGTGAGCATGTGGGTGTTCTCCGGGTTCTCCGGTTTCCTCCCACTGTCCAACAACATGCAGAGATTAACTCTCTAAAATGACCACTGGTGTGAATGTGAGAGTGAACAGTACGTTACTCCCACTTTTCGTCCTATGTCACCTGGGATTGGCTCCAGCTTTTTGCGATCCTCATGTAGAGGATAAAGCATTAGCACTTGACATGCAAATGACTAGCCACAAGCTAACAATGGATACTGCTGAAAACAGAGTGACTTATAATGGAGGTTTTTGCTCTGCTTTCTCTGTTGTCTTTCTCTAGTTATATATTTTTTATCAATGCAGTTATTCTGAAGTTAATCCCGTGTAGTCTGCTTGTTAATGCACTGCTAATAATTACACTAATAAGGTCCCTCTTTGCTAACACATCAGCAGAGCCACGCTATCCTCTGCATTCTCATTTGTATTGTGTCTCTTACTTCGTGCGGCTGCAAGTAGAACTAATGAAAGTTTAATGCCTGCAATGATATTTCCAAGGCTGTGCGTTGATTTTATGATACGATCTTGCAGTTAAAGTCTTTTAAAATGCAAAGGGAAGCGAAACAAGAAACGCGCACACAGATGAACGTAAGAAATAAAATCCTGTAATAAAGACCCGCGGTGACAAAAATTGTGAGAACAACCAAATGTCTTCAAGTACATTGAATCAACCAGACTTTGGGCCAATTCCAATTCCTATCTTAACCCTCAAGCTCAACCCTTAATCTTAACTGGCCCTCAAAACCAAGTGTTGAGGGTTATTTTGTCACTTAGAAATGGGACACCCTCTTAAATGCAGATACGTCTTCAGACTGTAGGGGGCAGAATAACGCGAAAGCTGCGTCCAGTCTGTCAACTCCAAAAAAGAAGAAGAAGAAGAACACATTTACGTCAGGATTATTTATTACGATCCGTTTGTCAGTCAAGTTATTAGGTTGTCAGTTAGTTATAAGATGATACTCATACAAATACCACAACCACGGACATATTCAGCTGACAGTTACCACACACCACGACTTATTGAAAAGTAAACCATAGCAAACCATCGCTTGTCCGCACCGGCCGGCTATTGACAAAAGATCGTAAAATAAAAATAAATGTTACGCAACAATGACGTCAGTAATCCATAATATGGGCCTAAACTAAGATAATACAATGGTTTATTAACAAAGAAAATACTTAATTTGTAGCGTACTCGTTTCGCTGCTTTCGGCGCCATCTTTGTTATATGAAAACACGCAATGCATTCTGGGTAGCCCTTGCTTCCAAGGGTGGTCTCGGAAAATCTCAATATTGAGGGCGATACAGCCCTCAAACTTACCCCTCAACTTAATTTTTCTGAGAATCGGGACAGCACTTGCACTAGAGGGAGCGCGCATTTTTGAGATTGAGGGTTAAGATTGAGGGTTAAGCAAGGAATTGGAATTCACCCTTTGTCTTTGTCCAAACTGTTTTGGAAACACATTTGTCTCTGTGTCCTGGAGAATTCTCTAATTCTAATTCACACCTGACAGTAAGATTGATACAAGGATCAGGAGAGAGCGTAGAGCTGCACACGGAGAGTCAGGGTGGACCACGATACAGTCGTCATGATCCCAAAGGCTGTGTGTTAGTGTTACAACCCCAAAAAGTTCCAGTGTCTTTGCTTCTTCTTTCGATTCATTTACATCCTCCTTGTAACCTTTTATTCTCCTTCATATTCTTCTCCTCCTCTTCCTGCAGGGCTGAGGACTCGGGCTTGCTCACCTATAAGGACAGCCTCCCTGTTAGGTCTCTGGTGTTGGGTGACGTCCAGAGGCCGGGGTCAGACGCTGCCTACAGGGTGGGACCGCTCCGTTGTCATGGAGACAGTAAGTCCAGTTTCGGGGTTGCCTGGTTACACTGGAAATTAAATGAGTAGTGGAAATCTTTCTTTTTGTGGAAGATGCTCACCTGTTTCAAAATGGGGAAAGAAATACACGAGGCATTGTTTCTAAGATTTCTGTGTTTTGTTTTAATTCCGCCTGACAATTTCGTGATAAATGAATCATTCGGGGTCGTGCACTTCCCCAACGAGAGGCTTATTATCGTGAGCAGAACTGTTACTAATGCATATTCCCTTTGTAGAAATGTCACACTGCAACACTTCGCCTCTCGTCAAATGCATTACAAAGCAGATCAGAGAAACGTGCTGCTTTCCCTTCTTTCCGTTCATTGTAATCACATCCATTTATATCCACCCAAGTAAATAGACAAATAAATGTTTGCCGTGGTTAATCCAACGAGACCCCGCGACAGAAATCGAGCCCTTGTGTATAAGCTAATTAGCAGAACCTGTTCCCTGCGTGATTCGCATGTGAAAAAAAGAAAAAAACAAATCTTGACTGCGTGTTCTCGCTCGCTTGTCAGAAAGCTTCTGGAACGCGGCGTTTTTCGACAAGGAGACGTCGTACCTCCACTTCCCCACGTTCCACGGAGAGCTGAGCGCAGACATCTCCTTCCTCTTCAAAACCACGGCCTCCTCCGGTGTGTTCCTGGAAAACCTCGGCATCAAAGACTTCATCCGCATCGAACTGAGGTGTAAGTAAAGACCCCGGGGGGGGGGGGGGGGAATGTTTAATCCGGATTAGAGTGATGTGTCAGTGAAGCCTGGAAGTCGACGTCTTAATCTGGTTCTTAGTGCGACCCATAAATCCAGAGGTTTCACACTTAATCGGTATCGCAGTACCCTGAAGGGTGAAAATATGCAAAAAAAAAAGAGTGTATGTTTGTTCAGTGTTGTAAAGCTGCAGCAGGAGCTATATCCTGATCCTACAAAGGAACGTTTAATCCTACGATCTTTTTTACAGCCCTCAGATCAATACGGGAAAGATTCCCCATTTGCTTTGTTTCCACAAGAGAATAGAGAAGCTTTTTTTTTATGTCTGTGTCAGCATTTTATGGAAAGAAAGAACCGTTTGTCAAAGTAAGAGAAACACCTCAAGTGACGTCTGAAGAGAACCACCAACCAGGAAGATGTTTCTCATATAGTTTTGACCCAAACAGAGGAGTTAATCTGCACTGCCGGGAAGTTTAGTTCTGCTTATTCTGCAATATTTACACGCTGAGAATAAAGGTGAATTCCAATTCTTTGATTAACCCTCAATCTTAACCCTCAATCCCAAAAATGCACGCTCCCTCTAGTGCAAGTGCTGTCCCGATTCTCAGAAAAATTAAGGGTTAAGTTTAAGGGCTGTATCGCCCTCAATATTGAGATTTTCCGAGACCACCCTTGGGAGCAAGGGCTACCCAGAATGCATTGCGTGTTTTCACATAACAAAGATGGCGCCGAAAGCAGCGAAACGAGTACGCTACAAATTAAGTATTTTCTTTGTTAATAGAGATATAAAAATGATGAAAACCATTGTATTATCTTAGTTTAGTTGCGCAACATTTATTTTTATTTGACGATCTTTTGTCAATAGCCGGCCGGTGCGGACAAGCGATGGTTTGCTATGGTTTACTTTTCAATAAGCCGTGGTGTGTGGTAACTGTCAGCTGAATATGTCCGTGGTTGTGGTATTTGTATGAGTATCATCTTATAACTGACAACCTAACAACTTGACTGACAAACGGATCGTAATAAATAATCCTGACGTAAATGTGTTCTTCTTCTTCTTCTTCTTCTTTTTTGGAGTTGACCGACTGGACGCAGCTTTCGCGTTATTCTGCCCCCTACAGTCTGAAGACGTATCTGCATTTAAGGGGTGTCCCATTTCTAAGTGACAAAATAACCCTCAACACTTAGTTTTGAGGGCCAGTTAAGATTAAGGGTTGAGCTTGAGGGTTAAAATAGGAATTGGAATTGGCCCTAAAAGCGGAAAGCTTTACCTTTCTGTTTTTTTTATCGCCTCTGATTTCGCTCTGTGCTCTGCTTAGCTTTCTAACATCCTACAAAGTGAGTGTTATGTTGGAATACGACGGCAATAACCAAGAGGCTAGTGTACTTTATGGATGGCACTACTTTGTGGCTGTTTATTTACATTTACAGCCCCTCTCTGTTGTGGTTTTATTCATTTGACATATATATCCCCCATGGTGCTCTTTACTATGTGTACGGGCAGGACAGTAATGCAGTAAACAATGCGGCGCGCATTTAAGAAGCAGACAAGCTTTTCTTGTGGAGAAAGTCTTAAAATATGTTGCTGTTTGAACCGTAATGAGCCCATTTCTTCAATTTAATCTCAGTTTACTTTGCTGCATTTTCACGCTTCACTATGGATTAGATTTGAAGGAACATATACGGAATCTAATGCAGGGACACTGCTGCACAAACAGCCTCTCTCCTGAGGGAAATCATTGTCAGTGCGGGTGTTCCGGCTTTGAATACGGCTGCCTTTGTTGGCAGCTGCCTCAGATCGCTCTTGTACCACTGCAGCTGGTCCCGAGAACAGTCTCGAAATAAACTTTCAGAAGCTCGTGGTATTGTTTCATCTTGTTCTGCCCTCGCAGAGAAACGCATTCTCTCCTTTCAAAACGCGAAGGACAAGCGTGTTTCAAAAATACCTGCTCCTCTCCGAGATTCTCTTTGCTATTCAAATGAACACAAGTGAAATGATTATGTGAGCAGAGCGAGAACAGAAGTTCATTCTTTCCATTTCTATAATCAGGAATGACCAATAAGATGATCTGTAACCTACAGTACATGTGCTGTTTCTGTATTATACCATTGTGGGTGATTATGAGCTTAATTGCTCGCTGCACTGTGAAAAAGAATTCTCAGCTGGTATCCATGAAAAGCCTCTCAATTGATTTTTTTTTTTTACCATGTTAATCGTTGACACATTTGCTGAGATGAAATGTTTTTTTTCCATCCTGTCCATACTAATTTCCCTCACGTGAGTCACAGATAAGCAGCCGTAATCAAACAAATGGGCTGTGCTGTGAAAGTTTTGCTAAAGCTTTTTAAAGTACCTAGAATTTGGCATCACTACCCAATGGTTCTTTTTGTCCTGTGGCTCACATCAGGCTATACATGCATATCAAATTAAGAGCTATTATTTAACCCAGTGAACAGCAACATTTTTCTCTGCCAATGAGCCAATTAATTACCTGAACCTGATGTTGATCAAGCTGTCAATGTCTAATGTAGAGTTTTTCCCCATCGATTGAGGGTTCTCTGGATCAAAACAGTTCTTACTGAAACCATTAGTGTTACCAAGAACCCTTTAAAAACCCTTTCTGTGGCAAAGGGTTTTTCAGAAGGTAGAACCTCAGCCCTTGTAGAAGTACCCTATTGGAACCCTTATTTCTAAGAGTGTACCACTTTATCCTCCATATGAGGGTCGCGGTAGGGGGCAGTGGTGCCAATCCCAATGTATATGGGGTAAAAGGCGGGGCCACATAGAGACAAACAACCATTCACGCTCACATTCACTGGTCAATATGGGGTGTCAAATGTGCCTAATTCCCAAATCCAAAGAAAGCTGAAGAACCCGGAGAAAACGCCTCACACATGGGGGTCAACATGCAAACTCGATGCAGAAAGGCCCTCGTTCCAACTGGGTCAGGAACCTGGGTCTGAATGCTAACCATGACCATGATCGTGCATCTCATCAGGCTTTCCTCCTACATTATAGCCTCTTGCACACCTTCCCTAGAATAGTCTTGCTCTTTAAGCAGATACACCTGCTCTCGTGTAAACATAGGCCACTAGCATGGATTCCACTTGCCTTTTCACCAGTTCAACTTGCTCCCATCGGGATTTAAATTGGTGCTCTCCTCTATCACTTCTGGTCTGGCCAGGACACGGAGTCTCCTGAAGAAGGGAAACATTCACAAACAGCGATTTTGTGACCCCTGGAGCAACGGAAAAGCAACATTCAGGAGCTTTTTGTATACATCTAACATGGCCTAGGTGAGATTGTGGTCTGACTTTAGCCAGGCAAGGCAAAAGTCGTTAAGATGGCATCACAACGTTTTCCGTCACTGCATACGTCATCTGTAGGTCTTTCCAATTTCGTACAGACCCATTTTGATTTACATCTGTTGGTCACACCCCTTCGCTGTGAGATTACACCCTTTCCAGGCTTAGATGTCTGGGTTTAGCCAGGCTAGGGATTAGATGAAGGCTTGAGTGGCCCTTTAAACAACTGCTTTTTGTTTGATTGACAATAGAACGTCGATTCTTTGGCAAAAACATGATGCACATCTACTGTTGATAATGTGTCTCGTCCTTGAAGGAATATCCAAAGAGTTATAGGGCTAAAACAGGGGTTCTCAAAGTTTTGATACCTGAGGGCCAATTTAGGAACCCAACATTGGACTGAGGGCCGCCAAAGGGAAAAAAAAGAAAAAAAACTGAAAGAAATCCCATTTGTAATAACTATGGCGTCCAAAATTTGACAAAACCGACATACTATACTACATCGTCCAAAATGTGAATTTTATTTTATTTTTTTAATTTTTGGTCCAAAATTTGACAAAAACATCATACTATTTTATGTCATTCAAAATTGTAAATAATTTTGGGGAAAACAGTTTTTGGTCCAAAATTTGACAAAAACGTTGTACAATACTGTCGTCCCAAATTTAAAAAAAAAAAAAAAAAAAAAAAAAATGGTCCAAATTTTGACAAAAATTACATATATGCCGCCCCAAATTTTAAAAAAATTTTCAAAAAAATTTTGGTCCAAAATTTGCCAAAAATTACATTATGCCGTCCCACATTTTTGGGAAAAAATTTAAATGCCAAAATTTGACAAAAAATCATACTATACTTTGTCACTATGTCATCCAAAATTTGATGACATAGTGAATACAGTTGTACAGTTTACTCTTATTGGTCTGTATCCAGTAATGTCCAATAAACATTTAACAAGCCATTGGCCCGCGGGCCGCACTTTGAGAACCAATGGGCTAAGAGATGTGAAATGGGATTGTTATTGGCAATTGTATTACTGCTGTGTCAGTCTGGCATGTCGTCTCTGATTCCACCCTCCTCCAGCCTCCACTCAGGTGGTCTTCTCATTCGATGTGGGCAACGGGCCGCTGGAGGTTCATGCGGAGTCAAACGCCACGCTCGACGACAACCGGTGGCATCGCATCCGAGCTGAGCGGAACGTCAAGGAGGCGTCGCTTCGGCTGGACGAGCTTCCCGTCGCCACCCGGGAAGCTCCCACTGACGGACACTTCCACCTGCAGCTCAACAGCCAGCTCTTCATAGGTGACGACAGCCGACATCACCCTCATTATGCAGTGTCTGCGTTTTGATGCCACTGTTTGAATCACTGCAGAGCCGTTCACTGATGAATAGTTCATCTGTTAAGGATCTAATTCAGCCATCTGTGTTATCCACCAAGTCTACGAATAGTTTATGTGTCACTTCAACCTCACTAAGACAGAAAACTCAAGACAACTTCTGGGGGAAATCGCACAAATGAAGCTCATAATGTGCGGTTTTTTTTGTCGTCGTCAGTGCAGAATTACCTCACTTATGTCTTCTGTATGGCTCTAGTTAGACCAGAACAGATGAGCGAAGGACGGGAAACTACTGAGTAACTGGTTTAAACGCTGAAAACAAAGCCCGTTTACTCTTCTTTGTGTGAATGTCCAATATGACAAAAAGCCTATAGAGCTCTGTTAGCTGCATGTACCGTATCATACACTCAATCATCAAAGATCATCTAATATCAAGTCCAGAATCCAGGAAAGTCCACCTCCTCCTGACATAAAAAATGGAAAGATCCCTTTTTGGATGGGTGTGATTACATCCTTATACAAAGGCCCTAAAAATATTCCCTTTTGTTTTGTTTAATTTTTTTCGGCTCAATCCTGTTTTCCTGCCAGCAGACTTCATCAGACGCTGAGTCGGCTCATTTCGCCCTCAGCATTAACTCCTGGTTCTCTCCCAAGACGGTAGCAAGTGTGGCCTCCTCTGGCGATCCTGCACGACCGAAGAAGACGGAGGAATGTTCCTAAAACTGCTGCTGAAATTGCTGAGTCAAATAACCGCTGATTACATCCAATAAATAAGGCCCAGTAGCATGCAGCGGGGAGTAGTTATGGTATACTGTGAACAGTACATAGAAATATTGTGTTTAAAGTTATTTTCTCCTGCTAGGGTTTTTAAAGCTGCAGTGTGTTAAAACCGAGTGTTTTATTCTGCCTCCGTTTGGGCTTCTTGGATAGAAATGATGTAACATTATTTCTATGCTTATTATTCCTTGATCTTTAAGCTATCAGATCTGACTCAGGGAGTGTTTGTGTGTATACAGCAGCAGAGCAGAGGACGAGCAGTGTTATCCAATCAAATGATGATGGACTGGGCTTTTTGAGCAGTAGAATTCACGCACTGAAACTTTTTCTTGGGCTTGTTTTTTTGCGAGTGTTTTCAGTTTTCAAGTTTGCAGACATCTTGTTTTAATGAGGTTACCTGCCACACTTAGTAGATACTGAACTCCAGGGTCATCTTCTTCTTCATGGTCCTCCTGGATCTCCATGGTTCTCGATCTTGTCCCGCTCTGATACTTAAAACAAGGACTGTATTTAAGTTTTGTTCAGTCTTTTATGCTGTCAGTCCACATTGTCCTTGGTTTCCACCCCCCAAAGTATGCTAATTTTTCACTTCATGAAGGAATTAAGTGATCTTTTTTTTTTTTTTTTGAGAACATGCTTCCTGTTGCTTTTCACTCTGAGCAATAAAAGTGCTAAGTAGAACCATATAAGGTTCTTCGGTTTGAAGAACCCTTTTTGGCTTCAGGTAGAACCTTTTTATAAAGGTTCCACCTGGAACCCTTTTGGAGGGTTCCACCAATAACCAGGAAACCCTTTATCCAGGAAAGAGGTTTTAAAGTGTCCTCTGGATCAAAATGGTTCTTACACTCTTAGAAATAAAAGTGCTAAATAGAACCATATAAGGTTCTTCGCCTTGTCCTCATATGAGAACCCTTTTTGGCTTTAGGTAGAACCCTTTTGAAACCCTTTATACGGGAAAGGGGTTTTAAAGGGTTCTCTGGATCAACATGGTTCTTACTGGAACCATATGTGTTACCAAGAACCCTTGAAAAACCCTTTCAGTTTTTCAGAAACAAATGGTTCCAGGTAGAACCTCAGCCCTTGTAGAAGGACTGTTTTGGGACCCTTATTTCTAAGAGTATACTGGAACCGTTTGTGTTACCAAGAACCCTTGAAAAACCCTTTCTTTGGGAAAGGGTTTTTTCAGAAGCAAATGGTTCCAGGTAGAACCTCAGTCCTTGTAGAAGAACCCTTTTGGAACCCTTATTTCTAAGAGTGTCTAGATGCGCGATCTCACATTGATTGCCGATCTTTGTTGACGTCTAAACGGTTGCCGTGTTGTCAAACACAGCTCTTGCAATTCTGATTCGTCTTTTAATGTTTTAATCTAGGACAAGAGGCCAACAAAATAATTCAGGCTTCAAAGAAATTCCTTCCAAAGCCACAGGAGAAATAACTGACCTGTTTTCACAGTTTGACTAATTCATAAAAATATATTTAATCAAGTGCATAAGAAAACGTTTTCATGTATTTCGATGTCACTTGTGCGTGTGTATATACCGTGAATGTTAATCCATCCATCCACTCGCTACCCGGCTCACAAATTCATCTTTGCACATGCAGTGTATTTATTTGTGTTGTGTAAATTTAGACCCAGTGCACGTGAGTGATAATCCTGCCTTTAGCTCTACAAAGCAGTGGATGCCATTGTTTATGATTAATTAGCCGTGTTATTGCCTTGCATAGATTTACGATCCAACATGTTGTTTATTTTCTGATTCATTTATTGCTGTTTGGACCGTAGGTGCTAAAAAAACAAACAAATCCATACACGGAAATGAAAAGTGAAATGACTTCCACGGTGGAGGTTTGGTTTAGGATGGTGGTCGAGCCTTTGTGTGTTTGAGCTGCTCCTATATTCGCCGCGCTAGTTTCACTTGCATCGTGAAAGACGACCTGTCCTGTCGAGCTATTTTTAGATTTGAGTCATTGCTCCGAAATGTTTTGGTAACTGTGACGCAAATAGTAATTATGCTTGATTATAGTCTATGTTCAGACCAGAGTGTCAATGAAATGTTTTTTTTTGGTCATTTTCTCCAAATAACATCCAACTTTGTTTCATTATGCTCCGGATAACTTCGGCGTTCCTGTCTCTTTTCGTAATTTTCTCGTTTGTTTCAATAAATCCAATTCCATTTCTGTTGAGAAAACCCGGCGCTGGAGCCAATCTCAGCTGACATAGGATGATAGGTGGAGTACACCGTGGACAGTTCCCATTTCATCACAGGGGACATTCACTCTCACACTCACACCTTCAGTCAATTTTAGAGTGTCCAATTGACCTAATCCCCATATTGCATGTTTTTGGAAAGTCGGAAGAAGCCGGAAAAACCCGGATAAAACTCACGCACACACTGGGAAAAACGGGTATAATGTGCGACTGATGAGCTGCTCCTTTATTCGCCGCGCCTGTTTCACTTGCATCGTGAAAGACGACCTGTCCTGTCGAGCTTGTTTTAGATTTGAGTCATTGAAGCCACAGGGGAGCAAAATGTTTTGGTAATTGTCACTTAACTAGTAATTATGCTCGATCGTGTTTCATACACAGTCTATGTTCAAACCAGAGTGTAATTTTCTCCAAATAACATCCAACTTTCATTATACTCCAGATTAATTCCTGTCTCTTTTACGTAATTTTCTTGTTTGTTTTTTTTTCAATAAATTCAATTCCCGTTACAGTTTCAATTAAATCGTGAAAGATAACCTGTCCTGTCGAGCTATTTTTAGATTTGAGTCATTTCTCAGAAGCCACAAGGAAGCAAAATAATAAAATATAACATGTAATGTTATATTTGATTATTTTGTATACACAGCTTTGTTTCATTATACTCTGGATTACTTCCGTGTCCTGTCTCTCTTCGTGATTTTCTCGCCTGTTCCAATACTGAACAGACTGTTCCAATACTGAACAGACTGAGTTTTATTTTAGGTTGGGAATAGCAAGATGGCATTTAAACAGAATATTAAGAGCCAGGTTACTTTACAGGTAGCCGACACTTGCCTGCACGTTATACCTATTTCTTGGCTCGCGGTTCACGTGTGGGGCTGCGTACAGTGGAGCTCATCCATCGTTAACCGCCTATTGCTCTGTTGTCTACAGGAGGCACTGCGTCCAGGCAGAAGGGCTTCAGAGGCTGCATTCGCTCTCTGCAGCTGAACGGCGTCACCCTGGACCTGGAGGAGAGGGCCAAGATCACGCCCGGGGTGCGAGCCGGCTGCCCCGGTCACTGCAGCAGCTACGGCTCGCTCTGCCAGAACCGGGGCCGCTGTGTGGAGAGAGCCAACGGCTTCCACTGCGACTGTGGCCAGTCTGCCTACACGGGAGTCTTCTGTCAAACAGGTACGCACATACTCACATTTTAGTTTTTTTCATTTTCTGATGTAATGAAACACTCAAAGTACTCAAATGAAAACACTTTATTCCTATTTTGAAAGCTTCCCTTTTCTCACACATGTATTAAGCAAATTATCTTCAGCGACTGCACATACAGATCTTTTTTTTTTGTTTGTATCACCTTAAATCTTACTTCTATAAAATAAAAATTAATGAATCACGTTGATTATGACCACGTTAACTACAGGTTTATCATAAAGTACATCAGATCTAGATCTAGTTTCTTTGTGTGGTGAAAATACATTGTGAATATATACAGTAAATCCCAGTGTGCTTTGTATTTGTGTATCAGTAGTTATGACTGTGATTTCCAGTTCAGATACCATGTTAAATAGTACAAATCATGCTTATTTATATAAAAATAAACAGTTTTCCTGTAACAACAATGATTTTAAAATAACAGTGACTCTATTACCATGTATATAAAAAATCTATTAAAATGGAACAAAAACAAACATAACCTCAACAACTTTTAACATCAATGCAGCAAGACATAATATTTAAATGATATCAATGCACTAAACACAGAACCGTGACCCACAATTTGCTTCCAAAACACTTTTTTATCTGACTTGATAAAAATCCTCTTCAAGTCTGGACAGCCAGGACAGAATAGCAGGGAAATGATGCAACCAATATCGTATGACTTAATGGTCCACAGCCACTGGAGTGTGTTTTAGGAACAAGGTTTAAAGGGTAAAATACAAGACTTTATCTCACAGCTCCTTGAATAACACACGCCTACTTGAGTTTGCAGAACTCGGCTGTGGCGCCGTAAAAACGAAGAAGTTCGGTGCTGTAAAATATTCCGATTCCAGCGTAGAGAGGTTGTGTGAATGTGGTTTGGACTCTGTGGAAGAGAGTCATGTTGTCAGAGACGTTGTAGAAGGAGATGATCCCCGCGTCTTGATCCATGTACACTCCGACTGTGAAGTCATCATCATCATCATTATTGATCACCCAGCATCCATCTTGGACTTCAAAAATCATTTCCTCAGAGGTCCCGTCTTTGAGGATTTTCTTCTTATATGTGACTGCTACAGTGACGTGTCCTCCTGTACTTTTACAATCCACCTCCCAGTAACAGCGTCCAGTCAGAACCTCTCTGCTCAGGACCTGAGCGTTATCCTTGAATCTGAGTGGATGACTCGGATAAGACTGCTTTTTCCTCACCGCTGTTACTTTTCTGTTTCCGTCAGATAACACCAGATGTTTGTGTACTGTGTATGGATCCAATGTGATTTTCTTTGAATATTGCAATAGCTCAGCTCTGGTCTTGGGCTCTGGTTGAGACAGTAAATCATTGTCTGGATTCACTGTATGGGAGGTGTCTGTCCATGTCTTAGTCAGGATATCCTGTAGTAGACCTCTGACCTTTGACACGGCTGCTGTCATATCCTCAAAGTATTTTAGAGGACTGACATTGGTCCTGGATGAGAGTGCGGACGACCTGAGTGGCAGCAGTGAGCGGTAGTTGAGCAGAAAGTGGTTGTGATCCTCTGTGCGTAAGAGCCGCTGCAGTTCAGCGTCTTTACTCTTCAGCTCAGAGATCTCCCCCTGCAGCTTCTCCTGAAGATCTCTGTTTCGACTCAGTTCGGTTTCCTGCTGGGATCTGATTTGCTGCTTCACGTCAGAGCTTTGTTTTTCCAGGAGACGGATCAGCATTTTGAAGATCTTGTCCGTGTCGTCCTCTGCTTTGTCAGCAGAGCGATTGACGGCCTCCACCTCCTGCTCAAGCACCTTCACATCCTTCTCTCTGCCCTGGATCCCTTGGTGGATTTTTGGTTGACTCAGCTCGAGGCCTTTCTGCTTCCGCTTCCTTTCTGTCGCAGATGAGACCGTGTCGTGGTCCTGATGTTGGTCCTCACAGCAGAGATAACAGATGCACTGCTGATCGGTGCAACAGAACATCTTCATTACCTCATTGTGATCGGGGCAGATGTTCTCCTGCAGCTTCTTTGAGGGGTCCACCAGCGTGTGTCTTTGAAATACAGGTGAATCAAAATGAGCCTGGAGGTGTTCCCCACAGTAAGATGCTAAACAAACTAAGCAGGACTTGAGAGCTTTTTGTTTCCTCCCAGCGCAGACATCACAGGCCACATCTTCAGCTCGTGCATAGCTGTGGTCAGCAGGAGCATCTTGAAGTCCAGTCTTCTTCAGTTGCTCCACCAAATCTGCTAACATGGTGTTTTTCATCAGGACAGGCCTCTTTGAGGTGGTCTTTCTGCACTGAGGGCAGCTGTAGCGCGTCTTCTCGTCCTCTGTGTCCCAGTGGGATTTAATACAGTGCATACAGTAGCTGTGTCCACAGGAAATAGTCACGGGTTGCTTCATCAGATCCAGACAGATCACACAGCGTATGTTTTCCTGCCCCAGCTGAACTCCTCTGGCTGCCATTTCTTATCCCTGAAGTGAAACTGACAAAAGTTGAACCTAAATTCTAACTCCTTGGCGTTCGTCACTTTGCGAAATCCGTTTGCGAACTGCGCTGCACTTCGTGTTCACCAAACTTAAACCAGCTCACTGAATGGGAGGGAGCAAGTCAGCAAATATCTTTGTATTTTAAATGAGCACACGGAGGAGGTGTTTACCGGTTTTGCTTCATTCCAGAAAGAGGACATTATGTTTTTGGTGTGTCTGTATCATTTGGCAGGATCATACGAAACGTTTCTGTGAAATCTGATACAGGGAGTGGATGCGTGGATGTGTTTTTTGTCACTTCTTCTACCTTGTAGAGCTTGCTTTGACATTATTTACTTGACATGAATTACTAAAAATTGGACGTGCTAATACCATGGTTCTCAAACTCAATTACTGCGTAGAAAATGAAATGAATAACCAAAGAAATATCTAAATTAAATGATAATAAGTACAGTAATAAGTATAGTAAGAGTCACCTTATTGCTCGCTCCATCTTACAGGGTCTCTGAAGGTTTCAACAAGTCAAATTTAAGACTTTTTAAGACCTTTTTAAGACCATAATGAATACAATTTAAGACCCATTTCACATCCATAATGGCAAAAATGGACAAAAGACATGAAGGAAAATTAGAGCCACAAATCGTTGAACTTGCACTTATCCATCTTATGCAAGCAATTCGGCTTAGCTGTGGGCTTTCGTTAAGTTTTCTCCGTTGCTATGCTAAGCTGTAACACACCACGGCGCGCGCACAGCACTCTAGCTACTGGTGCTCGATAAATTCTCACCGGGCAGCACAGGTGGCCTACTTTAGTTCCGTGTTGTTATCGCATCCTCAAAAATCGAAAACATTTCAAAGCGAGACTGAAGTTTATGCATGTTTTAAATAAATGTAACGTTCATAGATTTTTGAGACCTTTCAAAATTGTATTTAAGACCTTTTAGGAGATTTTAGGAGAATTTAAGACATTTTTAGGCCTTAAACTCAAATGATTGGATTTAAGACTTTTTAAGACCCCCGTGGATACCCTGATATTCATCTAATTTAACTATACCAGTGTGTGAAGTATATTTGAGTAAGAGGAGGATGGTGAGCGAGCAAATTATCTTATCTTATGCTCTGCCTTTTTGCACCTCTATATGTTAACGTTGCAGAAAATGGTGTTACTTCAAGAGCTCAATATTTTACCACAGAGGGGCCTGTGTGTAATGATCTGATGTTATTTTAGTCGGACCATTATGTGTAATGTCCAGAAGGTCCGGACAAAACATTTACCTTTATCTATCCTGAGCTAATGCAGCTATGTGTGGGGAAACGCCCTTCAATTGAGTATGTCTGTGTAGCTGAGATACATTTTATTTTATTTTATTAAATTTAATTTAATTTTATTTTATTTTATTTTATTTTATTTTATTTTATTTTATTTTATTTTATTTTATTTTATTTTATTTTATTATTTTTAAAATAAAATAAAATAAAATAAAATAAAATAAAATACAATACAATACAATACAATACAATACAATACAATACAATACAATAAAATAAAATAAAATAAAATAAAATAAAATATTTTGGTTATCTATTCACAAGATTTTCTATTGTGAACTCCCCTAAAAGTGTTCCCTTTTGTAAATTGGTTCCACATTATTGTTTTCCATACCATACCTTTTTTTGTTTCCCTGGGGAGTAATTTGACGTTGCACCTGTGTGTCCAGCTTCGTCAGCACTGACGCTAGGAGCTAGTAATTTATGTTTTTATTTTTATTTTTTAAAGCTTTTTGTTTGTCGCTCTTAATACACACTGCTTAGCGGCTTAACTTTCCGTTGCGCGGGCAACTTTCAGTTCGTTAAATTGTTGTAGAAAATGGACTTTTATGTGTGTTAATGGATACGTGGATTAGCTTAATGCTAGCGGAAGTGATTACAGGGTTTCCCTGGCCCCGTGAGTTTGAGCACGGGTTAAAGACACCGCTGCGTGTCTGTGTTGACATCGTGAATGGCGCTGTGTGATTAATATGAGGGGGTAATTTTTTAATTGTTTTGTTCATGTGCATTTTATTATTGTTCAGCCATATTTTCTAATGTAATGAAACACTCAGTACTCTAAAGAAAACACTTTATTCCTTTTTTGAAATCTTCCCTTTTTCCACACATTTAATCAGCAAATTATTCACAGCGACTGCACATACAGGTGTTTTTTTGTTTGTTTCACCTTCATCCTTACTTCTATAAAATATAAATGAATAAATCGCGTTGTTTATGATCATGTTGACTACAGGTTTATCACAAAGTACATCAAATCTAGTTAGAAAAAAAAAAGTTAAATCTAATTACAATTCTTTTTTTTTCTTAACACAGTGATAACAGAAGAAGTCATTAAGCAAAGTGTGGTAAATACATTGTGAATATATACAGTAAATCCCAGTGTGCTGTGTATTTGTGTATCAGTAGTTATGACTGTGAATTAGTAGTTTTTTCCAGTACAGATACCATATTAAAAAGTATAAATAATGTTTATTTATTTATCAAATAAATAATAATTAAAACAGTTTTCCTTTAACAGCAATGATTTTAAAATAACAGTGACAGTGACGTGACTCTATTATCATGTATTAAAAAAAAATATTAAAGTGGAAAAACAATTTAAAATGATATCAATGCACTGATTTATTGTTTGATTGACAGATAATCACAGAACTGTGACCAAAGCTTGCATCCACAATTTGCTTCAAAAACACATTTTAATCTGACTTGATAAAACGCTTGTAATAGCAGGAAAATGATGCAACCAATATTGTATGACTTAATGGTCCACGGCCACTGAGTTTTTTTTTCTTCTTTTTTTAGATAAAGTGTTTGAGGAACAAATTATGACTCAAGCTTTAAACACTAAAATACAAGACTTTATCTCACGGCTCCTTAAATAACACACGTCTACTTGAGTTTACAGAACTCGGCTGTGGCGCTGTAAAAACTACGAAATCTAGAACCGTAAAATATTCCGATTCCAGCGTAGAGAGGTTGTGTGAATGTGGTTTGGACTCTGTGGAAGAGAGTCATGTTGTCAGAGACGTTGTAGAAGGAGATGATACCCGCGTCTTGATCCACGTACACTCCGACTCTGAAGTCATTATCATCATCATTATTGATCACCCAGCATCCATCTTGGACTTCAAAAAACATTTCCTCTGAGGTCCCGTCTCTGCAGATTTTCCACAGATATGTGACTGCTACAGTGACGTCTCCCCCTGTACTTCTACAATCTACCTCCCAGTAACAGCGTCCAGTCAGAACCTCTCTGCTCAGGACCTGAGGCCAATTCTTGAATCTGAGTGGATGACTCGGATAAGACTGCTTTTTCTTCACCGCTGTTACTTTTCTGTTTCCGTCAGATAACACCAGATGTTTGTGTACTGTGTTTGGATCCAATGAGATTTCCTTTGAATATTGCAATAACTCAGCTCTGGTCTTGGGCTCTGGTTGTGACAGTAAAACATTGTCTGGATTCACTGTATGGGAGGTGTCTGTCCACGTCTTAGTCAGGATATCCTGTAATTGATCTCTGACCTTTGACACGGCTGCTGTCACATCCTCAAAGTATTTCAGATTCAGAGGACTGACATTGGTCCTGGATGAGAGTGCAGAAGGCTTGTGTGGCAACAGTGAGCGGTAGTTGAGCAGAAAGTGGTTGTGATCCTCTGTGCGTAAGAGCCGCTGCAGTTCAGCGTCTTTACTCTTCAGCTCAGAGATCTCCCCCTGCAGCTTCTCCTGAAGATCTCTGTTTCGACTCAGTTCGGTTTCTTGCTGGGATCTGATTTGCTGCTTCACGTCAGAGCTTTGTTTTTCCAGGAGACGGATCAGCATTTTGAAGATCTTTTCCGTGTCGTCCTCTGCTTTGTCAGCAGAGCGATTGACAGCCTCCACCTCCTGCTCAAGCACCTTCACACCCTTCTCTTTGCCCTGGATTCCTTTGTAGATTTTTTGTTGTTTCAGCTCGAGCCCTTTCTGCCTCTGGTTCCTTTCTATTTCAGATGAGACCGTGTCGTGGCCTTTATGTTGGTCCTCACAGCAGAGATAACAGATGCACTGCTGATCGGTGCAACAGAACATCTTCATTACCTCATTGTGATGAGGGCAGATGTTCTCCTGCAGCTTCTTTGAGGGGTCCACCAGCGTGTGTCTTTGAAATACAGGTGAATCATAATGAGCCTGGAGGTGTTCCCCACAGTAAGACGCTAAACAAACTAAGCAGGACTTGAGAGCTTTTTGTTTCCTCCCAGCGCAGACATCACAGGCTACATCTTCAGCTCTAGCATAGCTGTGGTCAGCAGGAGCATCTTGAAGTCCAGTCTTCTTCAGTTGCTCCACCAAATCTGCTAACATGGTGTTTTTCATCAGGACAGGCCTCTTTAAGGTGGTCTTTCTGCACTGAGGGCAGCTGTAGATCATCTTATCGTCCTCCGTGTTCCAGTGGGATTTAATACAGTGCATACAGTAGCTGTGTCCACAGGATATAGTCACAGGATACTTCATCAGATCCAGACAGATCACACAGCGTATGTTTTCCTGCCCCAGCTGAACTCCTCTGGCTGCCATTTCTTATCCCTGAAGGGAAACTGACAAAAGTTGAACCTAAATTCTAACTCCTTGGCTTTCGTCACCTTGAGAACTCCGTTTGCGAAATCCGTTTGCGAACAAGCGTTGCACTTCGTGTTCACCAAACTTAAACCAGCTCATTGAATGGGAGGAAACAAGTCAGCAAAGAACTTTTAAATGAGCTCACGGAGGCGGTGTTTACCGGTTTTGTTTCATTCCAGAAAGAGGACATTATGTTTTCGGTGTGTCTGTGTCATTTGGCAGCATCATACAAAACTTTTCCGTGAAATCTGATACAGGGAGTGGATACGTGGATTTGTTTTCACTTCTTCTACTTTGTAGAGCTTGTTTTGACATTATTTACTTGACATGTCGTTAAAGTGCTAATACCATGGTTCTCATACTTAATACTGCATAGAAAATGAAATGATTAACAAAAGAAATATATAAATTAAATAATAATAAGTAGCGGGTTAAATTTCCGTTGTGCACGTAACTTTCAGTTTGTTAAATTGTTGTAGAAAACAGACTTTTAAACGTTAATGGATGTATGGATTAGCTTAATGCTAGCGGCAGTGATTACGGGGTTTCCTGGCCCCGTGAGTTTGAGCACGGGTTAAAGACACCGATGTGTGTCTGTGTTGACATCGTGAATGGCGCTGTGTGATTAATATGAGGTTGTAATTATTTGTTTTCTTCATTCTGTTGTGGACTGTGTGTGACGCCTGTTTTATTTCTGTTTTCTTAATTTACATACTGATATATACATTTTACATAAACATTTTATTAATGCTACAGAATAGGATGCATATCTATATTGAGTGTAATGTAACTCCCCCTTTAAGTGCAGCCGTCGATTACGTATTTCAAACATCTGATCCGCAAAAATCAAAGATATCTTTCTCTCCAGAGGTGTCGGCATCCTTCGAGTCAGCCACGTCTGTCAGCTTCACCTTCAAGGAGCCGTACGAGTTAATGAGGAACAGCAGCGCTCTGCCGTCCTCCATCTACTCCGACATGACACTGAGAGGAGAAAACGTCTCCCTGAGCTTCAGGACCAACCAGAGTCCGGCTCTGCTGCTCTACATCAGCTCCTACTACAGGGAGTACATGGCCCTGCTCATTAACAAGCACGGTGAGGAGAACGCCAGGCTTTTATTTTGAAGGAGTAGGATTGTTTGATTGACATATAAAAATTGATTTTGGTCCCTCCCCCTACTTTTCCTACACCACACCAGGGTTCTCAAACTCAGGTGACCACGGGGCCACTAAACCGGTCATGTACAAAACTTCCAACCTTGTTGGGGAAAAAAACAGTCAGAGTGGGTGAAATGAGCTCAAAACTACTTCACAATTTATATTCAAAGATTTCAAAATAAAACTTTATCGAGTACTTTTAGAGTAGCCGTGCTGGAACTTTACAGTGGAAAAGTGCCCGGAGCGGGACTGAAACTTGAAGTGTCATGTTAAATCATCCTGAAATCGTTCACTTTTGAATGCATTTACAAAGCGTCAAAAAATGTCCTTGCGCTTATATTTGTAAGGTTTATTAAAATAATTTTGAAGTCTTTTGAATATAGCTTTTTTCCCCTGATTTTTAGTTGACACTGAACACATCGCAGGGTCTCGGTTAAATATGCTCGTTATAATGAGATCTAAATAATTTTATTAGTTCTGTTGAATTGACGGGGTGTTAGCTCCTCTTTATGAGATTGAAAGGATTAAAAAAGTGGATTTTTTTTTTTTGTCAGCCAAGATTATGAAGCAGTGGCAATGTTTACTTTATCTAGAAAATACTGTGTTTGAAATGATGTTTGCTTTTGTAAATGTGGTAATATCAGTGACACGTGTGTGTGTGTGTGTGTGTGTGTGTGTTGTGTGTGTGTGTGTGAAGATGAGCTGGAGGTGAGGTACAAGCTGGACAGCAGCAGAGTAGCAGAGGTGTTGAGGAGCAGAGTGAAGAGTCTGTCCAACGGACAACTACACAGCGTTACTGTCAGGAGACTGAGCAACTCTGTGTCTGTGCAGGTAACACACACACACACAGTACACTGCAGTATATTAATGTGAATATTTAAAGAAAAAAAAAAAAGACCCTTAAGACCCACCTTTATAACCTGGCTTTTATTATTTATGCTTTAGTGTCTTTTAACAAAATTGTAAATGTTCTATTTTATTCAACCATTATTTTTATCATGTTCTATTGCCTTATTTATTCATTTATTTTAAGTACTGATTTTCTTATTATTTTATCTCTTACTATTTATGCTTTTAATTTCTCTCACATTGTCTTTTACCTGTTTGGATCACCCGTTGTCTCCAGTGTTTTTCGCTCTCGGCTGTTAGTTCCATGATAGTGTTTCCTCACTTCCTTTCCTCTCTTCTTTTCACCCCTGCCTTCCCTCCCTTACATCTCACTTCTCCACTTCTCAATTGCCATTTTTTAACACATAACACCGGCCATTTGTCGGCTGAAGTGGTCGCTGGGCAGTGTGCGCCGCTTCCTTTGATTCTGTTTCTATCCTGTGAAGGACTTTGAGTTGCATTGCACCGCACAGTTGGACAAGTAATGCGACAGTAAAAGAGCCATAAACGACACATAACTGACCAAAGCGCATGGCTGCTTGCTGCGCACACACACTGGAGTTTATTAATTTCATGTCCAGACAGACAGAGACAACATTTCCCTTGTAAAGCAAGACGGTTGCAAAGAGGTTGGAATATGACTGAAAACACAAAGAAGTTTCCCTGCAAAAAAAAAGGTGGTTTATAATTATTTTTCTTCTTTCAGGTTAACCAGAATGACGGAGAGGACTTCAACCTAACATCTGATGGAGAATTCAATGCCATTAAGTCTCTGGTTCTGGGGAGAATACGGGGTAAGTGAGGAATCCGTGTAAAGTACAAGGCTCTTGACATCGTAGGGAAAAGACTTCAGCTGTCTGCTGAAAATGACATAAACTAAAGCACATATCTAGAATGACAGGCTTGTGAATGGGGACGTTGTAACAAGGTAGGCAAAGCAGGCAGTTGCCTCCCCTGATCTGAGGGGGGGCCCCCTGGGAAGATCTGAGTTCATTAGTCCACAGCAATGACAATTCTGTCCCCTAACAAGGCCCCGTGCTGCTAGCCTGCTGCTATATGCATCATTATTCCATAGCATCAGTGGATGAACCATTACATGCACTAAAAAGGGACTGCGAGGAGGAAAAGGACAAAAGGAAGATTCAGTTATCCCTCTGGTTAGTATGTGCTACTGCAGTAGGGGCTGCTTTTTTCCATTACTATTAAAATAAAACGTATATTCCGAGTATAAGACAATGTGCAATAGAGAGTATTATGTCTTATATCTTTTCTTTCAGCACAACCTATACCTGAGTAAAAAAGGTACTCCAATTTTTGGACAGACATCAAAGTTCAGGTTCTCTTGGCTCGTTTTTTATCAACTAAATTAAAAGAAAAACTCTATTATATTATCGCTACTACCATATTTGTGTTTTATTTTTTTAATATGAAGAATAAAATATATATGATATGATATAAAATGAATCATAGCCTTAACTCAACAACTCACAACAAACACACAGCCCAGGATGTCTATATAAAGAGTTGTGTGTTATTCCCACTATTATAATGTGATTTTAAGTTTGGATCAAGTGTAATTTGAAACTAAAATCTTGAGGTAAAAGCGTTTATTTTATAGCTCCACTATATGTGTGAAGCCAACACAGCTTTGCCAGTTTTTCTACTTCATGTGATACATTTGTTGCGTTTGTCTCGGTCAGTCTTTCAATTTGTGGTCCATCCACTGTATTTCGCTAACAAGTGCTCACACCTATACAGTTGATGTAGAGAGTCCAATTAACCCTGGACAGAGAAAACTCTCACACACGGGAACAACATGCAACCACCATGCAGTGGTTTGCACCGTCTACTCAGGAAACATGATAATAGCCTAAATTCCATCTTTTCTATATAAACAAGTTTCAGCACTTCATCATGAATAAAAATCAAGGTGAATTATTGATGCCGAAGCGAGATGCACATCTGATTAGGATGCTTATTTATTCCCCCGACATTGTGCAAATTGCACCTCCACAATTGCCGGTTTTCATTTAGATGTCAGAACAAATCTGGAAGGACTTGATGCATCATTGATGAGTTGTTGTGAAAATCATTTCACCTTCTGTAATAACTTATACGTACACACACACACACACACAGGTTTGTGCAGCTATGCTTTTAAGGACTCATATCAAGCCAAACCAAAGTTTATGTATATTATACATAAAATGTCCTCGATATAGAAAGTATAATAGATAACATTGGTTCAGGGAGCACAGAGCTGTTCCAGATGTCCGGCATGGAAGTGCTGTCGTCTTGTACATCATTATCATCAAGCTGCTGTTTTTATTTCATGGACAGGGGGAGCAGTACCACAGTCAGGGAGGGACAGTAATTGGCAGTGTCGTGACTTATTCATGTTCCCTCTGAGCAGATCCATCAGAGGCGGACTGAGCTACAAGCTGTTAATAACACAAGGAGCTCCGGTCACAGGTGTCTCTGACGAGAGAGACTCAAGACCTGCAACGAGCAAGGAAACAAATTGGCAACTAGAAGTAAAACACGTGGGTGTTTTAAGTAGCTGCCGCCAAATGTTCTGTAACCATCAGAGGACACGGAATAATCTCCATCAGACGATTACATTACTACCACCTGGTGGACTGGAGTGGAACTGTTGTTTCACTCGTCGTCACACTGATTTGCCTTAATCTTGCATGGATGTCTTGACGGACACAGCTCACTTATTCTTTACTTTTAGCATCTTGTCTGTGATGCATCGGGAGAACACAAGAGACACGACAGCCACACAGCACATCGTACGGTCTCTCCATGTTTTCATGTCTTTGGATATAAATCATCGGTATCTCGGGCCGATGAGTGTCGCTCAGCGTTTTTTTTTTTTTAACCTTGTCATGTCAGCGTGTGTCCAGTACCTCCGCCTCTGTCAAACCATGAGTGACACAGAGTCAGATCAAGATCCGAAAAAGCAACGGGGGGAAAGTGGATTTTCTGTCGCTCCTTTCCAAAGCGCTCATCCATCAGCCTGACTAATGGACCCGGAAGGAATACAGGGAGACAGGCAGGAGGAGGAGAAGGAGGAGGAGGAGGAGGTGATGATCGAGTGAGGAGATGATGTTTCCTGCTGCTCTCGTCATCATGCTAAATTGTCCTGTTAAAACGATCGTCTAGAGCGTGCGAACAGACGCTCTGTTAATGTTGGGGTTTTTGTTGCTGTTGAGCAGTAATGGAGGAATTGAAGTCGTTTACAAGGAACAAGTAAGGTGACATTCAAGTCTCTGGAGAACCTTCTCAGAACGCTGTTGTCAGAACGGAGCAACCACAGGAGAACGTTTCATTTTTTGGTTGCCTCAACTTTTTCGGGAATGTTAGGCTTCCACATTACCCTGAGGAAATGTTCTCTAAACGTTAGTTTTTGGTTTGGCTCTAACTAACCTTAGGAGAACCATGGGCTTACGTTCCTTGAACGTTGCGTGTTAGTTAGGGTTCGACCCTCAGAAAAGGACAAGGTTTAGATGAAAGATGGAAGAGAATAATAATAAAAGCAATAGCGTTAATGAGAAGCTACATAATATCCACTATTGTTCAAAAGTGTGTGTTTTCCATTAAAAGTCACACTTTTATTCATCAAAAAAGTTGCAATATAGTCAAGACATTGACGAGATTAGAAATAAGGATTTTTATTCAAAAATAATTATTTCTTTTTTTTCGTCAGACTATGATGAGCTGGACCCAGACCTGTCACAGCTGGGATCTCTTGGATTCACCGGCTGTCTCTCAGTCGTCCGTTTCAACTCCATCAGCCCGCTGAAAGCTGCTCTGCTCCACCCAGGCACCAGCCAGGTCGTCGTCACCGGACCTTTAGTCCAGTCCAGCTGTGGTTCCTCGACTTCAGCCGATCCCTACGCAGCCGAGAACAAGCGCCACCTGTCAGGTAAGGGGGACAGGGTTGTTGGGGAAGTTTGACACTGGTAGTTATTGATTTACCATTATGCAGACAGACAGATTGATCATGTGTCGCGTGTTGCCGTTGATTTAACAACACATATTTAACAGTGTACAATATCCAGAGCTCAAACCTCCGACGCTCCTGAAGGAGTTGTCTGGCTCTTTATTGGCTGCTAAATGCTCCACTGTGTTCAGCAGCCACTCTCTGACTGTGTCTGTTTGCTGTCTGGTGCTGAGCAGGTGGTGTATGGAGGGTTTTAGAGCTTCTTTGCTGCTAACAGCTGCCTGCTGGGACTGAAAACAGCACCATCAAAGTGCTGAGATGGAGCCATAACAGTAAAGTTTCAGGCTGAACAGTTTAAATAAAGAAAGTGCACTGAAATGCCTTTTTTTTTTAGAGCTTTATACATAAGGTTATTTGTTAAAATATTGGTTAAATAAAGGAAAGCCTTCCATGGCTGCAAGATTTTCTTAAAATAATGTTGGTTAAAAATATTTTCTTAGAGATGAGTGTTGAAAATCCATGTTTTTTTTTTCCCTGCTGAATATGAGCCCGTAACATAAACCCAACTATCACTTTAATGGAGGCTCCTGCCTCATGATTATCACCACCCACATCATGTGAAGGTCAAAATCATTATTTCACCATGTATCTGCAAATGTGAAGGTGTTCTAAAAACCATCACATCAGTCATATCTATGTATCTGTATCAGTTTCACCACCCACACACACGGTTTCTACATATCATGAGATTTGAAATCCTAACTGTCACCACCACCTTCATACAAACTGTGTGTGTGTGTGTATCGATTTAGCGTCCCTGCTCATCAGCATTCAATCTTCATCTGAATCCAGATTTGTGCTCATCCATATTGATGGGTATTGAACTGGTCAGACAGGGGTCGTTAAAGGTCGTGCACCGCGCTCTCTTCCATTACTCGCATCAAAGGTGCTGTTTATGCTCCCGAATGAGTTCGAAAAAACCTTCACGTGAAATAGCTTTAGCGGGTATAGATTTAGAGCGAGAGGTGCCTATTGCGAAGTCGTTAAAATGTGTTTTCTCGTTGCCCCCTGCTGGTAACCATGATTTTTGCTAAGGCTGTGTGTGTGTGTGTGTGTGTGTGTGTGTGGAATGTGTTGCTTTTCATTTAGGAACAATTGTTATGTGATGACAAACTCCACACTGTGCTTGTGTGATGTGCTTCTTTTTCCATATCGCTGTCTGAGGCTCACCTGCAACACCTTTATGGCCTTTATCCTTTCATTTAGTGATTCATGAACTACTTGTTGAGGCTCCTAGTTATTTAGTTAGTTATCATATACACTACCGTTCAAAAGTTCGCTTAGAAAATGTCCTTATTTTTGAAGGAAAAACACTTTTTTTCAATGAATATAACATTAAATGAATCATAAATACACTCTATACATTGTTAATATGGTAAACAACTATTCTAGCTGTGAACGTCTGGTTTTTAATGGAATATGTACATAGGTGTATAGAGGCCCATTTCCTGTGTTCTAATGGTACATTGTGTTTGATAATCGCGTTAGAAGGCTATTGGATGATCAGAAAACCCCTTGAAAACCCTTGTGCAATGATGTTGGCACAGCTGAAAACAGAGTTTGAAGGAGCGAAATTATTATTTTGAATACAAATCATTATTTCTAATCCTGTCAATGTCTTGACTATATTTTCTATTCATTTTGCAACTCTTTTGATGAATAAAAGAGTGCGTTTTAGTGGAAAACACAAAAACAATTTGAACGGTGACCCCAAAGTTTTGAACGGTAGCGTACTATTGCAAAAGATGATTAATTCTGAAGTAAATATGTCGTCAGTCTGGTGATTTTTCTTTCCTCGCTTCTTCAGACAACAGTTTTCTCAGGTTCTTTTTCTCTGAAAATTCATGATGAATGCCGATCTTGGCAATTTGTTTCTCGCGAGACCCGAGAGTTTTTTCCACTTATTTCCACGGTAGGGGGAGTGGAGACGGCCCCCAGTCTTCCTACAGCAAGCTCCAAAGCTGTTACTGTAAATCCTGAATAGTTCCGCAATAGAATAGAATAGAAAAGACTGTACACCGAGGCGGAACATTGCCTTTGGCCCAGGTAGCACCCTTAAAAAAATCTAATCTATCCCTTTACTGTAATTTGGGATTGTTTCTGAAAGTTCTTCTCATTTTCTGGCCCGTTCTCTCGTTCTCACACTTCTTCGTCTCGTGTATTCATTTCCGTGTTTCTCCACCTCGCTGCCTCTTATAATTGTTTGTGGCTGTTCTATGATTGCTTCTATTTCCCAATTTTAATCTTCCTCTTTTTTCTCTTCTACCTCCCCTCTCTCTCTCTCTCTCTTTGCTGTAGACCAGTCTGGTTCAGTGGGTTCAGGTCAACCTTTAGTCAATGCCATCAGGACTGACTCAGCTCTGATCGGAGGTACCGCCACAGCTTTCACTGCACTGAAAACCTGTGTCACCTTGTCTCAGCACGCTTGTATCTGCCTCCACATACGTACACACTGAATATTTTACTCGATGGTAGTCTGTCGAAGGTCGACAAAGGTGTGCAAAAATCAGACTGCATGGTCTCCTACAGTATAACGGTGTCACTAAGGGGGGAAAAATGTGACTCAAAAGTTATTTAAAACGCTCGATTCAATCTGTGACGCTGAGCCAAACTAATTAAAGCTCTCCTGAAATGACTCGCGCGTGTTTATCTTCAAACGTGTGGACATTTTAAAACCAGAGTAATATCCTGCAAATTTAATTTCAGCCGTAGTCTGGAATTCCAATTAAAGCAAACCTTCTCCCACATAATGGAATGTGCGTGCGTTCAATTACTTAAACGTCCAGATGGCAGCGAGAGAGAGAGAGAGAGAGAGAGGAGGGAGAGACGACTTCACGGACCAGTCTCACAAAACTCTGTGGACCCAAGTCCTCTGTGACTGATTTACTGAGCGGAGTATTTTGTGTCAGTTAGCAAACACCAAGCCAGTCACGACTCGGCGGCGTGAAGACAAACTGCAAACTGTCACAGCTTTGAAAGTGTCGCTCGCTGTTCTGCGTGATTCTGTTCCCGACGCCTCAAGCAGCCGTTCGCAAACTGAAGATTTGAAACCTGCATCATGACACACGAGATCAATAATTCCTAGATAAATAATTGTTTTTATGCGAACATGGTTGCGTGTAGTTGTTACGGCTGAGCTTCATGCTGACCCACTATGGAATTAGACTTTTTTAAAGCAAATAAAATATCGATTTCATCTTTCAAAAATATTGTATTTTATTGTTTGAAAATACTCCGACGGACACTGGGTAATTGCACATACAGTAAAATGTCACAATATTGCTATAAACACAGAGAAAACAAATACGTTAGGATATTTTAGAACAAAAGCTTGTTTAAATTAAAAAAAAAAAAAAAAAAAAATTATTTGGCAAATAACAAACTGAATTCCCCTTTTTATACACAAATTTGAGCCAAATGAATCAAGCATAAACATTCAAAAAACAACAAACATCCCTAAAACCAATGTATTTTAGTTGTATGCAAACTCAACAAATAATAATCTCTCCAGCAATGCTGCCCCCTGCAGCTCTAAATGCTATATATTAATGACATTTTTCCACGGCGTAGGCATGTAAAGGTTTATGAATTTACTCCCATAATATAGTCCCAGTTTCTTCACAAAAGTAAATAAAATAAATGGTAAATGTATGCACCAGACTGTAAAATTTAAGAGATCAGAGGAGATGCTCATTATGGGATTATCAATAAATGAGGCCCAATAATTCTGACACCTTTGCTGAAAAAAAGAAAACCGCTATTACAAACTTAGAAATATTCACCTAATTAGGTCATATAGTTTGAATAAACTTAACCCTCTAACACCTAACCCTCAAAATGTCCTGTAACTCAGTTCTTTTGCCTGTCTTTCCAGAATAACTTCTCATCTCGCATGTTACATTTAGGTAACCGTAATAACACGTTTGCTTTGACTTTGGCAACCGAAAATGCCGCTACAGTGATGCACAATGTGCAAACGCGTCATCCGCGATACGCTTGGTTTTAAAGGGTTAATGCCTTTTGATTAATACCAGTTTTATATGTTTTCATCTTCATTTTTCCAGTTTTCTAAAAGATGCTTATTTTTTTTTAACATAGTGTAAAAGAGCTTCATGGCTGGTTTCCTTTCCCTTGCAGGTGTGATCGCCGTGGTGATCTTCGTGGTCGTGACCGGCCTGGCGATCACCGCCAGACTCCTGTACCGACGAAAAGAGACGTATCGGAACCGGGACGTGAAGGGAGTCAAACAGGACGACAGCCCAGACTTTCCTTTCAACAACCAGACTGACTCGCAGAGCGTGTCCTGTGAAAACCCAAAGGAGTATTTCATTTAAGCGCACCGACCTGCGAGGACCTGGTGACCCGATGAACTGGTGGGTTCTGAAGCACAGGATACACTGGATGCACTGGATACTTCACTGACTTCAGCTTTAAAATGGGAGAGAAAATAGAAAAAAAACAAATGGGTATTTTTCTGTATATTGTGTATATATTGATACAAACAGGCAACAAAACTGGACTCGCAAGGTCTTGATATTCCTTGTTTCAGAAACTGTAAATATGAAAAAAACAGCTGGCGTCATTTTGTTTTGTACATTAATCCAAGCACAACTTTGTTCCCCTTTATCTCGACCCAATGCCACAGGCTTGATTCTTTTTGGTTTGAAGGAATCCCTCAGGTTTCCTTTTCGCCCAAATCCCCCAAAGTCTCTTTTTATTATTATTATTATAATAATAATAATAACCTTTATTTAACCAGGAATGAAAAATCGTTGAGATTAAAAATCTCTTTTATAAGAGTGTCCTGGTTGAGACAGACAGCAGTACATGTACAACCACTCGAGCATACACAAATAAAATGTACATTAAATAGTACTTATCATATGCAGGGTGTGTGATTTAAAGTCACATAATCAGGAGATGATTCAATAAAATCAATAAACTGCATTTTAGACAAAACTTCTTCAGCCATTTGATTCATTTAAAAATACATTAAAAAAAAAAATGTTCAATGAGACCCAGATTTTTCAGTTTCAGACGATCTCGTAGTTTGTTCCAGGAAGAAGGAGCCGCAGATCGGAAGATACCTTTGGACGTGACAGTAGGCCGAGACGTGACGCGCTTCAAATCCCCCCCTGATCATTGTGCTTGGAAACTTTTCTGTGAGGATGATGAACGGACATCTTCTCCAAATTAGCGGTGGAAGTGTTTGTCTCCTAATGAGGCCCTCGAGAAAGAGCGTGTCAGTCACAGCGGCGCGGTCCGTGTGGACGTTTGATGGTGAGTTTATTGGCGTCTTTGTCGGCCCTGAAAACCTGTGTATGTTTGGAGAATCTGCAGACCGCCCAATTACCAAGGCTGGATTGTGTTGTTTCATTTCTTTCACCACTATGTATGCATGTATGTTTACATGCACAGCTTAATCAAGCTAAGGCCGTAGTCCGACTAAGACTGGTCGAGTCCGATTATACATGTGGAGGATAAAAACAATTCATTGGCCGTGTACGTGTGACTCCACATCTGTAGGTGGCGCTGTATCTCTCTATAAGCTAGCATGTGTTGGATCGGTTTCCTGTTGACTTCTGTAAATGCTTATCGTGATACAAATCTCTTGTAGAAAGACGACCGCAACGTATGTCGTCTCCTACTTCCGAGCCAAAGAAGAAAAATGTTGGTGCATGCGCAGAACTCCAATTCCGACTATGCGTATACATGCAGGAGTAATCGGACTATGAATCGCATTATCCGGGTATGTTAGTCTGACTAAGTCTAAGCTTGATTTAGTTGGACTAACTGTGTTTACATGACATTAAGAAAACTGAATTATTGTCTAATGTCGCTTTTCGGCAGAGTTTTCATCGTTTTCCATTACTATAGTACCTCCTCAATGTGGGCGGAGTCATCGCTGCATGAAATTGCTGTGTCCTGTTAAATGTTAAATGAATTTAGACATGTCCTTGCTAAATGTTGCAGAGTAACACATGTTTTTTATGGATTTCACATGGATCTTTTACTCTTTTAACTGATCTACAGTAAGATCTACAAGTTGATTCTTTACTTCTTTACTCTCTATTATCGCTAATGGAAAAGCAAAAGAGTTGTAGGCGAATTGAGTGCTGCCGGTACCATGTAGTGGAAAAGCTCCATTATCGATTAACATGCATGTAACACGCTGTACCGCCACCACAGATTTTCTGTGGCCTCTTCAAAGTCTTAAGTCACTCCAGTCACGGACACGACCATGAGCACATAATGCGGATATGTCTGGAAACTCCTGTTAGACAGACATTTCTATAGATTTGATTGATTTGTCCAATTTATTTCCATTGTTCCTCTCTGCTTTTACTGCACTTCTTTCCTTTTCCCTGTAATATGAAAGCTTATGGGGAAGGGGAGAAACATCCATGAGCATTTAACTTTGTTAGTTTCTCTCAAAACAGGTTCACTTCCAATTTTCAATTTCAAACTCCAATTTCTTTTCTTGTCCCTGATGGAAACTATCTGCCAGCTTTCCATAGATGGATTTAAATCATGCGCACTTTCACCCGAACGAAAACAAAGAAAATGATTGTTTCGTTCTTCAAATGCTGCATATTAATTTGTTCCCTTTATTCCACCAGTCCTAGAATAACTGGAAAAAATGCAGGCTCCCCCTTGTGGTACTTGAAAATAAATCATTATTACTCTTATGTAAGCGAGTGAGGCAACACTTTAAAGCCACTCAGGCCACATGCAATTTTAATGATTTTCCCCCCATTCGCAATCACAGACATGGAAATAATGCTACTTATCGCGAAAAATTGCACGCTGTTTATTCCTTACTTAGTATAAATGAGCCTGAATCTCCCCCTGAAGCTTTTAACGGTGACCGCTTGTCTGTCTGTCACCTCCGTCGCGACGCACAGAGATGGTTAATGTGGTTTTGAAATGCTAATCCACCTCCGTCTGACAGGTGGATTGTGACTCGATAGAAAGCGGCAACACGATCCAAATGAGACCGGGAGGTGATCCAAGAGGCACAGTGTCGAGCAGACGTTAAAGTGTATAGAAAACATGTACGATAAGTCGCTGGGGATGATGCAAAAACGCCGCCGTGTGTTATAATTCAGACAGAGGATCAACAGCAGCTGTTCATCAAATATTCTTCAGTGTTTCTGCAAAGAGCTGATGGGGTTTTAATGAAAGAGATGTTTTAAAGTGCATCATTCATCCCATTTGTTTTTGTTATTTTTTAAAAAGTAACACTTTTATTTTTGCTTAGCCGCTGTAGTTTAAAAGTAACTTCACTTGTTATTGTATAGTTTATGGTTGTTGCTTTAAAAAAAATGCTTTTAAACTTTTAAATACTGCGCAGTCTGTCGCTCCGGGAAATATTTCACAGTGAAAATGTCTATGGAATTCAGGGGGACTGAAACAGCAGGGTGCTTTTACTTTGAAACGGGAACAGGACACGTTGTTTGTAGTTTATCGCATAACGACAAATATAGATGTTTGTGTAGAACTCTGTGCTGCACTGTAGAGCCAAGAATAGAACTTTTCGCGGACATAGCGGAGCTCTGTGAGCCCTATCAATCACACTTCGGTGACTGATAGGGCCTCCAGAGTCCCAAATAGATGTATTGAAGTGATTAAACATTAAGATTTTGCATAATATGGGACCTTTAAAATAAATGAATGTTTGTCATTTCAGTGTTTTATTTAACGACAAAATCACAAGATATAGCGATAGATAATGTGACTTTAATTATTTCATTGGTATTGTTATGTATATATATACATATATGTATATATATATACATATACATATATATATGTGTATATATACATATATGTATATGTATACATATACATATATATGTATATGTATATATATATATATAATAAATTAAACAATACCAATGAAATAATTAAAGTCACATTATCTATCGCTATATATATATGTATATATATATATATATATATATATATATATATATATATATTGTTGGTCTAAATTCCTCAGCAGAACAGTATTTATTGATTGATTTTCCTCAAAGTACCACCAGAGGAAGCTTGCTACACGTGCCACACTTTGAGAGTCTCCTCTGTATCAACATGATCTAATCGACTTCACGCTGAGTCTAAATGATCTATGTCTTCGCTCAGATTTGCGTCTTTAGCCTCTTATCAAAGCTCAGACTAAAGATCTTAATGAATCTTCAAGGTCGTCCCCAGTTCTGATCCGTCGCGGTGCTGCGTTCTCTTCCTCATTCTTATCGCCCCCCCGCTACGTTAAAAAAAACCACACAGAGGTGAAACTGTAATGTGTTTTGAGGAGGAAGTCGATTTATTATGGGATGGCGAGGCTGTGAGGGCGATAACTATCCCGACTCTGTGTGGAAGCAGCCGGAGAGGAGGAGCTGGAGAGAGTCGACCATCCTTTAAAAAAAAGAACAAGTCGTCCTCACACAGTCAGTGTGTGTGAAAAGTTGTTGTTATTTTCTTTTTACAGATTATCGCAGATTCCCCCCGGGGACTGATATTCTTCTACTACGAGATTATAGGCCCTGGCATTATCTCGTTTGAAGAAGGAAAGGTGTGAAGAGTCGAGGTGCTCTTAAAGCCCGACCTGAGAGGAATCTAAGAAATATTCTCTGCAGACGACTGAGAACTTCTGCTCCTTTGAAACCGTCTGTCTTTGTGTTCTCTGTCGTCTTCTGTCCTGGAAACCCCTACTGTGGTTTGGGAATTAGATCTTTGGAGCTTTTATTTTGTTTTATTTTTTTTTACAAAAGTAACCATGTTTGGAAAAGTACTGGCAGAGCCTGACTGAAACTCGGTCCACTTTACATGCTACACCTACGGTGGCCTGGAAGTATAAACCTTTTTTTACAAATCCCAAAACAAATATTTACATTTACAAAATGTGAAACAAGTTAGCGAACATACAAACTGCAGACCAAGACAAGGCTTGGGGAATAACATTAAAATGTTTATTTTATTTTGTAGAATTAACGTTTGCAGTGAAAGTTTGATATAAGATGTAGTTAAAAAGCCGACGTCCGTGGCTCTTACTTTGAAAGGACGTGGTGTTATAGAAGAGCTTTATCAACGTTTTGACTCTAAATTGGACCATAATTTACGCCATTTTGTGTTTAATTCAGAATGTGACGATTGTATTTAACAGCTCCCAGTACAGTGGTACTGTGCTGCAAGATTTGAGATTTTTGTTTGTTTGTTTGTTGAAACTCGGCACCCTTTTTACTTTTTCTTCATCTCACTGTGTTGGCCTTTAATAGTGAATTACATACAGTATCTTTACATGGACGCATGTATTTTTCTAATGAAAGTTAATTTCAATCATGTTTAACTCAAGTTAAACATGATTGGTGGAGGAAAATCAGAAACACTGATCTACTGTAAATATACCAGGGTCTGACAGAAAATTAAACAATAACAAAAGTCGGCTCATCTCTTGCTCCATCTTAATCCATTGTTGAGTCAGGCTTTTTTTTCCTATCTCCCTCACAAGGACACTAATCCATGGTTTATAACATCTCAGCTGGATTATTGTAATTCTCTGTATGTTGGTTTTAGACCATTCATCTCTCCAGCGACTCCAGCTTTAGTCTAGAATAAAGAAAAGAGACCACGTCCACACCTGTGCTGCTCCTCCCGCCACTGGCTTCCTGTTCGTTTTAGGTTTTTCTAATTTTATTGTTGGTTTTTGAGGCTCTTCGTGGTTTTTGCACCATCGTACCTCCAGAGTGTTTCATGCGTCTGCTCCCACCTTCTTCAATGCTTTCCTACTCTGTGCATCATAGGATTGTGTTGAAGAAGATGCGTTTACATTTTAAAGTTCAAATTTGAAACTGTTTTTGTAGACTTGGTTTACAAATAAAGCTAACTTATCGTTAATATAATAATACTAAAATATTAAAATAAAGTCAGGCCAGAAAACCTGCAGACTCTAACGTGATCATATTATTAGGAACAATAACAACGTGTTAAAAGTAGTTTGATAACTCCACATTTGTTCACTCAACATGTACTCTTAGAAATAAAAATGCTAAGTAGAACCATATAAGGATCTTTGGCTTATCCTCATAGGAGAACCCTTTATGGCTCCACCAAGGGTTCCACCAAGAAGCCTTTTAAAACCCTTTATTCAGGAAAGGGCTTTTAAAGGGTTCTCTAGATCAAAATGGTTCTTACTGGAACCATTAGTGTTACCAAGAACCCTTGGAAAAACCTTTCTTCAGGAAAGGGTTTATCAGAAGCAAATGGTTCAAGGTAGAACCTCAAACCTTGTTGAAGAACCCTTTTGGAACCCGTATTTTTAAGAGTGTGTTTATCTTCAACTCTAACTCATGTGTTCATCACATCACATTTATCAGTAACTTTATGACTCTGGGAAATAAGATTTTTCTCTGATTTTTATGGCCTTTGGGAAGATTTTACGCATATAAATTTCCATAAATTAAAAATACAGAATATAAAGATATATAAAAGCCTATGCCCATGTCTCAAGCTGTCCTGTGGACACTTTTACAGACTTTTACTTTTGTGCTCAGTGGGAACAAAGTTTTGACAGGATGATAAACTTGTTTTTTTCCCTGTGTTTCTGAATGGAATGATCCTGCAGAGTCACTTTAAGCACCTCCACCTCCCTCTCAGAAACCCTCTGTGTTTGTCCACAGCGTCGTCAGCTCATTCTCCACATATACAGATGAGCGGCAGTCACTCTTCTGCAGCAGCAGCAGCAGCAGCAGCAGCAGCAGCAGCCTGTTTGCTTTTTTCAGCTTTCATTATGTAGATTTCCCCGGAGCCTGATCTCTCCTCAGCGCGGCCCCTTTTGTTGTGTCATTTCTGTTCACTTTCACCGGAGCTGCTCATTCCTCTGCAGCGAGGATCGACACACGACTCTGCAGCACATTTTGTTTCGCCCGTTATTTATCACATGAGCTTTTTTTCCCCGCTTCCCCTATACGATAATTTACTTCTATGGTCCTCAAAAGCTGTAAAAACCACCCGACAGCTATTAATCACCACTCTCAGCATCCAGAGTGTTTGTCATGGCAGCCTCTTTTTTTTTTTCCCAGAAGGCCGCTGGCTCGCAGGTTGTTACTGTGTCTGCATGAATAGCCTCGCGGATAATCTTTGATTCTTAATCCATCGTTTGATATTTCAGCCTCGCTGGTTTAAACCACTCCCACATTCAGTCTTAATTAACTGCTCATTAACAAGGGAGGAAAAAAAAAGGTCCCTGCTGATATAAATGTGTCTTTATTGGGCTAAAAAAAACATTTGTACAGATGTTCGTTCCTGGCCTGAAGACTCTTTAAAGCTACAGTGTGTAACTTTTTTTCATTGCACAATGCTGTGTTTGTTTGTTTCGTTGGTGTCAGCTCATCTATTCCAACATAATTAATAATTAGTATATACCGATTAGTGCACTCCCAGTAATGAGAAGAACATCGTTTTTCCATTCAATTAATTTGTCATTAAACAGTAAACAAATCATACATACATGAAGGGCGTTAATCAAAACCAATTAGGACTTGAAATCACCCATAATGGCTCTATTCTGTCTTCATCTGCACTTTTTCTTCCACTTCATATGTTATTTTAGTAAAAAAAATAAGTGCAAATATCTGCTGTTTTGTTCATAATTAGTGAGATAGAGTTTCTGCTTGGGAAAACGTAAAAGCTCATTATCTGTGCACTAGTGGGAGTCCTCGACCTTGAGCTTTTATTTTCCGATTCTGCCTCGCGGAATCTCTACTCTACTGTGTTTCTACTCACAGGGGACGGACCATAGACCGAAAAAAAGAAGAAAAAAAAAAACATGGTGGATACAGGAGATGCATCACTAATCTAATTGTTGTGATTGTTCATTTTTCGCGAAACATGTAAAAGATCGTTTTCATGCTCAAACAGACCATGAAAGAGAAATTAGACGCACTGAGTGAGTGGAGGCATTTTCACGCCGTAAATCTGCATAATGAACTTTAAGCTGCTGAACCCCGACTGTGACTTTCTCTGCACTTGACTTTCTTTCCTCTCTCTCTCTCTTACATAACTGTAGGCTGCAGGCGGCTGATAGTAAACTGCTGTCGGAGTCCAGAGCTGTGATGTTTCTATCAGCCGACACATGAATTAATGAACTTCTTGCCTCTGACTCTGAACATCCGTCCTCTTCTTCCTCCTCAACCTTCTGTCCTCTCACCTCTTTATCGCCCTTTCCTCATGTGACTGCACCCTTCGCTTGTTTTTTTATCTCCTTTGTCCACTTTGACTTTCTCATAGAAGCACATAAGAGCAGAATGTTGTTTACACTGACGCAAACCAAGCAGGCTAACGAGGATAGTCTAGGGGGTTTTTTTGGACATAGCCACAGGAAAAAGTATACTAAAATCTACAGCTGCTTATGATATCTTGACAATATGTTCTATATTTGGACACTAAAGTTTTTAAAGGAGACATATTATAGCCTATTTCTCCAAGCTAACCTAGTTCCCTGGTGTCCTAATGAACATGTCTGTGACATGCTTTGGTCAAAATACCTAAAGGATGAAGCACCACAGCAGTTCAATCACTCTGCCAAAACAGCCCTGTTCAGAACGCTCGCTTTTGAGCGCCTGTCTCAATTGTCTGTCTGCAGCTAACAGCAGTTAGCATTTGGAAAAGCCGTCATTTGCAGACTCTAGCCGACACATTGCCGTCATATATAAAATGTAAATCCTCTGAGGCTGGAAGTTTGTGTAGAACTCTGTGCTGCACTGTGCAGACAAGAATAGAACACTTCGCAGAATTCCGCTCTTCCGGATACTATTGCCCTCGTCTGCACTCTCGCGTTTTTTAGGGACAAAGCGGAGCTCCGTGAGACAACAATTCCAGGAATGTCTCATTGTGACGTAGCAACGAGTGCGGAAGTCAACATTGCGTGTTTTATCTCCTGTACTTAGACTGAGGAGGACCACAAAAACATGACATGACATGTCTTTTTTCACACTTTGCCGACTCATAGGGCCTCCAGAGTCCCAAATATAAGTATTAAAATGATTAAAAAGTTGATTTTGCATAATATGTCCATATGCATAAATTAGCCCTTTAAATCTAATCCTAATCCTTGCCAAACTATTCTGATCATCCTGTCCCTGTGTTCTAGGTATGTGTGTGTACAAAAATGGAGTGGTCTGCCAGTAAAGGAGGTGTTTTAACTTCAGACAGTGAGGCAGTGAAGGAAGACAAGTTGACAAGAGATGTCAGACGTCGTTGAGGAAATGGGTAAATTTGACAAAGGAAGAGGGAATTGGAGGAAGGTGGCCAAGGTGAAGGAGTTTGAGTTTTGCCTCCTCCCTGTTGCTCCCCAGAGGATTTATCTCTCTTCCTCTCTCTTTTCCTTTTTTTTCCCCCTCATGATCAAACAGACCCTCAGTCCCTGATGATGTTTCCTCCTCCCGCTTCGCTCCAAGTCATACGCCCTTTTATTTTCAGCCTGGCAAACCTACAGCAGTCACTTCACCCTGAGCTACATCTGGACGTGTCCTCTGTGTTTCGTGTTCCCTTCTCCTCTCCAAACATCCTCCTTCGAGCATCCTCCTTTTTCGACGATTGCCTTTAATCAGAGAGGCCGCATACGCCCACCGTCTCTTTCTACCTCCGTCTAATGTTTCTACTCCAGCCCCTCTGTGGATACGGAGTCAAAAACTCGGTGTCCTCGGCGGGAACAAACAGCCCGCGGTGCTGAAACTCACCGATCCATCATGACAAAAGCTTTCAAACTACAGAAACATAACTCCATTATTCCTGGTTGCCACCCGTTAACACTGTAAATCCTTCTCCAACCTGCTGTAACCAGAGAAAAGAACAACGTCTCTGTTGACAAAAGTGTGCGGACGACGCTCTTTATCTTACACCGATTATGAGGATTTGGGCTAATCATAATTAAAGTTAATGTTCACATCTTCTGGGAAGCTGGACTTCATCCCTCAGCAGCACTAATGCCTCTTTTGCATTATGTAGTTTTAGCACATGCTCGGCACAGTTTGGTATCAGTAAACACTCCGTCGATTACGGTGGTATTTATCGTCGTTATCGCCGACCTTGTCGTCTTCAAACATAATTGTGTCTTAACCATAAATCCCGCTCGATTTGTTCGGCGCGTTTTCGAAGTGACGTCATCGAAGACGAAACTCCTCAAAATCACTGCCTTCAGAAATCTCTCCGCTGTCAAAGTCCTCCATGTTTTCTCGAAGTAATTTCAAAACAATGTCGCGAGGAACTCTTATACCCCCGAAAACTGACGTATCCGCTTTACCGGCGTCTATGGTAGAAGTGCGGCAATGCTTTCCCGGCTTCAATGGTTTAAAGCGGAACTAGACCGGAAGTTACTATTTACGCTGTTTTTTTGGTGTGTATCTGCGTCATTACCTTGTTTATGAAGCCCTGACGGTTCTAAACAAACAGTTCAGCCATTGCTGAGAACGTTGTGTTTTATTGTAATCTCGGGGCTCAACGAGATCACTGAAAATCCCGTAATAGTTAAGTAAGCAGCGGTTCTCCTGAACAACCGATCGTCCTGCTCCGGGCGGTAGTCTGGGCACATCCGGTTACGTACATTGAACCGCAGAAGAAGAATAACGTCCGTTGTGGAGGTGTTTCACGAGCGACAGTGTCTTCTGACTCTGGGTCTGACTCTGGTTTAAAGTCATAAAAGGGACTGTGGCGGGGAGTCGTGACGAAGCTATTTTTAAACACTGTTAAAACAATGTTTTGATAATGAGGAGCAGTGCATCCGCCGTTCCAGAGGGGGGCGCTGCGCTTCTGAGAACGGATGTGCTGGATAGTACTGGCCAATCACAAGACTCTGTCTTCTGGGGGTGAAAGTTCACTCTGAAATCTCGCAGCAGAAAAACACTGTCAGAAAAGAGGATTTCTATCGGCTAGTTTACAGCAACTAGGAGGTTTTTGACCATGAAAACAAGTTAATGTATGTAAGTAGACCTCCGTAACTAACATATATGTGCAACAAGACCACTCTATGTCACCTTTAAAGCATGTTTTCATGATTTTTTTAGTCTTGTGTTGGACGTCGCGCTCTTGACTCTTCCAGTGACGGCACTCTCTGACCAATCAGTATTGGCTCAGCTCACTTGGAAACTCGCCAAAAAAGCCTCAGGTAACAGGTACTATCCCTAAAGCCTGTGGTATACTTGCATATCTGCGGACCCTGGTATACTCCCGCGTCAGGGTCCTGTAGAATCCATCCATCGGGTGGCCATCGGGTGACCAAAGGAGAAGAGAACGATGCTACAGCTCCCTCGGACACGTCTGGTTCGAGCGGCTCGCAGTTGAAAAGTCCATCGGGCAGGAGAGTCAGGATGTGTCAGGCTGTTCGAGGGTCGGATGACTATCCTTGGCGACCACTTCTTCTGTTGTTGAAATGTTCTGCTTGGTGAGTAGAGCAAGAACTATATGATGGAAAGGCACCACATTGCCTGAAATCTGAAGAGTTGAATGTGTCATAGCAGCAAATTAAAGGTAAGCTAAGGAAAAAGAAGCAACATCTGGCCACAACTTATTCACCCCGTCCCACTCCATTGGCCCCATTATTGAAGTTTCTCCCCCATAAACACTGGCAGTTGTCATCTGTGTTCGAAGTGCGATTTTCGCTGCACTTTCCCTTCCAGTTTTGTGTGACTTGCTAACTTCTGGTTATCGTCAGCGTGTGTATGCAGTTATGCAAATATTCTCCTCATACAAATACATCTACCACACATAAGAAAAACCACAGCAAGGACGAAGACAATCTGATTTGGACAGTTTCAGGGACGAATTAATCTCACAGGCTTCTTCTCTCCCTGACCTGCGCTGCCTCGGGTCAGTGGATGAGATTGTTTTGCAGTCACAGGTCACAGACTTTGGAAACTCAAGGAGAAGGCAGACTGCTACAGACACTAATTGTTTTTTTGGTTTTTTTCCTGCCTGAGGTGGAAAACAAAGCCACTGGTCTGCTGTGAACCTCGACTGCAGCTGCCTGGTGATTGACAGCAGGATAAACCAGGTAGACGGACAGAGGGCGACGACCAACGGATGAGCTTTTTGGTGGTGGAGGAAATTGCAGAGGTCTGAGGCCAAGAGAGGAGGCTGAGGCCTGGAGTTTGGAGACGCCGCGGCGAAAAAGCTGAGTGAAAACTTAAGTCCGTCAGTGAACCCCAACACCTCGGAGTGTCAGGAGGTCCACCACGTTAAATAGGTCTCTGAGAGGAGGAGAGCTACAAGAAGAAGAAATGAGGGGAGTCCAGGTAATTACAGCGGGACAGTCAACAAAATGGCAGCATTTATCTGCTGGTGGATGATTGGTAGGTAGGTTGGTAAGTAAGTAGATAGGTAGGTGGGTAAGTAAGTAGATAGGTAGGTAAGTAAGTAGATAGGTAGGTGGGTAAGTAAGTAGATAGGTAGGTAGGTAAGTAAGTAGATAGGTAAGTAGGTAAGTAAGTAGGTAGGTAGGTAGGTAGGTAGGTAGGTAGGTAGGTAGGTAGGTAGGTAGGTAGGTAGGTAGGTAGGTAGGTAGGTAGGTAGGTAGGTAAGTAAGTAGATATGTAGGTAAGTAAGTAGATATGTAGGTAAGTAAGTAGATAGGTAGGTAAGTAGGTAGGTAGGTAGGTAGGTGGGTAAGTAGGTAGGTAGGTAGATGGGTAAGTAAGTAGATAGGTAGGTAGGTTGGTAAGTAAGTAGATAGGTAGGTTGGTAAGTAAGTAGGTAGGTAGGTAGGTAGGTAGGTAGGTAGGTAGGTAGGTAGGTAGGTAGGTAGGTAGGTAGGTAGGTAGGTAGGTAGGTAGGTAGGTAGGTAGGTAGGTAGGTAGGTAGGTAGGTAGGTAGGTAAGTAGATATGCAGGTAAGTAGATAGGTAGGTAAGTAGATAGGTAGGTAGGTGGGTAAGTAGGTAGGTAGGTAGATGGGTAAGTAAGTAGATAGGTAGGTAGGTAGGTAAGTAAGTAAGTAGATAGGTAGGTAGGTAGGTAAGTAAGTAAGTAGATCGGTAGTTAGGTAGGTAAGTAAGTAAATGAGTAGGTAGGTAGGTAGGTAAGTAGGTAGGTAGGTAGGTAGGTAGGAAGGTAGGTGGGTAAGAAAGTACATAGGTAGGTAGGGTTATTGTTAGGGGCATAGATAATAATTTAATCATAATTTCAATCATGAGATTGAAACACATACTTTTTAATGTTGTCTTGGCAACACTTGTGTTTTTAAATTGAGTTTCTTCCTTTCCTCTGAAAAAAAAATGTCTTGATTTCATTTGGAAGTAAAATTATTTCTTTGAATATTATTTTTTAAACTAAATCAGAACTGGACATTTTTGAGCTTGTCGAGGTCCCTGTGAAACATGACATTTTGGAACTAAAGCAGAATCATTTTCTGAAATATTGATTTGGTTTCAAAGGTAGCAGTACCAGAAACTCAAATTATAAGTATCCAGTACAGCAGGTGGCAGTGTGTTTGTTTATTTATAACCTAAAAATGCTACTTTTACATTTATATAAGGAATCACATGCACACGTTTTTTTGTTCTTTAACAGAGAAGCTAAAACTGCCTCCAATAAAAAGTGTCCCTGATGCAGTGAAAGCAGGTCAGTGTCCCTCCTGGAAACTGAATTTGTGCTGTATGAGATTTGGTGATGGCAGCGTTCTATCTTTATCCTCCATTTTAGCACAGAGTTGGGTTGAAAGAGGGACGATTTTTCTTTTTCTTTTTTTTTCCGCTGACTGCAGCTGTTTTTAACAGCCTCCAGGAAAAACTTGTGATGTGTTGTCCAATTAGAGAGGACAGTGGATCTTTGAGGGGTGAAGGAGTGAGATTTAGACTCAGCGAGAGGAGAATTTCTGTTCGTCTCAGGAACATCTGCGATGCTTTTACTTTGAAAACTTTGTTTTTATTCCTGTGGATAAGTAGCCTGTGCTTTTCACTTGTGTGATACGCGTTTCCTGGAAACCCAGTAAGTCTGAGCTGAGACGCTCAGCTGGTTGTCAGAATGTGTCAGCGCCGCTGCTTCAGAGGAAGCTTTTCCAGTTTTACTACAACTCCTCAAAACGTCTTTCTTCCTCTTCCGCTCCTTTTTTCCCCTTTCACTGTTGTCTCCACTCACCTCAGGCTGCATTGTAATATTCTGCTCACTCTGTACAGAAATCCAAAATCAGCCTCCAGTCGCAGGGAAAGTCTACCACAGTGATCACTTTAATATTTCAGTATTTTTTGTCTGCAAGTGTGAAGAATGAATGGTAGAATACTGAATTCAACCATCAGTGCTTCCCTCAAGGTCCATGACAGATGGAGATGGTGTCTTCCAATTGGGATTGTGATATTATTCCATCTGAACACAGGTTTCAGTTTTTGGATGTTTTTGCCAACTCTCAAATGTCGTGTTTTAGTAAAAGGAAAGAGGCTGTTTACTCTTAAGGATTGCTTTTAATTAAAGAAAATATTCATTATTTGGTCAAATTTGCCTCACAGGTGTTCCTCGTTTAATCCCCCCCCAAAAAAATACAGCTTTCTAAGCTCTGTTTTTCTTCCCTTATGCCTCCATTTGATAACATTTACAAAGAAATAAGCTGTTTGGTGCAAAGAAGGCTCTGAGGATTCACATTTTGACGACGGCTTCGAATCATCTTAAACGCATGAAACGTTCCACACCCCTCTCTACTTTTCAGCCTCCATATTCACCACCAACTGTTTACGGGTATTTTTTAGTATAGAAGCTTGTCAAGGACAATCGAAGAACTGCAGCCAAAGAGATAAACACCCCACACAAACATTCATGCTCACTATTTTGTAATGCAAAAATACTCTGACTGTGTCCTTGGGCGAAGAGATAGTCGCTCACAGTTCTGCGTGCAGGTTTAAATCGTCTTATGTTCTGTGTGGGACCATGAAGGAGTCTTGTATAAAGTACTTGAAAGCGATTCTTGAGTAAAAGTACAAGTATCTTACCAGAAAATGACTTTGGTAGAAGTTGAAGTCCCCTTTTAGAATATTACTTGAGTAAAAAGTGTTAAAGTATCTGACATTTGGTGTCGGACACGGTAAACAACGAGCCGCTGCTGTGTTTAAGTCCACTTCGAGCCAAATTTTTGCGGCTAACAGCTGAGCGGCTAACAGCTAGTGCAAAAAAAACCAACTAGCGACAACAAACCGACATTACGTCACCAACTCAACTTTTATTTTGTAGTAACGTGTAATGCGGATGGTTAAGGGAGATGTATTGGAGTAAAAGTACACATGCAAAAATACTCTGACTGTGTCCTTGGGCGAAGAGATAGTCGCTCACAGTTCTGCGTGCAGGTTTAAATCGTCTTATGGTCTGTGTGGGACCATGAAGGAGTCTTGTATAAAGTACTTGAAAGCGATACTTGAGTAAAAGTACAAGTATCTTACCAGAAAATGACTTTGGTAGAAGTTGAAGTCCCCTTTTAGAATATTACTTGAGTAAAAGCGGCTAACAGCTGAGCGGCTAACAGCTCGTGCTGCTAAAAAAAACTAGCGACAACAAACCGACATTACGTCACCAACTCAACTTTTATTTTGTAGTAACGTGTAACAAAGATGGTTAAGGGAAATTTATTGGAGTAAAAGTACACATTTTTTTGTTACATTGCACATTGTTTGGTACTTTAAAGGTGCATTATGTAATAAATCTAAAGCAACTGGCCATAAAATCCTCCTAATATGTCACAGAGACTCAGGAATAATGTTCATATAACAAACTGAACTCACCAACAACAACAGTACAGACAAAATATTTGCATTAAAAAAAAAAATTTTGCAGACTGCAAATCATGTTTTGGCATGTGGCGCCACCTACCGCCATCTTACCAGTCATTGCAGTCAGTAGAGTCTCAGCTGCAGAGCAACCACGGGTTGCCAGTTACGTCAAAAAAACGAAACCTAAAAGACCTCGGTATTTTGAATTTGAATGTAGTAACTGTTTTTGACAACATTCATACATATGGCACCTTTAAGTATTAAAGTGCTGCTTCCTGCCTTCTCTTCTTCAACCCAGTGCTACACGAGCATCACCTTGATGAATGCGACACTGGTGAGATTTCTTTTTCTCGTCGTGTTGGTGGTGGTGGTGTCGGCGGGTGCAACGCAATCTGCTGCTGCTTTCACTGTCCTGAAATTGTGAGAAAATTGATTTTTTTAGTCTGCGCTGAAGTACAATGCAGAGGCGGACAGACAGGCTGATTAGCTTCAGCCACCCCCATTTCACTGGAAATATATGGTTGGGAGACCTGAGGTTCCCATTGTCTGCAGAAGGAGGAGAAGTGGCTGCTGCTGCTGCTGTTGCTGCCGCCGCCGCTGCTGCTGTTCAGGGATTATTTAGAGAGAGATGGTTGGAAATAAACAGGTGGAATATAGGCGAGGCTGTCAGAATATGATCCATAAATCCTGTAAATGAAATGTCTGCAGAGCCGAGAGGGTTCTGATAAAGGGTAATGGTGCACGTATACTGTATATACTCGCATTCGCATTCGGTACAGATATATATATATATATGCATAAAACACAGAACCACATTCCCAAACCGGCATTAGTAATCTATCACAGGCTCAGGGGAAACGCTGCACTGCACTGTATGTTGATATAGCAACTCTGCTATCTACGCATTTGAATGGAGTCTGTGCCAGGAATTCCTGCAAAGCGCGTTTCCTTGGCTGAAGCGGAGCTAACGCCAGTCGTGCAGCGACTCTGATCAGCTCCCTCGCCCTCGGGATCATCTCGGGCATCTTCTCAGATTTGATTGATAGTGTTTGTGCCAGAGGAGGCTCTTAGTCATGGATGTTAATTCACCTCAACACACGGTCATGCGTTGATTTATAGGTTGTGTACATGACGTCTCCCTACCCAATGATATGGGCTGCAATACAATTCAAGGACAATACTTTACGGCAAAGGTTATTGTATTTACCAAGGGTGCACCTGTGGCACAGAACTGGCATCTTATGACCTTTATGAACCTTGAAGTCTAAAACTTGAAACTTGTAGTTTGAGACTTGATATTTGAAGGTTAAGACTTGATATTTGAAGGTTAATATTCAAGTATTGAAGGTTGAGACTTGAGACTTGAACGTTGAAATTTGAGTCTCGAAGGTTGAGATTTGAGACTTGAAGGTTAAAACTTGAGACTTGGAGGTTGAGATTTGATATTTGAAGGTTAAGACTTAAGACTTGAACGTTGAAATTTGAGTCTTAAAGGTTGAGAAATGAGACTTGAAGGTTAAAACTTGATACCTGAAGGTTGAGACTTGAGTCTTGAAGGTTGAGTCTTGAAGGTTGAGTCTTGAAGGTTGATATTTGATACTTGAAGGTTCAGACTTGAGTCTTGAAGGTTGATACTTGAGTCTTGAAGGTTAAAACTTGATACTTGAAGGTTGAGACTTGAGACTTGAAGGTTGAGATTTGAGTCTTGAAGGTTGAGAAATGAGACTTGAAGGTTAAAACTTGATACTTGAAGGTTGAGACTTGAGTCTTGAAGGTTAAAACTTGATACTTGAAGGTTGAGATTTGAGTCTTGAAGGTTGAGACTTGAGTTTTGAAGTTTGCGATCAGTGTTTTGAAGTTTAAGATTTGAAACTTGAAGTTTGAGACTTGAAGGTTGAGATTTGAGACTTGAAGGTTGAGACGTGAGACTTGAAGACTATGACTTGATATTTGTGACTTACTCCCATCTCTGGTATAACCTTGATGTACGGATTTATTGCCGGTCTTTTGTAATAAACATGTTCATACAAACTGCCGACTTACTGAATACTATTATTCTTCATCGTCGCACAAGATCTACTGGTGCTTAAGTTCAATATTTGTGTCCTTTCTTCTGTTGGAACGGCATCAGCTATAATGCCCGTGGACATCAAAACCCTGTCTGCAACATAATGGATGAGGCGGGTAAAGAGAAACAGATGGAAGACAAACTGGGACAAATATAGACAGAGGCAGACAGAGGAGAGTGAGCTGAGGGGAAGCTGAACTCAACGCAGTCACACGGGGGGATTCATGACAGACGGACCACTTCTCTCTGCACGGCTGCTTTAATGACGGGCAGCAAACTCATTCAGCAGGACAAACAAATCACAGGGACAAACCTCAGCAGGCATCTGCCATCATACACACACATGCACTCACTAACTCTGCTGCCTGCTGGAAAATCTATACCCCTGCTTTGGAACAGCAATAAAACTGAGCACGTATAAAAACTGAAGGCCTTGTGCCTCGTCCCGATTCTACTGCAAAATCAGTAGGTAAAAATAAAAACGTGCGAGTGAAGTTATAAATCATGGTCCATGTTTCTTGACTATTTAAATAGATCATCAGCCAAATGGTTTTTAGCACCTGCAAGATAATCAAACTGGACGTGTGTAATAAAGTTAAGGAAATGTTGTTGTGGCTGGTTGTTCAACCGATTAATCTTATTAATGAGTTCCTTAGTTATATTACAGTCCTCTTTCTTTGGAGAAAGTTAATTCTACTGGCAGTTGTCACATCTGACACCGTCTGTTTCCAATCTTGCCCAGGACTTATAGAAAATTAAGTTTTTATTGCTACTTTAATTACAGAATTTTTTCAATTAAAAATGTAAAAAGTTGGGCTTTTAATTTGAAATTTCTGATGAACTGTATTTTTAAAAAATTGGATTTCCACTATGCAAGTAATCATGGATATCCTGAACACAACCCACCAATCTTGTCCAGAACCGTTGTAAAAAAAAAAAAGTTTTATTTCAGTTCAAAGTTGCGAATTTGAAATTTCTCAAATACTGTACAGTTGAAGTCTTTTATTTTGAAAACCGGATGCCGATTTCCTTACAAATCAGCCTGTGTAAGTGTCAGATTGCTGGACCACAGTTGTGATTTCCCACATTTATTTAAATGTATTCATCTGTTTCACTTCAAATCCTCTGGTTTATTGATGATAATGTTTGTTTTCTTTATTAAATGTGAACCCAGTGAAGTGAATATTGATCATCTTCAAACCAGACGTGATTTTTTTCGTTCATCATGAACACAATTGCTCAGACAACTTGCTGCGACTGCTCAGCCTTCATCAGCATCACTGCCGCTCATCAGCGGTCAGGAGGCTTTGATTGACAGGTGCGATGTTCATCTGAGCGTCACAACTCATTTTGACGAATGGCTCCTCGTCTGCAGCAGCGTCACAAACTGCAGTGGCGTGAAATTCACTTTAATTACTGTTGCTTATTTCAACCCTGATGTGTTTGTTGGCCCGTTTCATTCCAGCAGACACACGACTGCTTTGGTTTGTAGATGAGGAGATGATGAAGATGAAGATGAAGATGAAGATGATGATGATGATGAAGATGAATATGAAGATGGTGATGATGGTGATGGTGGTGGTGATGATGATGATGATGAAGATGATGATGATGATGAAGATGATGATGGTGAAGATGATGATGATGATGATGATGAAGATGATGATGGTGAAGATGAAGATGGTGATGATGATGATGATGATGATGAAGATGATGATGGTGGTGGTGATGGTGATGATGATGATGATGATGATGATGGTGATGATGAAGATGATGGTGATGATGATGGTGATGATGGTGGTGATGGTGATGATGATGATGAAGATGATAAAGATGAAGATGATGGTGATGATGATGAAGATGAGGGTGATGATGATGATGGTTATGAAGATGAAGATGGTGACGATGATGATGATGATGAAGGTGAGCAGATAGATTTAACATTTAGATTTAGTGTGTAGATTTAGGTTTAATATTTACATTTAAGATTTAGATTTAACATATAGATTTAATATTCATATTTTTTAGATTTTATTTTCATATTTAATATTTACATTTAAGAATTAGATTCAACATTTAGATTAATATTTATGTTTAGAATTTTGATTTAGATTTTTAGATTTTACATTTAGATGTAATATCAAGTCTTAGATGTACTTTAATATTTAGATTCAATATTTAGATTAAATTTTTTTGATTAAGCATTTAGATTAAGATTTTAGAGATACAGTTACATTTAAGATTTAGATGTTTAGTTTTAACATTTAGATTTAGATTTAATATTAAGATTGCATTTTTAGATTTAAATGTATTATTTAGAATTCACATTTATATTTAGATCAAATATTTGGAAATAACAAACGTTGCTGTATAAGTGGTTCACAAGACTATTTTAAGCTAAATGTGGCAAAGTGTTGTTGTTATTTACAGTGTTTTGTGAGAAAATGAAGTCGATCAGACAGGATGAGATTAATGGAATCAAAACAGTCACACTGACTATTATTATACTTGTGTAAGTAATGAATTCATAGAAGTTCGGTAAATGTGATTGTTTTGAATTTTGTTCTTAATCCTCATTGTGAATGTTATTGTTGTGCTTTGAGCTTGTTCTCTAGTCTCTACTCTGATGAATAACAAAACAACACATGCATTAGACATAACATATGTCTCTGTCACTGTTATTAATATTCATAACTGTAGAGGGCGTATAAGGGTTTGGCGCCTCTTTTATTATGTTGCAGTACAAAAATTATGAGAACACATTTTCATTAATTTACTCTGCTCTGTGTTCTTTCCAGTCGCCTCAGGGAATTCATACACGGGTGAAAAATACATTTGTCTTCTAATCTCTGTGCTGTTTCCTCAACTGGCTGCAGTTCATCACTGGTTAGAGAATTATGTTATATATGTTATGTTATGTTATGCAATGCATGTGACAGAAAATTTAGAAATATCCCTCGTTTGTTTTGTTTTTTTATGACAAATGTACGGTAAATAGTTCATTGCTAATTATTTTGGGGAAAGTCAAAGTGAAAGGTAGTTTGCAGCAGTCAGTGCTTGGATTGTGGCCTTTTTAGTTTATTCTGTGCTAAATGTGTTTGGAAAAACATGATAGTTTTCTGCCACAGTTGTTTGTCTGTTTGTTCATTTGTTTACTGGGGAAATTGTCGTGGACATTTTGCATAAAATCCATCTTTTCTGAAAATTGAATTGCGAAACATAAAATAAGCAGATGGGACTGTTTGTCTGATCCACTGAATCCCTCACAAACACACTTTATCTCACCGATCGCTCATAAAGCAATCGTGCTAATGTGATGTGCAGCGCTGGCCTCGGATACAACAGTAAATTCATTGAACAGAATCCTCGTTATTATGAGCAGAGCCTCATTTTTTTGAACCAGCAAATGAATTTTCATTGTCTCACAGTTGTGTGGCAAAATGATGTGCACACCCACTGCCAAACTGCTGTTGAAGATTATTAGGGTAATTTGATATTCAATAAATCCTTTGAATCATTGCTTTTCAGCAAAAAAAATGACAGTGTGGTTAGATGAGTCGATTGATTCATGTTCATTTAGGAAAATTATGCTTTTTTTCCCATTTAATTTCACGCGTTTTACGGAGTGAGCAAAGTGCTCACTCAGCCTGTAACATCACTGACTCATGTATGAAATCACCTCACATTTAATCAAAGCAGCCTGCAATGGATCCATTTGAACAGTATTTCCATGATGTTGTTTGTTACAGTTGAAACTAAGGAGCAGACTGATGGTGTTATGTCTTTGCATATTTACAAAACCATCAGTCACCGCTGAGTCTCACGATCTTTCAGAAGCTGTCTAAATCCATCAGGTTACATAACGGTTATGTTATAATTCAAGTCCATTGTGTTATATGGCTGTTTGTAAATCATGTTTAATCACGAAAAAGTACTGAATGTTACAAATTAAATAAAATTCACACGCAAATAATAACAAAAGTAATGGAGTCAAGCAAATAAATTATGAATAAATGAGTGATAAAGAAATTAAATAAATTAAAGATGAACAAGATATACACTAGAATTGTGAAACAAAACAAAATTTAGTATGTCGTCCAAAATGTGTAAAAAAAAAAGTTCAAAGTTTAGTATGTTGTCCAAATTTGACAATAAACTCATACAATACTATGTTGTCCCAGTGTAGAAGCACAAGGAGGGAATTGACTTATTGGATGACATCCTCAGCCTGAGGATGTCATCCAATTGGTCCAAAATTTGACAAAAACGTCATACTATACTATGTAGTACGTCATACTACACTATGTTGTCCACAATGTGACCATTTTTTGAAAAAAAAAATTTGGTCCAAAATTTGACAAAAACGACATACTATACTATGTCTAAATTTCTACATCTCCGTTAATGGGAGGAAGAGAGGGGGATAATGACATACCGGATCAGCCGCTCAACGTGGGATTCGAACCAGGGCCACCTGCAGAGGGGACAAAAGGTTCAACACATAGGGAAGGTCAGGTGCTCTACCATCTGAGCTAAAGGTGCAGTTCAGTAGCAGAGATTTGTAGTAAAATTTATTCAGTCGAATATTTGACAAAAACGACATACTATACTATGTCGTAGAAATCTGACCATTTCTTTGAAAAACATTTTTTTGGTCCAAAACTTGACAAAAACGTCATACTATACTATGTAGTACGTCACACTACACTATGTCGTCCACAATGTGACCATTTTTGGAAAAAAAAATTGGTCCAAAATTTGACAAAAACGACAATCTATACTATGTCGTCCAAAATCTGACCATTTTTTTGAAAAACATTTTTTTGGTCCAAAACTTGACAAAAACGTCATACTATACTATGTAGTACGTCATACTACACTATGTCGTCCACAATGTGACCATTTTTGGAAAAAGAAAATTGGTCCAAAATATGACAAAAACGACATACTATACTATGTCGTCCAAAATCTGACCATTTTTTTGAAACACATTTTTTTAGTCCTAAACTTGACAAAAACGTCATACTATACTATGTTGTACGTCATACTACACTATGTCGTCCACAATGTGACCATTTTTGGAAAAAAAAAATTGGTCCAAAATTTGACAAAAACAACATACTATACTATGTCGTCCAAAATCTGACCATTTCTTTGAAAAACATTTTTTTGGTCCAAAACTTGACAAAAACGTCATACTATACTATGTAGTACGTCATACTACACTATGTCGTCCACAATGTGACCATTTTTGGAAAAAGAAAATTGGTCCAAAATTTGACAAAAACGACATACTATACTATGTCGTCCAAAATCTGACCATTTCTTTGAAACACATTTTTTTGGTCCAAAACTTGACAAAAACGTCATACTATACTATGTAGTACGTCATACTATACTATGTCGTCCACAATGTGACCATTTTTGGAAAAAAAAAATTGGTCCAAAATTTGACAAAAACGACATACTATATACTATGTCGTCCAAAATCGGACCATTTTTTTGAAACACATTTTTTTAGTCCTAAACTTGACAAAAACGTCGTACTATACTATATAGTACGTCATACGACACTATGTCGTCCAAAATCTGACCATTTTTTTGAAAAACCTTTTTTTGGTCCAAAACTTGACAAAAACGTCATACTATACTATGTAGTACGTCATACTACACTATGCTGTCCACAATGTGACCATTTTTTGAAAATGAAAAATTGGTCCAAAATTTGACAAAAACGACATACTATACTATGTCGTCCAAAATCTGACAATTTTTTTGAAACACATTTTTTTGGTCCAAAACTTGACAAAAACGTCATACTATACTATGTAGTACGTCATACTACACTATGTCGTCCACAATGTGACCATTTTTGGAAAAAAAAAATTGGTCCAAAACTTGACAAAAACGTCATACTATACTATGTAGTACGTCATACTACACTATGTTGTCCACAATGTGACCATTTTTGGAAAAAAAAATTGGTCCAAAATTTGACAAAAACGACAATCTATACTATGTCGTCCAAAATCTGACCATTTTTTTGAAAAACCTTTTTTTGGTCCAAAACTTGACAAAAACGTCATACTATACTATGTAGTACGTCATACTACACTATGTCGTCCACAATGTGACCATTTTTTGAAAATAAAATTTGGTCCAAAATTTGACAAAAACGACATACTATATACTATGTCGTCCAAAATCTGAAAAAAAATTTGAAACACATTTTTTTGGTCCAAAACTTGACAAAAACGTCATACTATACTATGTAGTACGTCATACTACACTATGTCGTCCACAATGTGACAATTTTTTGAAAAAAAAGAATTGGTCCAAAATTTGACAAAAACGACATACTATACTATGTCGTCCAAAATCTGACCATTTTTTTGAAACACATTTTTTTAGTCCTAAACTTGACAAAAACGTCATACTTTACTATGTAGTACGTCATACTACACTATGTTGTCCACAATGTGACCATTTTTGGAAAAAAAAAAAAGGTCCAAAATTTGACAAAAATGACATACTATACTATGTTGTCCAAAATCTGACCATTTCTTTGAAAAACATTTTTTTGGTCCAAAACTTGACAAAAACGTCATACTATACTATGTAGTACGTCATACTACACTATGTCGTCCACAATGTGACCATTTTTGGAAAAAAAAAATTGGTCCAAAATTTGACAAAAACGACATACTATACTATGTCGTCCAAAATCTGACAATTTTTTTGAAACACATTTTTTTAGTCCTAAACTTGACAAAAACGTCGTACTATACTATATAGTACGTCATACTACACTATGTCGTCCAAAATCTGACCATTTTTTTGAAAAACCTTTTTTTGGTCCAAAACTTGACAAAAACGTCATACTATACTATGTAGTACGTCATACTACACTATGCTGTCCACAATGTGACCATTTTTTGAAAAAAAAAAATTGGTCCAAAATTTGACAAAAACGACATACTATACTATGTCGTCCAAAATCTGACAATTTTTTTGAAACACATTTTTTTGGTCCAAAACTTGACAAAAACGTCATACTATACTATTTAGTACGTCATACTACACTATGTCGTCCACAATGTGACCATTTTTGGAAAAAGAAAATTGGTCCAAAATTTGACAAAAACGACATACTATACTATGTCGTCCAAAATCTGACCATTTTTTTGAAACACATTTTTTTAGTCCTAAACTTGACAAAAACGTCATACTATACTATGTTGTACGTCATACTACACTATGTCGTCCACAATGTGACCATTTTTGGAAAAAAAAAATTGGTCCAAAATTTGACAAAAACAACATACTATACTATGTCGTCCAAAATCTGACCATTTTTTTGAAACACATTTTTTTGGTCCTAAACTTGAAAAGAACGTCATACTTTACTATGTAGTACGTCATACTACACTATGTCGTCCACAATGTGACCATTTTTGGAAAAAAAAAATTGGTCCAAAATTTGACAAAAACGACATACTATACTATGTCGTCCAAAATCTGACCATTTTTTTGAAACACATTTTTTTAGTCCTAAACTTGACAAAAACGTCATACTATACTATGTTGTACGTCATACTACACTATGTCGTCCACAATGTGACCATTTTTGGAAAAAAAAAATTGGTCCAAAATTTGACAAAAACAACATACTATACTATGTCGTCCAAAATCTGACCATTTCTTTGAAAAACATTTTTTTGGTCCAAAACTTGACAAGAACGTCATACTATACTTTGTAGTACGTCATACTACACTATGTCGTCCACAATGTGACCATTTTTGGGAAAAAAAAATTGGTCCAAAATTTGACAAAAACGACATACTATACTATACTATGTCGTCCAAAATCGGACAATTTTTTTGAAACACATTTTTTTGGTCCAAAACTTGACAAAAATGTCATTCTATACTATGTAGTACGTCATACTACACTATGCTGTCCACAATGTGCCCATTTTTTGAAAGAAAAAATTGGTCCAAAATTTGACAAAAACGACATACTATACTATGTCTAAATTTCTACATCTCCGTTAATGGGAGGAAGAGAGGGGGTTAATGACATACCGGATCAGCCGCTCGACGCGGGATTCGAACCAGGGCCACCTGCAGAGGGGACAAATGGTTCAACACATAGGGAAGGTCAGGTGCTCTACCATCTGAGCTAAAGGTGCAGTTCAGTAAAAGAGATTTTTAGTAACATTTATTCTGTCGAATATTTGACAAAAACAACATACTATGCTATGTCGTCCAAAATCTGACCATTTTTTTGAAAAACCTTTTTTTGGTCCAAAACTTGACAAAAACGTCATACTATACTATGTAGTACGTCATACTACACTATGTCGTCCACAATGTGACCATTTTTTGAAAATAAAATTTGGTCCAAAATTTGACAAAAACGACATACTATACTATGTCGTCCAAAATCTGACCATTTCTTTGAAAAACATTTTTTTGGTCCAAAACTTGACAAAAAAGTCATACTATACTATGTAGTACGTCATACTACACTATGTGACCCACAATGTGACCATTTTTGGAAAAAAAAAATTGGTCCAAAATTTGACAAAAACGACATACTATACTATGTCGTCCAAAATCTGACCATTTTTTGGAAACACATTTTTTTAGTCCTAAACTTGACAAAAACGTCGTACTATACTATATAGTACGTCATACTACACTATGTCGTCCAAAATCTGACCATTTTATTGAAAAACCTTTTTTTGGTCCAAAACTTGACAAAAACGTCATACTATACTATGTAGTACGTCATACTACACTATGTCGTCCACAATGTGACCATTTTTTGAAAATAAAATTTGGTCCAAAATTTGACAAAAACGACATACTATATACTATGTCGTCCAAAATCTGAAAAAAAATTTGAAACACATTTTTTTGGTCCAAAACTTGACAAAAACGTCATACTATACTATGTAGTACGTCATACTACACTATGTCGTCCACAATGTGACCATTTTTTGAAAAAAAAGAATTGGTCCAAAATTTGACAAAAACGACATACTATACTATGTCGTCCAAAATCTGACCATTTTTTTGAAACACATTTTTTTAGTCCTAAACTTGACAAAAACGTCATACTTTACTATGTAGTACGTCATACTACACTATGTTGTCCACAATGTGACCATTTTTGGAAAAAAAAAAAAGGTCCAAAATTTGACAAAAATGACATACTATACTATGTTGTCCAAAATCTGACCATTTCTTTGAAAAACATTTTTTTGGTCCAAAACTTGACAAAAACGTCATACTATACTATGTAGTACGTCATACTACACTATGTCGTCCACAATGTGACCATTTTTGGAAAAAAAAAATTGGTCCAAAATTTGACAAAAACGACATACTATACTATGTCGTCCAAAATCTGACAATTTTTTTGAAACACATTTTTTTAGTCCTAAACTTGACAAAAACGTCGTACTATACTATATAGTACGTCATACTACACTATGTCGTCCAAAATCTGACCATTTTTTTGAAAAACCTTTTTTTGGTCCAAAACTTGACAAAAACGTCATACTATACTATGTAGTACGTCATACTACACTATGCTGTCCACAATGTGACCATTTTTTGAAAAAAAAAAATTGGTCCAAAATTTGACAAAAACGACATACTATACTATGTCGTCCAAAATCTGACAATTTTTTTGAAACACATTTTTTTGGTCCAAAACTTGACAAAAACGTCATACTATACTATTTAGTACGTCATACTACACTATGTCGTCCACAATGTGACCATTTTTGGAAAAAAAAAATTGGTCCAAAACTTGACAAAAACGTCATACTATACTATGTAGTACGTCATACTACACTATGTTGTCCACAATGTGACCATTTTTGGAAAAAAAAATTGGTCCAAAATTTGACAAAAACGACAATCTATACTATGTCGTACAAAATCTGACCATTTTTTTGAAAAACATTTTTTTGGTCCAAAACTTGACAAAAACGTCATACTATACTATGTAGTACGTCATACTACACTATGTCGTCCACAATGTGACCATTTTTGGAAAAAGAAAATTGGTCCAAAATTTGACAAAAACGACATACTATACTATGTCGTCCAAAATCTGACCATTTTTTTGAAACACATTTTTTTAGTCCTAAACTTGACAAAAACGTCATACTATACTATGTTGTACGTCATACTACACTATGTCGTCCACAATGTGACCATTTTTGGAAAAAAAAAATTGGTCCAAAATTTGACAAAAACAACATACTATACTATGTCGTCCAAAATCTGACCATTTTTTTGAAACACATTTTTTTGGTCCTAAACTTGAAAAGAACGTCATACTTTACTATGTAGTACGTCATACTACACTATGTCGTCCACAATGTGACCATTTTTGGAAAAAAAAATTGGTCCAAAATTTGACAAAAACGACATACTATACTATGTCGTCCAAAATCTGACCATTTTTTTGAAACACATTTTTTTAGTCCTAAACTTGACAAAAACGTCATACTATACTATGTTGTACGTCATACTACACTATGTCGTCCACAATGTGACCATTTTTGGAAAAAAAAAATTGGTCCAAAATTTGACAAAAACAACATACTATACTATGTCGTCCAAAATCTGACCATTTCTTTGAAAAACATTTTTTTGGTCCAAAACTTGACAAAAACGTCATACTATACTTTGTAGTACGTCATACTACACTATGTCGTCCACAATGTGACCATTTTTGGGAAAAAAAAATTGGTCCAAAATTTGACAAAAACGACATACTATACTATACTATGTCGTCCAAAATCGGACAATTTTTTTGAAACACATTTTTTTGGTCCAAAACTTGACAAAAATGTCATTCTATACTATGTAGTACGTCATACTACACTATGCTGTCCACAATGTGCCCATTTTTTGAAAGAAAAAATTGGTCCAAAATTTGACAAAAACGACATACTATACTATGTCTAAATTTCTACATCTCCGTTAATGGGAGGAAGAGAGGGGGTTAATGACATACCGGATCAGCCGCTCGACGCGGGATTCGAACCAGGGCCACCTGCAGAGGGGACAAATGGTTCAACACATAGGGAAGGTCAGGTGCTCTACCATCTGAGCTAAAGGTGCAGTTCAGTAAAAGAGATTTTTAGTAACATTTATTCTGTCGAATATTTGACAAAAACAACATACTATGCTATGTCGTCCAAAATCTGACCATTTTTTTGAAAAACCTTTTTTTGGTCCAAAACTTGACAAAAACGTCATACTATACTATGTAGTACGTCATACTACACTATGTCGTCCACAATGTGACCATTTTTTGAAAATAAAATTTGGTCCAAAATTTGACAAAAACGACATACTATACTATGTCGTCCAAAATCTGACCATTTCTTTGAAAAACATTTTTTTGGTCCAAAACTTGACAAAAACGTCATACTATACTATGTAGTACGTCATACTACACTATGTCGTCCACAATGTGACCATTTTTGGAAAAAAAAAATTGGTCCAAAATTTGACAAAAACGACATACTATACTATGTCGTCCAAAATCTGACCATTTTTTGGAAACACATTTTTTTAGTCCTAAACTTGACAAAAACGTCGTACTATACTATATAGTACGTCATACTACACTATGTCGTCCAAAATCTGACCATTTTATTGAAAAACCTTTTTTTGGTCCAAAACTTGACAAAAACGTCATACTATACTATGTAGTACGTCATACTACACTATGTCGTCCACAATGTGACCATTTTTGGAAAAAAAAAATTGGTCCAAAACTTGACAAAAACGTCATACTATACTATGTAGTACGTCATACTACACTATGACGTCCACAATGTGACCATTTTTTGAAAATAAAATTTGGTCCAAAATTTGACAAAAACGACATACTATACTATGTCGTCCAAAATCTGACCATTTCTTTGAAAAACATTTTTTTGGTCCAAAACTTGACAAAAACGTCATACTATACTATGTAGTACGTCATACTACACTATGTCGTCCACAATGTGACCATTTTTGGAAAAAAAAAATTGGTCCAAAATTTGACAAAAACGACATACTATACTATGTCGTCCAAAATCTGACCATTTTTTGGAAACACATTTTTTTAGTCCTAAACTTGACAAAAACGTCGTACTATACTATATAGTACGTCATACTACACTATGTCGTCCAAAATCTGACCATTTTATTGAAAAACCTTTTTTTGGTCCAAAACTTGACAAAAACGTCATACTATACTATGTAGTACGTCATACTACACTATGTCGTCCACAATGTGACCATTTTTTGAAAATAAAATTTGGTCCAAAATTTGACAAAAACGACATACTATATACTATGTCGTCCAAAATCTGAAAAAAAATTTGAAACACATTTTTTTGGTCCAAAACTTGACAAAAACGTCATACTATACTATGTAGTACATCATACTACACTATGTCGTCCACAATGTGACCATTTTTTGAAAAAAAAGAATTGGTCCAAAATTTGACAAAAACGACATACTATACTATGTCGTCCAAAATCTGACCATTTTTTTGAAACACATTTTTTTAGTCCTAAACTTGACAAAAACGTCATACTTTACTATGTAGTACGTCATACTACACTATGTTGTCCACAATGTGACCATTTTTGGAAAAAAAAAAAAAGGTCCAAAATTTGACAAAAATGACATACTATACTATGTTGTCCAAAATCTGACCATTTCTTTGAAAAACATTTTTTTGGTCCAAAACTTGACAAAAACGTCATACTATACTATGTAGTACGTCATACTACACTATGTCGTCCACAATGTGACCATTTTTGGAAAAAAAAAATTGGTCCAAAATTTGACAAAAACGACATACTATACTATGTCGTCCAAAATCTGACAATTTTTTTGAAACACATTTTTTTAGTCCTAAACTTGACAAAAACGTCGTACTATACTATATAGTACGTCATACTACACTATGTCGTCCAAAATCTGACCATTTTTTTGAAAAACCTTTTTTTGGTCCAAAACTTGACAAAAACGTCATACTATACTATGTAGTACGTCATACTACACTATGCTGTCCACAATGTGACCATTTTTTGAAAAAAAAAAATTGGTCCAAAATTTGACAAAAACGACATACTATACTATGTCGTCCAAAATCTGACAATTTTTTTGAAACACATTTTTTTGGTCCAAAACTTGACAAAAACGTCATACTATACTATTTAGTACGTCATACTACACTATGTCGTCCACAATGTGACCATTTTTGGAAAAAAAAAATTGGTCCAAAACTTGACAAAAACGTCATACTATACTATGTAGTACGTCATACTACACTATGTTGTCCACAATGTGACCATTTTTGGAAAAAAAAATTGGTCCAAAATTTGACAAAAACGACAATCTATACTATGTCGTACAAAATCTGACCATTTTTTTGAAAAACATTTTTTTGGTCCAAAACTTGACAAAAACGTCATACTATACTATGTAGTACGTCATACTACACTATGTCGTCCACAATGTGACCATTTTTGGAAAAAGAAAATTGGTCCAAAACTTGACAAAAACGTCATACTATACTATGTAGTACGTCATACTACACTATGTCGTCCACAATGTGACCATTTTTGGAAAAAAAAAATTGGTCCAAAACTTGACAAAAACGTCATACTATACTATGTAGTACGTCATACTACACTATGTTGTCCACAATGTGACCATTTTTGGAAAAAAAAATTGGTCCAAAATTTGACAAAAACGACAATCTATACTATGTCGTCCAAAATCTGACCATTTTTTTGAAAAACATTTTTTTGGTCCAAAACTTGACAAAAACGTCATACTATACTATGTAGTACGTCATACTACACTATGTCGTCCACAATGTGACCATTTTTGGAAAAAGAAAATTGGTCCAAAATTTGACAAAAACGACATACTATACGATGTCGTCCAAAATCTGACCATTTTTTTGAAACACGTTTTTTTAGTCCTAAACTTGACAAAAACGTCATACTATACTATGTTGTATGTCATACTACACTATGTCGTCCACAATGTGACCATTTTTGGAAAAAAAAAATTGGTCCAAAATTTGACAAAAACAACATACTATACTATGTCGTCCAAAATCTGACCATTTTTTTGAAACACATTTTTTTGGTCCTAAACTTGAAAAGAACGTCATACTTTACTATGTTGTACGTCATACTACACTATGTCGTCCACAATGTGACCATTTTTGGAAAAAAAAAATTGGTCCAAAATTTGACAAAAACAACATACTATACTATGTCGTCCAAAATCTGACCATTTCTTTGAAAAACATTTTTTTGGTCCAAAACTTGACAAAAACGTCATACTATACTTTGTAGTACGTCATACTACACTATGTCGTCCACAATGTGACCATTTTTGGGAAAAAAAAATTGGTCCAAAATTTGACAAAAACGACATACTATACTATACTATGTCGTCCAAAATCGGACAATTTTTTTGAAACACATTTTTTTGGTCCAAAACTTGACAAAAATGTCATTCTATACTATGTAGTACGTCATACTACACTATGCTGTCCACAATGTGCCCATTTTTTGAAAGAAAAAATTGGTCCAAAATTTGACAAAAACGACATACTATACTATGTCTAAATTTCTACATCTCCGTTAATGGGAGGAAGAGAGGGGGTTAATGACATACCGGATCAGCCGCTCGACGCGGGATTCGAACCAGGGCCACCTGCAGAGGGGACAAATGGTTCAACACATAGGGAAGGTCAGGTGCTCTACCATCTGAGCTAAAGGTGCAGTTCAGTAAAAGAGATTTTTAGTAACATTTATTCTGTCGAATATTTGACAAAAACAACATACTATGCTATGTCGTCCAAAATCTGACCATTTTTTTGAAAAACCTTTTTTTGGTCCAAAACTTGACAAAAACGTCATACTATACTATGTAGTACGTCATACTACACTATGTCGTCCACAATGTGACCATTTTTTGAAAATAAAATTTGGTCCAAAATTTGACAAAAACGACATACTATACTATGTCGTCCAAAATCTGACCATTTCTTTGAAAAACATTTTTTTGGTCCAAAACTTGACAAAAACGTCATACTATACTATGTAGTACGTCATACTACACTATGTCGTCCACAATGTGACCATTTTTGGAAAAAAAAAATTGGTCCAAAATTTGACAAAAACGACATACTATACTATGTCGTCCAAAATCTGACCATTTTTTGGAAACACATTTTTTTAGTCCTAAACTTGACAAAAACGTCGTACTATACTATATAGTACGTCATACTACACTATGTCGTCCAAAATCTGACCATTTTATTGAAAAACCTTTTTTTGGTCCAAAACTTGACAAAAACGTCATACTATACTATGTAGTACGTCATACTACACTATGTCGTCCACAATGTGACCATTTTTGGAAAAAAAAAATTGGTCCAAAACTTGACAAAAACGTCATACTATACTATGTAGTACGTCATACTACACTATGTCGTCCACAATGTGACCATATTTGAAAAAAAATTTGGTCCAAAATTTGACAAAAACGACATACTATACTATGTCGTCCAAAATCGGACAATTTTTTTGAAACACATTTTTTTGGTCCAAAACTTGACAAAAATGTCATTCTATACTATGTAGTACGTCATACTACACTATGCTGTCCACAATATGAACATTTTTTGAAAAAAAAAAATTGGTCCAAAATTTGACAAAAACGACAATCTATACTATGTCGTACAAAATCTGACCATTTTTTTGAAAAACATTTTTTTGGTCCAAAACTTGACAAAAACGTCATACTATACTATGTAGTACGTCATACTACACTATGTCGTCCACAATGTGACCATTTTTGGAAAAAGAAAATTGGTCCAAAACTTGACAAAAACGTCATACTATACTATGTAGTACGTCATACTACACTATGTCGTCCACAATGTGACCATTTTTGGAAAAAAAAAATTGGTCCAAAACTTGACAAAAACGTCATACTATACTATGTAGTACGTCATACTACACTATGTTGTCCACAATGTGACCATTTTTGGAAAAAAAAATTGGTCCAAAATTTGACAAAAACGACAATCTATACTATGTCGTCCAAAATCTGACCATTTTTTTGAAAAACATTTTTTTGGTCCAAAACTTGACAAAAACGTCATACTATACTATGTAGTACGTCATACTACACTATGTCGTCCACAATGTGACCATTTTTGGAAAAAGAAAATTGGTCCAAAATTTGACAAAAACGACATACTATACGATGTCGTCCAAAATCTGACCATTTTTTTGAAACACGTTTTTTTAGTCCTAAACTTGACAAAAACGTCATACTATACTATGTTGTATGTCATACTACACTATGTCGTCCACAATGTGACCATTTTTGGAAAAAAAAAATTGGTCCAAAATTTGACAAAAACAACATACTATACTATGTCGTCCAAAATCTGACCATTTTTTTGAAACACATTTTTTTGGTCCTAAACTTGAAAAGAACGTCATACTTTACTATGTTGTACGTCATACTACACTATGTCGTCCACAATGTGACCATTTTTGGAAAAAAAAAATTGGTCCAAAATTTGACAAAAACAACATACTATACTATGTCGTCCAAAATCTGACCATTTCTTTGAAAAACATTTTTTTGGTCCAAAACTTGACAAAAACGTCATACTATACTTTGTAGTACGTCATACTACACTATGTCGTCCACAATGTGACCATTTTTGGGAAAAAAAAATTGGTCCAAAATTTGACAAAAACGACATACTATACTATACTATGTCGTCCAAAATCGGACAATTTTTTTGAAACACATTTTTTTGGTCCAAAACTTGACAAAAATGTCATTCTATACTATGTAGTACGTCATACTACACTATGCTGTCCACAATGTGCCCATTTTTTGAAAGAAAAAATTGGTCCAAAATTTGACAAAAACGACATACTATACTATGTCTAAATTTCTACATCTCCGTTAATGGGAGGAAGAGAGGGGGTTAATGACATACCGGATCAGCCGCTCGACGCGGGATTCGAACCAGGGCCACCTGCAGAGGGGACAAATGGTTCAACACATAGGGAAGGTCAGGTGCTCTACCATCTGAGCTAAAGGTGCAGTTCAGTAAAAGAGATTTTTAGTAACATTTATTCTGTCGAATATTTGACAAAAACAACATACTATGCTATGTCGTCCAAAATCTGACCATTTTTTTGAAAAACCTTTTTTTGGTCCAAAACTTGACAAAAACGTCATACTATACTATGTAGTACGTCATACTACACTATGTCGTCCACAATGTGACCATTTTTTGAAAATAAAATTTGGTCCAAAATTTGACAAAAACGACATACTATACTATGTCGTCCAAAATCTGACCATTTCTTTGAAAAACATTTTTTTGGTCCAAAACTTGACAAAAACGTCATACTATACTATGTAGTACGTCATACTACACTATGTCGTCCACAATGTGACCATTTTTGGAAAAAAAAAATTGGTCCAAAATTTGACAAAAACGACATACTATACTATGTCGTCCAAAATCTGACCATTTTTTGGAAACACATTTTTTTAGTCCTAAACTTGACAAAAACGTCGTACTATACTATATAGTACGTCATACTACACTATGTCGTCCAAAATCTGACCATTTTATTGAAAAACCTTTTTTTGGTCCAAAACTTGACAAAAACGTCATACTATACTATGTAGTACGTCATACTACACTATGTCGTCCACAATGTGACCATTTTTGGAAAAAAAAAATTGGTCCAAAACTTGACAAAAACGTCATACTATACTATGTAGTACGTCATACTACACTATGTCGTCCACAATGTGACCATATTTGAAAAAAAATTTGGTCCAAAATTTGACAAAAACGACATACTATACTATGTCGTCCAAAATCGGACAATTTTTTTGAAACACATTTTTTTGGTCCAAAACTTGACAAAAATGTCATTCTATACTATGTAGTACGTCATACTACACTATGCTGTCCACAATATGAACATTTTTTGAAAAAAAAAATTTGGTCCAAAATTTGACAAAAACGACATACTATACTATGTCTAAATTTCTACAACTCCGTTAATGGGAGGAAGAGAGGGGGATAATGACATACCGGATCAGCCGCTCGACGCGGGATACGAACCAGCGCCACCTGCAGAGGGGACAAAATTTTCATTACATAGGGAAGGTCGGGTGCTCTACCATCTGAGCTAAAGTTGCAGTTCAGTAGAAGAGATTTTTAGTAACATTTATTCAGTCGAATATTTGACAAAAACAACATACTATACTATGTCGTCCAAAATCGGACAATTTTTTTGAAACACAATTTTTTAGTCCTAAACTTGACAAAAAACGTCATACTATACTATGTAGTACGTCATACTACACTATGTCGTCCACAATGTGACCATTTTTTGAAAAAAACAAATTGGTCCAAAATTTGACAAAAAAACGACATACTATACTGTCGTCCAAAATCTGACAATTTTTTTGAAACACATTTTTTTAGTCCTAAACTTGACAAAAACGTCATACTATACTATTTAGTACGTCATACTACACTATGTCGTCCACAATGTGACCATTTTTGGAAAAAAAAAATTGGTCCAAAATTTGACAAAAACGACATACTATGCTGTCGTCCAAAATCTGACCATTTTTTTGAAAAACATTTTTTTAGTCCAAAACTTGACAAAAACGACATACTATACTATGTCGTCAAAAATCTGAAATTTTTTTTGAAAATCATTTTATTAGTCCAAAACTTGACAAAAACGTCATACTATACTATGTAGTATGTCATACTGCACTATGTCGTCCACAATGTGACCATTTTTTGAAAAAGAAAATTTGGTCCAAAATTTGACAAAAACGACATACTATACTATGTCGTCCAAAATCTGACAATTTTTTTGAAACACATTTTTTTTGTCCAAAACTTGACAAAAATGTCATTCTATACTATGTAGTACGTCATACTACACTATGCTGTCCACAATATGACAATTTTTTGAAAAAAAAAATTGGTCCAAAATTTGACAAAAACGACATACTATATACTATGTCGTCAAAAATCTGAAAAAAAATTTGAAAATCATTTTATTAGTCCAAAACTTGACAAAAACGTCATACTATACTATGTAGTATGTCATACTGCACTATGTCGTCCACAATGTGACCATTTTTTGAAAAAGAAAATTTGGTCCAAAACTTGACAAAAATGTCATTCTATACTATGTAGTACGTCATACCACACTATGTCGTCCAAAAATGATCAAAATTGGTCAAAAACGTCATCCGTCGTCCAATATTTCACAAAAAGCCATAGTTTAGTATGTCTTAAAACATCCAAGTTACTGTCAAGGTAGGATTCGAAACTTCGACATACTTTCGTATGTTGTCCAAAAATAGTCAAAATTGGTCAAAAACATCATGGTATAGTATATCATCCAAAAATGGTCACAAACGACATAGTATATTATGTTGTCCAAAGATGGTCAAAATTGTTCAAAAACATCATAGTATAGTATGTCGTCCATAAATGGTCAAAAACTACATGGTATAGTATGTCGTCCAAAATTGGTCAAAATTGTCAAAAACGTCATGGTATAGTATATTGTCCAAAAATGATCAAACATGTCATGGTATAGTATGTCGTCCAAAAATCGTAAAAATTGGTCAAAAACATTGTATAGTATATCATCCAAAAATGGTCAGAAACGACATAGTATATCATGTCGTCCAGAAATGGTGAAAAATTGGTCAAAAACATCATAGTATAGTATGTCATCCAAAAATGGTCAAAAACGACATAGTATATTATGTCTTCCAAAAATTGTCAAAATTGGTCAAAAACATCATAGAATAGTATGTTGTCCAAAAATGGTAAAAAAATTGGTCAAAAACATCATGGTATAGTATATCATCCAAAATGGTCACAAGCGACACAAATGATGTCATTTTAAATCACAAAGTCAGGAAACATTTAATATCTGTGATAAACGAAGGTCTGGTCTGTTGAGGTTCGTGTAGTAGAGAAAGCAACAATTCTACAAGTTTGTGTTTTTGTGAGGTTTTTATTTGGGACAAAATCACGAGCAGTGAAATGAATGAGACCAAAAATAAGTGAAAGAAACAGCCACAGAATGCAATCGCTGCTCTTTTAACAACTCGAATCTATTTTAGTTTGCAGAACTCGGCTGTGGATCCAAAATATAAAAGCCCGACTCCGGCACGGAGAGGCTGAGTGAACTTGGTCTGGACTCTGTGGAGGAGAGTCATGGAGACGGAGACGCTGAAGAAGGACAGCGTCCCCGCACTGTGATCCAGGTACACGCCCACTCTGGAGGACGCGCCACCTGAGCCCTCAGCGCTGACTCTGTTGTGAAGAAAATTACAACAGTTTGGGTAACAATCCAACACCCAAGACTGGTCATTGTATCCGAATCCACATTCTCCCGAGCGTCCTGTTCTGCTGATGTTCTCGTACGCGACCGCCACACCAACGCCGCCGCCTCCTCTCCACTCCACCTCCCAGTAACAACGTCCAGTCAGACCCTCTTTGCTCAGCACCTGCCACTCATCCACGAATCTGTCTGGGTGACGGGGATAAGACTGTTCTTCCGCCGTTATTGTCACTTTTTTATTTCCCTCAGATAACAACAGACGTCTTTGTACCGTGTTTGGATCGACTGTAATGTCCTTTGCGTATCGTAAGAACTCGGCTCTGGTCTTGGGCTCTGGTTGCGGCAGAGACGCTTCCACTGGAGTCTTTGAGATGTTCGCCCATGTTCCAAAGTTCTGTTGTTGATGACCCATTTCTGACACGACTGTCATGTCGTCTGTGAGCCTTAGAGGCTGCATGTTGGTGCCGGAGTGAGTGGATTGACTGAAAGCTGGCGGTGACAAGTTGTCGACCAAAAATTGATTGGAACGCTGAGGTCGTGTGATCTGATGAGATCTGAACGCACCGCCGTCCTCCAGCTTCACAGTCACGACCTTTTGTTCGAGCACCTTCACGTCCCTCTCTCTATCCCGGAGCCTCCGCTGGATTTCTTGCCGACTCCACTCGAGCTCCCGCTGCCTCCGCGTCCTTTCCGCTGCAGCCGAGACCGCGTCGTGGCCTCTGTGTTGATCGTCGCAGCAGAGACGACAGATGAGCTGCTGATCCGTGCGGCAGAACATCACCATCGCCTCGTTGTGACGAGGGCAGACGTTCTCCGGGAGCTTCTCGGGTGGATCCGCAAGCTGGTGCTTTTTAAACGGTGGCGATCCATGGCGAGAGGGATGAGGTTTTTCGCAGTGAGAGGGCGAACAGAACGAACAGCACTTTGTAGCTTTCGATCTCCTCCTCTTCCCGACGCCATGGACCTCATCTACAGACTCAGCATAGCAGTGATCGGCAGGAGGACCTTGGAGTCTGGTCTTCTTCGGCTTCTCCTCCTCCAAAACGGTTACCACAATGTTTTTCACGAGGTCCGGCGTGAAGGTCTGTCGACACTGAGGGCAGCTGTAGGTCGTGCCCTCGTCCTGTCGGTCCCACTGGGTTTTGATACAGTTCATACAATAGATGTGTCCGCAAGGAACAGCCACTGGATCGCTCAGTCGATCCTGACAGATCGAGCACGTTTTTGCTTCCTCCTCCCTCTGAACTCCTTTCTGAACCTTCCGACTTCCCTTAGGTCGTCCCCTCTTTCTCTTAGCTAAGTGTCCAGGCTCCTGGAATGTCTCATTGCCTGTTGTCTTTGGTGTTTTATAGCAATTTGCAACCATCATGGTTTCTTCTCTCTCTCCTTTGCAGACTTGTAGGTTGGTAGGTTGGTTGGTATTGGTGTTTAATGGCAGTCTTTGGCTCATTTCTTTCAGTGTGGAAAGGGACCTTGAAAACAACAGTAGTTGTAGAGTTGAGTAACTGGGAAATTACTGTTTTCACGTCAAAGGAGCAAAGCCTTCAGGATTACCAAATTCCCCTCAGATCAAAGACACAGGAGATACAACTGGAATTTTAGGATGAAGGCACTTTCAAAGGCATCAAAGTGCATGATCAGACAGTTAGTAGCGTCGTTCCCCAATGACAACAAGCACATCAGTGACTTTTGTCTGGTTTGTTGTTAGCACAGTTCTTATCCTCTCATGTCCTAAGTCTCATCCCAACGCAGTTCTAAGTCCCTCAGCTTCTTCTTGCCGTTCAACACCAGCATGGATCTTCCACACTCACTCGAGTGGCTTCTTCTTATAACGTACAGCAGGCTGTGCACAGAGAAATACGCTGCTGCCCTCCACTGCCCAAAGTCCTCACTCACAGCTCAAAGTTCTTTACCACAGCTCATCAAGCCCCTCATCACAGCTCCTTGATGTTTGGTTCTCCTTCTAATAATAATAATAAAGTCCAGCTGGCTGCACACTGACACATGCAATGCTGCAGTTGGAAGTTCTTAATCATAGTTCCAACTTCTTTACCACTGTTCTTCTCATCTCCTCGGTCCAAAGCCTTCTAAACACTGTACGAAGCTCCAAGTATTCCTACGTTGTCATACTTTTATCCTGATTTTTATTGTTTCTTTAGCCTCCACTCATCTCCTCCCCCAGTTCGAAGTTCTTCAAGAACTTCAGTCTTTTGAAACCTTTGTCGAATGCTGCGTTCCAGAGCCCATCCAAACAAATGGGATGTGGGACTTATCCTACCTGATTTGTACTAGCTCCTACTTCAAAGCGTTCCAGCAATTGAAGTCGAATGTTAGAAAACATGGGACGACCGCAGCGCTTTAGATTTGTTTGAAGAGGCATTTTGACTGTCAGCAAATCAGTCTACTTAAATACACAAGCAAGCCGTATATGTAAAAGCGATACATATAACGTCATGAGTATACTTTTACCGTAGCCCTACATATCCATGCTAATGGATAACAACGACATAATTTCACGCCATAACATGAAAAACAAGTTGTGATAAAATAGCTGTGGCTAAAACAACTCTATACGCAGAAAAGTAAAGTTTATAGCCTATTCATGCGACTCCATGGGAGCCGCCATTATTCCCCGACGTCATTTTGGTTTAGTCGGGTAGGTCGATCATCCACGACTTCGCGAGTAGGAAGTCCCACTTTGACAGGCATTCCAGTGAACTTTTTCTCGTTGGAGGTAGGATATGTCCCACGTCCAACTGGTTTGGATGGGCTCTACCGCAGCAGAAGACCAGAAGGATATTATTTGGTAAGACCGTGTTGAAGAACTTCAAACAGTTCAAAGAAGACATTATTAGTAAAGCATCAGACATCATGAGCCTTAAACTGATTATTGTTGACATTGTTTTTGTTTTATTTTGTACAGTCAAGTTAGATGTCGCAGTATCATCTTCATCTCTAAGTACAGGTAGGTACAGTCACTCCGACTCGAGTTAACAGTTTAAATGGAAAAAGCACATACAGGAACAGATACGAGTCCAGTCGACATAAAAACATATGGCTTATCAGAAAGAGTTAAACAAAGAAGTCAGGCTTTTAAATAAGAGCCACTGAGTAACAGCAATTAGTCTGGTGCATAGTTAACAGTTGGGATGTGACAACAAAACATTGTAAACAAAATGTCTAGAGAAAATAAGAGTAAAATCACAATAAACATTTGTTAAGCGTTACAAGAATTCTGACCACCTTTTCTACGAAACAGAGAAGAATCTGAAATGAGTTTCACAGTTTGTAAAGTTATTGCTACTTTCTACATGAGGAGAAACAGATTTTAGCCACTTAAGTCCATTTGACATTTATCTCAACAGACGGTTGATTTTCCAACTAGAAAGTAGGTTTAAAGACATTTTATGACAGATGCTAACACGTCTTCCTTGTATTTCCGCTGTCAGCCATGTTTTCATGCGAGTACCTCAAAAACCCTAGCGATATAGATCCTGGAGGTAAACCTGCAAATCAAATCCTAAATACCGGTTTTAGCCTTACTTGATAAAGACAGAGGGTGCATACGAGTTAGTGTTGTTTTCACAGTTTAAGAGAGAAAAAAAATAAAAAAATAAAAGTCCATCCCGAATGAAAACTTTTCAAAAACACCTGACGCGAAGGCACCGGAGTTGAGCAGATTGTCCAGTTATTTCGGGTTATTTCAGGTCCAACGTTCCGTCATCCTCCCTTCAACGATCGTCGGAGGATTCACTGGGGGAAAAATAAAGAAGGGTCTCATAAGACTTCACCAAAGCACGACAACAGAAAAACGTACATTTCTTGAAATCGGTTCTCTTTTTATCTGAAATTTAGTGTTCTACGAAACAAAGTAGCTACTTACCCAAATTTAAGCAGAGATCGCCTTCTTTTTGGGGGTTTTCTTTTTCTATAAATATCAAAAACACTATTTAGAACAGAGTAGTGTGTGTATGGTAACAGAATATGATTAAAAAAAAAAAAATGGTCATGATGAATTTCCATTATCCGGATAACCATGAATGAAGGAAATTGTTCATATTTCACAGGAGTTAAAAGTTGTTTTTCCATCTCACCAACAATATTTTAAATGGCCACAAGGGAGAGCCAGCATCTTTCCAGTCATTCCATCACATCTTTTTTTATTGACGCTTCTGTTTGTTGTAGTGTTATTTTTTAACTAAAAAACGCATCCTTCAGATGTTTTTATAAAATTATGACATTTTGTTAAATATCCGTATTCTGTGTCTGTACAGACACACGGGCACAACTTTTCTGAAAGCTCACAGATACGAAACCAAACAAATGTACATTAGGCGACATAGGCTTCACCCATTTACTAAGAGTTTATAACATTGGTTCTCAAAGTTTTAATCCAGGAGTAACTAAGCTTGTTAAATGTTTATTGGACATTACTGGATACAGACCAACAAGTGTAAACAAAAATACTGGGTATTTACCTGGTTTCTATATGGTGAATTTTAGTGTATTATTGTGTTATAAGCTGGTAATAAGCAGGTAGCTACAGCCCCCAATTACTAGCTATTTACCCAGTAAATATATGGTAACAGAAATGTGTTACTTGGTATTAACCTGTAATTAGAAGGTAAGAACAATGGCCAAAATACTGGGTAATTACCCAGTAAATTATAAAGCTTAATTATATTAATGCTTAAATTACTTTATATTAACGCTTATATTACTTAAAGCTAAACTGTAGAACTGCAATCTGGTCATTAAAATGATTACAAATGGGATTTCTTTCTGGTTTTTGGTCTCATTGGTCTGAGGGCCGTCAAAGGCCCTCAGACCAATGTTGGGTTCCTAAATTGGCCCTCAGGTATCAAAACTTTGAGAACCCCTGCTTTATAACATACATTTGTTCTGTATTAAAGCATTTCTCCAGTTACAAACAGCAGTTTTCTAGTTTGTGTGTCATCGTACCGTAGAAGCGTCTGGAGCAGCCGGTGTTTCTGCAGCTGGTTTGTTCTTCTCTGCAAACATGGACCAACAAAAATGAATCAATGGCTGTTTATCGTGAATGAAAATCTATTAGTGATGACACGTCGACGCGACATCTAAAAGAAGCAGAACTTTTCTTACTCTTCTTCTTCTTCTCCACCAGCTCAGGGGAAGAGACGGACTCGTCCAGGAACTCAGCGGTCAGGTCGCTCACCACATCGCTTTCATCCAAGCTCTTCTTCTTCTTTGGCTTCGTCTTTGGATGTTGGTTTTCCTTTGAGGAATTCTCTTCTTGCTCAGCGCACCTCTTCTTCTTTGGCGTGTCGCGGTCCTGGCTTGGTTCAGGTTTGCGTCTTTTGTTTGGTTTTGGTCGAGGCGTCTCCTCCGCAGCCTCTTGGATCCGTCTGTAAGAACAGAATAATATAAAATAACAGTCTTTATCTACTCCTTCATTCCAGTTTATTAACAAACGCACAATTCGTCCCCGAACAAAATTTGCACGAGAAACTCGAAACCTTCCTAGAAAACACTAATAAAAGTTAAATAATTCATTACTTTTCCATAAAACGTCTCTTACCTAAACAAATAAGGTGCCACACTAGTAAATTAACTTAGACTTAAAATGATGTGAGAGCAGAAATCCACTGACTTCTTTTTTCCCTTGGTCTCCGTCTGTGCTGCGGAGACGACGCTGCTCTTCTTCTTCTCCCCCTTTTCTATCTTGTGAAGCATCACTCTCCTCTTCTTGCTCAGTTTAATCCGGTTCCTCTTTTTCTTTTTTCCTGAGGAGAGCTGAGACGAGTCCATGTCTGCAGGAGAAAACAAACATCTTTCCAAACCACTGAAGATGAAGTCGACGTTTCATAGCTGCTTCACTTTCATTCACAGACACATTCCTTACCTGTTGTGTCCAGTTCCTTTTCTACGTCTGTGTCGCCCTCTGCTGGTGTCTCCTCTCCTCCTTCCTTTGTACTCTTTTTCATTTTGGTGGTGGCCTCTGCTGGACTCACAGGATCCTCCACCACCTCCTCCTTCAGATTTTTATCCTTCTTTTTCTTTTTAATGATGTTTTCTACAGACGGGATAGGGGTCTTCTCCTCTTCTACTGCATCTCTTGCCATTTTCCTTTTCTTTGCCTTCTTCTTTGATGGAGTTACCTGAGACACAATCACCTCTTCCTCCTCCTCCTCTAACACCTGCTTCTCTTCCCCCTGATCCTCCTCTTTCACCTCCACCTCCTTTTTGTTTCTCTTTTTCTTCTTGTCAGACTTGGAGGTGAGTGGAGTATCGATGAGAGAGTCTGTGGTCGGAGTGTCTGCGGCTGATGTTTCCACGTCCTTTTTGTTCTTCCTTTTCTTCTTCTTGGGAGTTTTCACGTCCTGAGCCTCCACAGGAAGCACTTGGCTCTTTTCTCCCTCGTCGTCATCTTGGACTTGAATGTTGATGATGCTGTCGTCTGGGTCCGTTTGCTCCTTTGCTGCCACCTCATCTACAGCAGAACAAGACAACAAACGGGAGATGTTTATCTTTTTTAGATGTTGTTTTTTATACCCTTAGTTTGTGTTAATGTTAATGTATACATGTATATATGTATACATATATATGTATGTATGTATGTATACATATGTATGTATGTGTACATACATACATACATATATGTATACATACATACATATGTATACATACATACATACATACATATGTATACATACATACATACGTATACATACATACATACATACATATGTATACATACATACATACATATGTATACATACATACATACATATGTATACATGTATACATACGTACATGTATACATGTATACATACGTACATGTATACATACGTACATACATACATACATACGTATACATACGTATACATACATACGTATACATACATACGTATACATACATACATACGTATACATACATACGTATACATACATACGTATACATACATACGTATACATACATACGTATACATACATACGTATACATACATACGTATACATACGTATACATACGTATGTATACATACGTACGTATACATACGTACACATACATACGTATACATACGTATACATACATACGTATACATACGTACACATACATACGTATACATACGTACACATACATACGTATACATACGTATACATACATACGTACACATACATACGTATACATACGTACACATACATACGTATACATACATACACATACATACGTATACATACGTACACATACATACGTATACATACGTACATATACGTATACATACGTACATATACGTATACATACGTACACATACATACGTATACATACGTACATATATGTATACATACGTACATATATGTATACATACGTACATATATGTATACGTACGTACATATATGTATACGTACGTACGTATACATACGTACGTATACATACGTACGTATACATACGTACATATATGTATACGTACGTACGTATACGTACGTACGTATACATACGTACGTATACATACGTACATACGTATACATACGTACGTATACATACATACGTATACATACGTACACATACATACGTATACATACGTACATATATGTATACATACGTACATATATGTATACATACGTACATATATGTATACGTACGTACATATATGTATACGTACGTACGTATACATACGTACGTATACATACGTACGTATACATACGTACATATATGTATACGTACGTACGTATACATACGTACGTACACATACATACGTATACATACGTACACATACATACGTATACATACGTACACATACATACGTATACATACGTATACATACATACGTATACATACGTATACATACATACGTACACATACATACGTATACATACGTACACATACATACGTATACATACGTACACATACATACGTATACATACGTACATATACGTATACATACGTACATATACGTATACATACGTACACATACATACGTATACATACGTACATATATGTATACATACGTACATATATGTATACATACGTACATATATGTATACGTACGTACATATATGTATACGTACGTACGTATACATACGTACGTATACATACGTACGTATACATACGTACGTATACATACGTACGTATACATACGTACATATATGTATACGTACGTACGTATACATACGTACGTATACATACGTACATACGTATACATACATACGTATACATACATACGTATACATACATACGTATACATACATACGTATACATACATACATACGTATACATACATACGTATACATACATACGTATACATACATACGTATACATACATACGTATACATACATACATACGTATACATACATACGTATACATACATACGTATACATACATACGTATACATACATACGTATACATACATACGTACACATACATACGTATACATACGTACACATACATACGTATACATACGTACACATACATACGTATACATACGTACACATACATACGTATACATACGTATACATACGTACACATACATACGTATACATACGTACACATACATACGTATACATACGTACATATACGTATACATACGTACACATACATACGTATACATACGTACATATACGTATACATACGTACACATACATACGTATACATACGTACATATATGTATACATACGTACATATATGTATACGTACGTACATATATGTATACGTACGTACATATATGTATACGTACGTACGTATACATACGTACGTATACATACGTACGTATACATACGTACATATATGTATACGTACGTACGTATACATACGTACGTATACATACGTACGTATACATACGTACGTATACATACGTACGTATACATACGTACGTACGTATACATACGTATACATACGTATACATACATACGTACGTATGCATACATACATACGTATGCATACATACATACGTATACATACACACATACATACGTATACGTATACATACATACATACACACATACATACGTATACGTATACATACATACATACACACATACGTATGCATACACACATACGTATACATACACACATGTATACATACACACATATGTATACATACACACATGTATACATACACACATATGTATACATACACACATATATGTATACATACACACATATGTATACATACAGACATATATGTATACATACAGACATATGTATACATACAGACATATATGTATACATACAGACATATGTATACATACATACATGTATACATACATACATACATGTATACATACAGACATATGTATACATACATACATGTATACATACATACATACATGTATACATACATACATGTATACATACATACATATATACATACATACATATATGTATACATACACACATGTATACATACATACATATATGTATACATACACACATGTATACATACATACATATATGTATACATACATACATATATGTATACATACATACATATATACATACATACATATATACATACATACATATATACATACATACATATATGTATACATACATACATATATGTATACATACATACATATATGTATACATACACACATGTATACATACATACATATATGTATACATACACACATGTATACATACATACATATATGTATACATACACACATATGTATACATACATACATATATGTATACATACACACATATGTATACATACATACATATATGTATACATACACACATATGTATACATACATACATATATGTATACATACACACATATGTATACATACACACATATGTATACATACATACATATATGTATACATACACACATATGTATACATACACACATATGTATACATACACATACACACATATACATACATGTACATAGATAATACAAGATAACCGTTACCAGCGACAGGAATGTCGTCAGCAGCGTTGCCTTGGTCACTTGAGCTCTCCAGCGTCAGAGAGGATGTGATGTCACTGCCCTGATTAAACACAACATGCATAAAGTTGTTTTTAATTTAGATTTATCTGCCCAGTCCTGAAAAAAAGCAAAAAGACAGAAACGTTTTGTACCTTTGATTCAATTTCTTCCTCAACTTTCTCATCCTGTACCTCTTCTTCACTTGGATTTTCAGCGTCTAGAAAGGAATAAAAACACAGCTGCTGTTTTTTTTTTGTCTAAAAATGTTTTTTTTTTTTATTATTGTATGTGTAACATTTACTTTCTTATTTTAAAAGTAAAAAAAATGCTGTAAAAATACAAAAACTTTTGTTGCGGTGACCTGTGACCTATATTTCCTTTCCTGTGACCATTTCAAAATAATGGTCCGTCTACTTTTCGCTAGTAAAATGCTATGTAAAATACATGTCTGGTGTGTATTTGCACTGTCAGCATCCATGTATGTCTCAGCATGTCAGAATTTGAACAGACTCTTTTGTGAAGAACAGATTCCGATGTGCTCTCAAATCATTGATCTGTCACTTGAGCGGAGCAAGAGTCAACTTGAGGAGCTCGCGGACTGGAGAAAACTGGTTTCCAGGCCGCATCTGGCCCCCAGGGGGCCGAACTGTGTGTTGGAACAGGACATCTAAGACATGTAGGGCTGGGAAACACTGACTTACCCTAAACTAAACCTAGTTCTAACCCTAAAACCAAGTCCCTTCAAAGTCATGAGGACCAGACAAAATGTCTGGAAAAAGTCACACTGAATCTTGCCACATCAAACCTGCTCTTCAGCCTCTGAACCGTCTGTTCACAACAGCTTGTGAGTCTTGTCAGTGAAGTGAGAAGAAGGCATACATAACAGCGGGTTATTATCGTCGGGCACCTAATTGGCTGTTCCTACCTGCAGGGGTCAGGGCTTCCGTCTCTGCCGGCTGCTCATTGGTCTCCTCAGATGTCGAGTCTGAGCCGGTGGGCTCGGCCTGACTCGACGTCTGCACGGGGGGAATCAACAGGTCAGCAACAGACATATACACATATATAATACGGAAATGACAGTCTAAATATCAAAAAAAAGACCCGATACTGCACCTCTGCAGCGCCGGCTTCCTCGTCTTCTGCATCCTGGGTACAGGGAGGTGTGGCCTCTGTGTGATTGACAGCCGTCTGCTCAGACATTGAGGAGTCATCTGTGGCGTCGGCGACTGCTTCTGGTTCCTGAAGCAAAATTAAATTCAGTCTGAATGTGAACGCAACAAACAAGTAGCACAAGTACTCAATTAATCAACAGATTAAACGATTATGAAAATACTGGTTAGTTGCAGCTCTAACCCCAAGATTAAATCGTGTTTTATTCTTGTTTTAATGCGATTCTCCTGCGATTATTGCTGCATTGTATGTGGTTGCTTTGTGAGCTGCAGATACTTGATCCATTGATCCATCTTTACTCCCAAAACTGATTTACTGCCCATGTTTTACATGCAATAGATAATTTTAAAAAACATTTTGTTAAAGGGAGAGAAGAAACTTGTCTGAGCACATTCTTCAGATTCAGCCTCAGGTCACTAACCTGCTCGGACTCATCAAAGACGGCGTCAGGTTCCGCTGAGGTCGCGTGTTCTGGGTCGACTGTGGTCAGTTCAGCTGCTTCGGCAGGGTCAGAGGAGCTGGACGTCTCCGCTCCGTTAACTGTTGACGCTTCCGCGGGAGTCGACTGGAAAACACACACATGTGCATTTGGTTACAGTACTTCCATCCAACTGTGTTCATGCAAATGTTACATATAGTATACACTACCGTTCAAAGGTTTGGGCTCACTTAGAAATGTCCTTATTTTTGAAGGAAAAGCACTTTTCTTCAATGAATGTAACAGAATAAATGAATCAGAAACACACTCATTGTGTTTGCTAATCACGTTAGAAGGCTATTGGATGATTAGAAAACCCTTGAAAACCCTTGGGCGATTATGTTAGCACAGCTGAAAACAGTTTTGCTGGTTCTTTGACCAAAGGGCAAAATTATTATTTGGAATAAAAATCATTATTTCTAATCTTGTCAATGTCTTGACTATATTTTCTATACATTTTGCAACTCTTTTGATGAATAAAAATGTAACTTTTAATGGAAAACAAAAAAAAATTGTATAGGTGACCCATAACTTTTGAACTGTAGTGTACGTGCTGGATTAATCTGGCCGTTTTCGAGCTGTTGAACGTGATGTCGCCACAAGGTGTTGAGGCAATCTCATCAGATTTGGTAGAAATGTACAGAAGGATGCAAAAATGCATTGTAGAAATTTTGATGGTCGTAGGTCAAAGGTCAACACCCCATCGGAATTGTTAAATTTGGCTAAATTTTGTTAAAACTTGGTATAATTATATAATCTCGTCTATGTCTTGACTATATTTTCTATTCATTTTGCAACTCTTTTGATGAATAAAAGTGTGACTTTTAATGGAAAACACAAACAAAATTGTATCGGTGAGCCCAAACTTTTGAACAGTATTGTACAGGATGTAGATAAATATGTGTAGAGCTGCTGCTGATTAACAACAACCAAACTAAACACAACCGAACCCAGAGTTTCCCACAGTTAGAGTCTGACTGAGTTGTCAAAGGACATCAGAGCAACCAGGTTTGAGTGTTGTGAACTCATCTGAACGACAGTTATGCAGAGAGAGAGAGAGCGAGAGCGCAGCCTTCCTGCTGCTGAGGACAGTGAAAACTTTTTTTAAATGTTGTGACGGTTGACTGGATCTCTGGCACACATTATTACAGTGACTGGACAACAGTTATGCATGTGTTGTTGTTGCGTGTGCGTGATTTCTTCTTCCTGCTGCAAAATTCCTGGTACATTTTCCAGAAACGTTCAAACTATGTTAATCGACTACACCTAAATGGTCGCTTTACAATAAAAAGCCTTAACGTTGACTCTTTTTTTAATTCACTTATTGCTCACCTTTTCTTCCATTTGTGTCGCCGCCGCCTCCTTTTCATCATCGGAAGATATAGCGACCACCAGGTTTTCAGTTTCATCTGCAGACTCCAGCAGCTCAGGGACGGCATCCGTGCCGTTCGTCACGCCATTGCTGTGTCCATTTGAGCCTGAGAGGCGAGACGTTTCACCAATGTTACTTTTGTCATATTTGTTGTCTTTATAAAGATTACGGGAAAGAAATGTTTTACCAAGTGGTGGCTGTGCCTCCACATGATCTTCTTCTCCATTGTTGGATAATTTGCCGTTGACGACCTCTTCTTCTTCTTCATCATCAATGGTGACGGGTTCAGCTCCGTTTTTCTTTAAAGCAGCAGAGTTGTTTGTTTCCTGTTTGGAGCACAGTCTACAGCACACACACACACACAAGTTGTCAATTACACCGTTTTAAATTGTGAAATTGATTTTGAAACAATAATTTTTTTTATTAAAGAAAGAAAGAAAGAGATGTCATTCATTGATTCATGTGTCTGCTGCCCATTTAATCCCCATCAGGATTAGAGGGCGTTAGTAGCTAGAATAAACTAGACAGAGACAATCTCTGTCTCTTTCACACACACACACACACTCTTGTACTTGCTGCATACTGTGGACCGGGTAAAAGTTCTGACAAAGTGAGGACCACTTTATAAATCAACACAATTACAAATATGGACTTCATGAATGACATCTATAGAAGAAGAAAAACTACTGGGTGCAGTACCATAAAATGTCTGCAGGTGGAGCCCCAGAGCAAAAGGTGTGTGAAAACACCAGGACTGGAAAACGGGTTTTTGTACCAAATTGATGACCTCTGTTAAAAACAGAGTATAGCATGTTTACAACCTAAGAAAGTGATTTCAATGAAAACAAACTGAGGACCGGCCCAAACGTCCCCACTTTGTAAAAATGACCTCACTCTGTTGGTTAAAAACCCTCACTGGTCCTCAGTATGCTGCAAGTACAAGAGTACACACACACACACACAGGTTTCCTCGACTTCAGAGGACATTGCAAAACATGTCTTCACCTAAAACTGTGGTAATATACGATGTGGGGTCCCCACAACATAGGTACACACATACTGTACCCACCTCTAATCCCGTTCATATGGACAATGTGTTTTTGTTTCACAAAAGCATTAAATAAATCCAGAGATTAAAGAAAAGAAGGAGAAAAAAAAAACACAGGAAATCGGGAATTACAAGTTCAAAAGACAGAGATTATGACAGAGACGATGTTTAAATCTGTGTTTGATACATGTCTCACTTACTTCATCCAGCCTGTGTAGATATCGTGCAGGTTGCAGCTCAACTCGGCCGTTTTCTCCTAAAAAAATTAAGATATTATTTAGTGCATTAACTTTCACAATTCAGCAAAGTTTTCGACAGATAAATCTGTAATAAACAAGAAAAAAAAAAAAGACTCTGAAGGGAAAAAAAAGCTCATTTCCTGTAGTTTGAGGAATTCATACTGTCACTTCGATTCCGAACACTCCCGGAAATGAATCCATGAAGCATCTCAGTAGACTCACAAAATGAGAGGAATATGTGTGAGGAATTTGAAGTTTTCATGATGAATGTATCGCAGAGTGTTTACGTTGTGTTGGAGAACGTTATATTTAACCTGAAACATGAACCACGTGACTGAACAAAGCTCAGGTTTCACCGAGTTTGGACACATTTGGAAAGGGCACGATAAAGGCACAGTCTGTAAGTTTGGAAACCAGAACATCTCAACACCTCCCGTCAGACCTGGGAGTTATGTTTTTGGTTGGTTTCGTAGCTGTTGTTTTTTGTTTTTAAGAAATATGAGTTATGTTTTTGTAACATTTAATTTACACAGAATTTACAGTCAATTAGAGCTGAAACATTTACTTAAATCAATTCGAAGACTTTTTTAATGATTAAAACAAGATTTCTGATCGTTTTAGCTTCTTAAATGTGAATATTTTCTTCATTTCTTTGCTGCACATAAAGAAACCATTAAAAGTCAATCATTTTAGTTTGTGGACAAAACAATGCATTATTGCCAAACACTTATCAACATTTTTTTATAACGTTTTCTGACATTTTATGGACCAAATGATCGAAATAACAGCTTATTTGTGTGTAAACAACTGTTCATTTGGTCCCTACCATCATCAAAACAGTGTCTATAAACGCTTGAAAAAAAAAAAAAAGACCATTACATAATAGTTTACATAATAAAATAAATCCCCCCTAAAAACAACGTTTTAAGTCAAGAATAAGATGCTAATTTTCCACACTTAAACAAAAGCAACGTATGCATAAAATGACGTTAATTGACAAATCAAAATAAAAGTTGCAGATTACCGATTTATTCTCTAATGATCAATTAATCAATTAAAGAATTGCTCGATGCAATTCTGATATGTTTATGTAACGATAATCGACGGCGAACGAAGAATTGCTCAAATCTGTACAGGAGGTTTCGGGTGGAAGGCTGCAAGGAGAACATAAAGTTCCTATAACATCATGTTCTTTTCCTCCAGGAGGCCATGTGCTACACACACACACACACACACACACACACACACACACACACACACACACACACACACACACACACACACACACACACACACACACACACACATCAGTGACTTGCAGATAGACTCCCAACACAGTAGGAAAATGTATATTTAATGTAGGTTCTTACATAACACACACGTCAGCCTAGAAAAACCGTTTTAAAAACGAACCACATGCACCGACTGTGACAATAGCACTAGCAAAGGTTGTTGAAACATCTCACCTTATTGACGTGTTTCGCCAGCGCTTTAGCAGCTTTGTTGAAGCCGTTCACCTCCAGGTGCTGCTGGATTAAAAACAGCAGAGCGTCGCCTTCTTCCTCCGCCGCCATTCTCTCTTCCTCTGGACACACTAGTGACAAACGCGACGAAAAGGCAGAATATCACCGACGACTGTAGTTATTCACACTTGAATTCACTGTGGCTATGCTGCTGCTGTTGCTGCTGCACGTGCACATGTAGCGCCGCCGACGCCCCCCTTCGAAATGCACCATGGGTAGTGTAGTGTTCTTCTTCAGAGGCAGTTCTTACAGTCAACAAGAACAAAACAAACGAAATAGCCGTTTGGTCAATATGAACTTGTACTGTTAAATGATAATTAAACGCATTATGTTATATATTTTTTTATTATTATTATTATTATTATTAGACCACAAGTTTAAAGGTGCAATGTCTAACTTTTAAACACAAACAAATGTCCTTTACATTCACTGATCACTATTTAAAGATGTAATGTGTAACTTTTAAAGCTGTATTGTGTAACTTTTAAAGCTGTAGTGTGTAACTTTTAAAGCTGTAGTGTGTAACTTGTGAAGCTGTAGGGTGTAACTTTTAAACACAAACACGTCCTTCACTTTCACTGATTACCGTTTAAAGCTGTAGTGTGTAACGTTTAAAGCTGTAATGTGTAACTTTTAAACACAAACAAATGTTCTTCACTTTCACAGATTTCCGTTTAAAGCTGTAGTGTGTAACTGTTAAAGCTGTAGTGTGTAACTTTTAAAGCTGTAGTGTTTAACCTTTAAAGCTGTAGTGCGTAACTTTTGAAGCTGTAGTGCGTAACTTTTAAAGCTGTAGTGCGTAACTTTTAAAGCTGTAGTGCGTAACTTTTAAAGCTGTAGTGTTTAACCTTTAAAGCTGTAGTGCGTAACTTTTGAAGCTGTAGTGTGTAACTTGTGAAACTGTAGTGTGTAACTGTTAAAGCTGTAGTGTGTAGCTTGTAAAGTTGTAGTGTGTAACCTTTAAAGCTGTAGTGCGTAACTTTTAAAGCTGCAGTGTGTAACTTTTAAAGCTGCAGTATGTAACTTGTGAAGCTGTAGTGTGTAACTTTTAAAGCTGTAGTATGTAACTTGTGAAGCGGAAGTGTGTAACCACTAAAGTTGTTGTGTGTAACTTTTAAAGCTGTAGTATGTAACTTTTAAAGCTGTAGTATGTAACTTTTAAAGCTGTAGTGTTTAACCTTTAAAGCAGTAGTGTGTAACTGTTAAAGCTGTAGTGTGTAACTGTTAAAGCTGTAGTGTGTAACTGTTAAAGCTGTAGTGCGTAACTTGTGAAGCTGTAGTGTGTAACTGTTAAAGCTGTAGTGTGTAATTGTTAAAGCTGTAGTGTGTAACGTATAAAGATGTAGTGTGTAACCGTTAAAGCTGTAGTGTGTAACTTTTAAAGCTGTATTGTGTAACTTTTAAAGCGGCAGTATGTAACTTTTAAAACGGTAGTGTGTAACTTTTAAAGCTGTAGTGCGTAACTTTTGAAGCTGTAGAGTGTAACTTGTGAAGCTGTAGTGTGTAACCTTTAAAGCTGTAGTGCGTAACTTTTGAAGCTGTAGAGTGTAACTTGTGAAGCTGTAGTGTGTAACCTTTAAAGCTGTAGTGCGTAACTTTTAAAGCTGGAGTGTGTAACATTTGAAGCTGAAGTGTGTAACTTTTAAACACAAACAAATGTCCTTCACTTTCACCGATAACTGTTTAAAGCTGTAGTGTGTAAGTTGTGAAGCTGTAGTGTGTAACTTTTAAAGCTGTAGTGCGTAACTTGTGAAGCTGTAGTGTGTAACTTGTAAAGCTGTAGTATGTAACTTGTGAAGCTGTAGTGTGTAACTTTTAAAGCTGTCGTATGTAACTTTTAAAGCGGAAGTGTGTAACCACTAAAGTTGTAGTGTGTAACCTTTAAAGCTGTAGTGTTTAACCTTTAAAGCTGTAGTGTGTAACTGTTAAAGCTGTAGTGTGTAACTGTTAAAGCTGTAGTTTGTAACTGTTAAAGCTGTAGTGTGTAACTTTTAAAGCTGTAGTGTGTAACCTTTAAAGCTGTAGTGTGTAACTTTTAAAGCTGCAGTATGTAACTTTTAAAGCGGAAGTGTGTAACCACTAAAGTTGTAGTGTGTAACCTTTAAAGCTGTAGTGTTTAACCTTTAAAGCTGTAGTGTGTAACTTTTAAAGCTGTAGTGTGTAACCTTTAAAGCTGTAGTGTGTAACTGTTAAAGCTGTAGTGTGTAACCTTTAAAGCTGTAGTGTGTAACTTTTAAAGCTGCAGTATGTAACTTTTAAAGCGGTAGTGTGTAACTTTTAAAGCTGTAGTGTGTAACCTTAAAAGCTGTAGTGCGTAACTTTTAAAGCAGTAGTGTGTAACTTTTAAAGCTGTAGTGTTTAACCTTTAAAGCTGTAGTGTGTAACTTTTAAAGCGGTAGTGTGTAACTGTTAAAGCTGCAGTGTGTAACTTGTGAAGCTGTAGTGTGTAACTTTT